>NC_134357.1:538830649-539156899 GCF_048569485.1 Anomaloglossus baeobatrachus | reverse complement strand
CAAAGTGATGCTGAAGCATTGCTCTGATCAGGAGAAGCGTTCAGACAGTGCAGTCATAAAGTCCCCTAAATGGACTAGTAAAATTGATAAAAAAAAATATATATGTAAAACAAAAAGTTTAAAAAAAACCCCTGAAAGTTCAAATCACCCTCCTTTTGTCCCATTGAAAAGAAAAAAAAAAACAAAAAAACCCCACACCCATTTTTGGTATTACCGCATTCAGAAATGTAATATATAAAATTAATCTGATCAGTAAATAGCGCAGAGAGATAAAAATGACAAACGCCAAAATTTCGTTGTTTTGGTCACTACAACATTGCATTAAAATGCACGAACAAATGCATGATCAAAACAACACATCTACGCAAAAATGGTATAATTAAAAACACCAGCTCAAAAAATAAGCAGTCACTGAACCCCGGATCCTGAAAATTAAAAAAGCTATGGGTCTCAGAAAATGGCAACAAAAGAGGAATATTTTATTTATTTTTTACAAACTTCTGAAACTTTTTTCAACACTTAGATAAAAGTAAAACTATACATGTTTGGTATCTATGAACGTGTACTGATCTGTTAACACTAGAACTACTGGACTCGTGACACCTATATAGAAATACATAGTGCAAAGTAGTCAAAATGACTACCTCAGTAGTTCTAGTGTTAAATCATAATATCATGGTCAGTTTTACCATATTGTGAACAAGGTAAATAAAACAACAAAAAACAAAATTGGGGAATTGCACTTTTTTTTAAATTTCACAGCACTTGGAATTCCCCATTTTTCAGTACAATATGGGCCAGAATGAGCCCTCATATAGCTATATTGATGGAAAAGTAAAAAAGTTATGGCTCTTGGAGGAAAAAACTAAAATGAAAAAAAATCACCAGGGGGTGAAGGGGTAAAGATCCAAATTGCTTTCCCTTTCTTTTTTGCTTATTTCACATTATGTTGACAGTCTCGGTTACATGTCTTCTTGTACAATTTTCACCTTTCCACGTGTTTTTTTTAGCAAGAAAATATGGTGCTCAATTACAACATTTCTGACCTTCTATGATAAAAGTTTGTTCTCTGTGTGAGTTCTATTATGTGTAACAAGATCAGATATATTTGTAAAACATTTCCCACATTCTAAACATGAATATGATTTCTCCCCTGTATGAGTTATTTGATGCCTAACAAGGTCTGATTTCTTTGCAAAACATTTCTCACATTCTGAACATGCATGTGTCTTCTCCCTTGTATGAATTATTTTATGTGCAACAAGATTTGATTTCTTTGCAAAACATTTCCCACATTCTGAACATGCATGTGGCTTCTCCCCTGTGTGAATTATTTCATGTTGAACAAGATGAGATTTTTTTTTAAAACTTTTCCCACATTCTAAGCATGAATATAATTTCACTCCCGTATGAGTTATTTCATGTCTAACAAGGTTAGAATTGTTTGAAAAACATTTCTCACATTCTGAACATGCATGTGGCTTCTTCCTTGTGTGAATTATTTTATGTGCAACAAGATTTGATTTCTTTGCAAAACATTTCCCACATTCTGAACATGCATGTGGCTTCTCCCCAGTGTGAATTTTTTTATGTGCAACAAGATTTGAGTTGCTTGTAAAACATTTCCCACATTCTAAGCATGAATATAATTTCACCCCTGTATGAGCTATTTGATGTCTAACAAGGTCTGAATTCTTTGCAAAAGATTTCTCACATTCTGAACATGCATGTGGCTTCTTCAATGTGTGAGTTATTTGATGTCCAACAAGAGTTGATTTCTTTGCGAAACATTTCCCACATTCTGAACATGCATGTGGCTTCTCCCCTGTGTGAGTTATCTTATGATTAAAAAAACTTGATTTATGTCTAAAACATTTCCCACATTCGGAACATAAGTATGGCTCCTCCCCTGTGTGTGTTCTATGATGATTCACAAGACTTTCTTTAACGGCAAAACATTTCCCACATTCCGAGCATGAATATGGCTTCTCCCCTGTGTGACTTCTCTGATGTCTATCAAGATGTTGTTTCATTCTATAACATTTTCCACATTCAGAACATGAATATGGCTTCTCCCCTGTGTGAGTTCTCTGATGGATCAAACAAGCTGATTTGCGTTGAAAACATTTTCCACACTCAGAACATGAATATGGTTTCTCCCCTGTGTGAATTCTCTTATGGATATAATAACCGGATTTGTGTTTAAAACGTTTCCCACATTCTGGACATGAATATGGTTTTTCCTCTGTATGTATTTTCTCATGTTCTACAAGTTTCGATTTCTGTGTAAACTTTTTCCCACACTTTGAACATGAACATTTTTTATCATTTGTGTCAATTTTTTGATACTTTGAAGAAAAGCTTTTTCCATATTCTAAACATGAAAGTGGCTTATTTTCTGTGAGATCCTCTTGGTTTTGAACACTCCTTTTGTGATGCTTCATTTTCAAATTAGTCTGTGATGAATTAGAAGATTGGACCTGTTTAACAGCATCATATGATAGATCTTTGCTGTGAAGGGAGGATGGTATATCTGGAGTAATGGAATACATTTCTATTGTAGCTTGAGTGATATCAAGGTCATTGGATTTAAAAATTGAAGATATCAGCGGTCCCTCTGATCTCCTGTCCCCATCATCTGCCAAGATTAAAACCAATGATTATTTTTAAATACAATAACCTTAAAATACATAATTTTACAACATTTATATATTAAATATTCATAGAAATTAGAAGTGATTTCCAAAATTTTTCAATCTGACAATGGACTTGTGATCAAAAACCACTAGATCCTGATGTTAGGCCACTAGTAGTTCACTAGAAATTTTCCAATTTTGTATTGCAGCCAGCCTCTCCATAAGTTCATGTTTAAGTGTATTTGTCACCAGTAATTTGTAGAGAAATGCTCATTAGAGAATCATAAAGGGACCCGTCAGTGCTATTATGTGGTATCTGTCTCACACTCTCAATGACAGGTACAAGTCCATTTGTGAAGAAGAGAGGAGCATGTCTGAAGAAGTCATGAGTTTTGAGAAAGTTTAAGACTAGTTTATTGGAACTCTTTATTGTATATTAGTAGTACTCGTACAGTATATTCAGATATATAAAATTTGCATTTGTTAAAATATTGGGACTTTGGAAAAAATTAAGACTTACAGTACTGTTCAAAATAATAGCAGTCCAATGTCCAATATGACTAACCAGATTATTCACTGTTTTTGGTATAAATTATATTACCACATATCAAACAATTTACCATTGGTGCAGTACATTCTTAGATTCATGATCTGCAGGTTTTTTAATCTGTGTATTTGAATAATTAATTGAAAGGGGGGTGTTCAAAATAAGCACAGTGTGGAGTTAAATTAGTGTGGTCAATCATTCTGTGAAGAAACTGGTGTGAATCAGGTGGCCCTTCTTTAAGGGTGAAGCCAGCACATGTTGTACATGCATTTCTCCTTGAAATCCTAAGGAATGTTGGTCACTTGAGACATTGCTCAGAGGAACTGCGTATATTGATTAAAAAGTTGATTGGAGATGATAAAATGTAGAAAGAAGAGCAGACAATGATCTCCAATGCTTTAAAATGGAAAGCAAAAATAGAGACGGGGAAGAAAACGGAAGACGACCATTCGAATGGATGGAAGAATAGCCAGAATGGCAAAGGCTCAGCCAACGATCAGTTCCAGGATGATCAAAGATGGCTCAAGTTACTTGTCAATATTGTGACAGTTAGAAGACGCCTGTGTGAAGCTAATCTATTAGCAAGAAGTGACCGAAAAGTCCCACTGTTAAAAAAATGACATATACTGAATTGGATACAATTTACCAAAGAACACATCACCTGGCCTAAAGAGAAATAGAGAAAATTTTGTGGACTCTTGAAAGTCAACTTGTTTTTTGGGTCCAAGTGCGGCAAACGGTTCGTCCGACAACCCCTAAACTCTGAATTAAAGCCACAATACACTCTGAAGACAGTGAAGCGTGGTAGTGCAAGCATCATGATATGGACATGTTTTTCTTACTATGGTGCCGGGACTATTCATACTATACCAGGGATCATGGACCAGTTTGTATATATACAAATATTTGAAGAGGTCATGTTGCCTTAGGCTGAAGAGGAAATTGTTACGAATCGGCGCCGCCATAGCCGCAAGCAGCCTGCTGCGGTTCCAGTTGTCAAGGCACCAGCTGCCGTTTTTGGCCGTGCCTCGGGTCGTCTAACTGGCTGCTTCCTCCTCCACGTCTAAAGGGGGCTTTACACGCAGCAATAATCCCTAGCGATATTGCTAGCGAGTGTACCCGTGCCCGTCGTTTGTGCGTCACGGGCAAATCGCTGCTCGTGGCGCACAATATTGTTAGGAGCCATCAGACGGACTTACCTGCCTAGCGACGTCCCTTTCTAAGGGGGCGGTTCGTGTGGCGTCACAGCGGCACCACTAAGCGGCCGCCCAATAGAAGCGGAGGGGCGGAGATGAGCGGCCATAACATCCCGCCCACCTCCTTCCTTCCTCATTGCCGGCGGGCGCAGGTAAGCTGTAGTTCATCGTTCCCGAGGTGTCACACATAGCAATGTGTGCTGCCTCGGGAACGACGAACAACTTGCGTCCTCAACAATCAACGATTTTTTCAAAATGAACGACGTGTCAACAATGGGCGATTTGGTATTTTCCATCATTAACAGCTGCTTGTTGGTGTCACATGCAACGACGTCGCTAACAATGCCGGATGTGCGTCACAGAATCCGTGACCCCGGCGATATATCATTAATACGTCGTTGCCTGTAACGGGGCCTTTAAGTGTGGAGAGGCGGCTAGTGCGCATGCGCGTGCCGATTTACCCCAGCCAGAGCCTAAGTCCAGTGTTTTGCCTAGAGAGCATGCTCAGCCTGATTGTGTCATTTCTGAGGCCAAGTCCTCAGTTCGGGCTTCTGAGCATGCTCCCACACTTAGTGTGAATAGCCTCTTTGCACAGGTACTTGGACTTCGTGCCGTGTCTTTGTCCTGTGTTGTGCCTACTGAGCATGCTCAGGCTGATAGTCTGATTTCTGAGACAGTTGTTCAGGCTACTGAGCATGCTCAGGCACTTAGTGCATCAGAGGCTAGGTCCAGTAAGAACCTCACTGGGCATGTCCATGAGGTAGCAGGCCCTGATAGGCCGGCATGCTTCAGGTGTCCGGATTATGTGTCCACTCCGGACTGGCTCGCAGAGGCCCGCCCCTATGACTTGGCACCTCATCATTGATTGTCAGACGATGACTGGTGAAGTGTTTGGGGCGTGGTTGCCATGAGGTCATCAGTGACGTGGTGGTTCCGGATAGGTTGCTGGTGATGTCACTGATGACATGGCTCTCTGCTATTGGCTCATGGAGGTGCCATTGTGGTCCACCCTGGGTTTGGGGTGGACCCAGGTTATAAAAGGGTCTGGAGACAACATGGAGGTGCGCAGTCTTCACCTATGCTGAGACAGCGCACACCTGCATGTTAGAGCCTCATTGCGGCTTAAGCCTTTGTTTGGAAGCGGTAGGTAAGGTTAGGCATCCGGTGCTTGTCAAGCAAAGACACCCGTGGCTCAGCACTTTAGGGTCAGGCGCCAGGCTTCCACCTCATACCGTCCAGTCCTGCTATTGTAGCCCAGTGGAGTTAACTGGGCTGCTGCGCCACCTGTCCTCCTCATATCGACTTTCCAGTCAATGCTACCAGTGTGACCACCTGGCCTGACATGTCCTGTACACACGTGGCCAGTTGAGAGCCCCGGTGTCAAGAAACGCTAATCAGGGGACCGCTCGGGGGGAGCTTTTGTGAAGGAACACAGCTTTGTGACAGGCAGGGGTGGTTACTGTATTCCGAGGGGGGGGAGGCTGGGGTAGTGTGTAGTTAGTGTGTAGTGATGGGGTAGTGTAATTTGTGTGTGTAGGTGGTGATGGGGGGTGCATTGTATTATATCTGGGGAGAGGGTCGTGGAGCGTGCATTGTATTGTGTGTAGGGGGTGGGGTAGTGGGGGGTGCATTTTTGCCCGGTGATTTTTCTGGCACAAAGAAACTATGTACCAGATGATCCTTAATCGTTTTGCCTCTCCTATAGGTGACACTCGGATAGGAGGTGATAAAGTCACTAAGGTCAGGGTCAGAAGTTAATATTCCCCAATGTTTCCTCAGAATATGCATGATCTTAATATTCTGGTCATCATATGACCCTATCAATCTGGTGATTTGTTCCTGTTCACGTTTAGGTTTGGTAATCAGAAGTGTGGTTCTCCTTTGATCCCGAGCAGATTCATATGCCGATCTAATAACTGAATCAGGGTATCCTCTATCTCTAAAATTGTTCCCCAAGCTCCCAGACTTTCGATGGAAATCCTGTAAAGACGAGCAATTTCTCCTAAGACGGAGAAACTGCCCTTTGGGGATACCTCTACGTAAGGCAGTAGGATGGTGGCTTTCCCACCTAAGCAAACTATTAGTTGCTGTCGGTTTGCGATAAATCGTAGTGCCTATGGTGCCATCCCTATTTTTTGTAAGGAGGATATCCAGGAAGGGCAGTCTGTCACCTCCCACCTCGCAGGTGAACTTAAGTCCGAGGTCATTATCATTGAGGTGTGATACAAACTCAAGAAAGGAATCTGCTCCACCCCTCCAGAGGACGAGGATGTCATCTATATAGCGTCCCCAGAACAATATCTGGGGATTCCAGGTGACATCCTCGTCCCCAAACACAACTACATCCTCCCACCAGCCCAGGTATATATTTGCATATGTGGGAGCACAAGGGCTCCCCATTGCAGTACCCCTGAGCTGGTGGTAAAATTTGTTATGAAAAATGAAGTAGTTGTGTGTAAGTATAAACATAAGGAGCCCAAGAATAAAGGCATTATGTTCCCTATACTGTATCCCCCTCATCTCCAAATAATATCTCACAGCTCGCACTCCAGTCTCGTGTGGTATGCAGCTATAAAGCTGCTCGACGTCGATGGATGTTAAGATCGTATCATCATCCACCTGTATACCGTCTAGTTTACTCAGGAGGTCAGACGTATCCCTAATGAAGGATGGCTGTGTATTGACAAAATTTCTAAGGACTTTGTCCAAATAGATACTAGGATTTTGCCCCATAGCATCGATACCTGATACTATGGGGCGACCCTTCAAGGGGTCGAGACCTTTATGGATTTTGGGGGTACAATAGAAGGTGGCAATCACAAATTCCTTAGGGACAAGAAAGTCCATCTCATCCTTAGATATGAGACCCTTCTCAAAACCCTCAAACACAATCCCAGACAGGGCAGCCTTAAATTTAGAGGTCGGGTCTGCAGGTAGAACAGCATAGGTGTCTTTGTCTGATAGTAACTGAAGACACAAACGACGATATTTATCTGTGTCCAAAATAACAATGTTGCCCCCTTTATCGGAGGGCTTTATCGTTATGGACTGATTTTCATTAAGTGTTGACAAAGCTTCTCTCTCAATTGGTGTAAGGTTATCTCTAGTGCTGTGAAAGCGTGGGTTAATCTTTCTAATTTCCTTAGTCACCAATGTAGAGAAGATGTCGATGCTCGTGCATTCAGTAGGAGGTGGCATTTTTTTGGTCTCAAACTAGTGAACGGACCCCTACCAGTATTACTACTATCAGGTTCTGCCAGCCCAGCTAGCAATCTAACATCAGGGAGGATATTGAGTGGTATCCCCAATCTGTGGCATTCATCAAGGTCATTATGTCTAAAATGTTTCCTCCAACGCAACTTCCTCAAAAATAATTCAATGTCCTTGACCCAGACAAACGCGTCGAAGCGTGTAGTCGGGACAAATGATAATCCATAACTCAGAACTTTTTCTTCCATGGCCGATAAGATATAACTAGAAAGATTGATAATTTGCTGACCCTCAGCCTGACCCCTAATTACCATTTCTTTGGTTTTCTGTTGTATTTTTTCCGAACTGGATAGGGGTCCCTTGTGCCTAAAAAATTGTTCTGTTGTACAGCGCGTTATTTTTCTCTCTATTAATACATATTTTACATTTCTTATAGTCATTCTTAGTAGTTGGGTCTTTTTTGTCGCTTTAGCCTGGGCTTCTCCTGAGAGGCATCTATTATTCTATATAGCCAGGTTTTCATTTAGTTCTTTTTGGTGTATTTATTCCATTAAGGTTATTTCTTGTGCCGTTAATTAGTCTTTGCACATTCTCCTTTTCTTTATAGTTTATCGTTTGGTGATGCTTTATGCCAATGTCTATTGGCTTTCATTACGTTACATTGAGTACTATTGTAATCCCTATTCTTTATTTTTATCACTATGGTAACCTAACAGGCATGATTGATTTTGCCATCATTTGCTGTCTTTTGGATGGCTATGTATCTCGTTTACTATACTGTTTCATATCTAAATCAACGTTATTAGTCATATAACAGTATGGTGTATTTATACATGGATATATAGTCCTTTACTTATGTTATGTCCCCATTCACTATGGGATGGATAGCGGTTTGTTTTTTCCGTGTCAATATGGGGATCCACTCACTGTCATGCTTGCGCAGGAGTGGAGGTGACGTCTGATCGGCAGATGTCACTTCCGGTTGGCCGTACTGTGCCGCACTGGAGCGGATGTTGCGTTGGATATTTCCGATGTCACTTCCGGTCCGTCCGGCGGGAGCGGAAGTGACGTCACACGCTATCCTTTGCCGCTTTCGGCCCCGCCGCGTGGTTTACTCTATACTGCGGCTACTTCCGGTCGTAGTCGGGAGGACAGGAAGTTCCTCCTAGGTGGCTGCTGGCTCCCATATAAAATACACCTTGGAGCTGGCAGCACCGCTTTTGGCCTCAGGTTACCATGGTCATTGTACCTTGAGCACCTTGTTGGGATTATCAGTTGGATGATCTGCCTTCCATCTTAGGCTATTGATGCCGTTCTGCTATTATTCAGAAAGCCAAAGACATTAAGGTATTTATTGTTTATGTATTGCCACATGGAGAATGAACCGTTTAGTTTGGGATGTGATTCCATGTCCTAATTTGGGAATGTGATTTCTCTTTGTCTAGATAAAACTCTATAATTTTTGATGTATTTGGATATGGTGAAAATCCTTGGTCTCCCCTGATGAACCCCTGAAAATAACTCTTCAGGGGGGAAACGCGTCGGGATGTTGGATTACCAGCAGTAAACAGGATGTTGGATTGCCAGTAGTGACCCCAGCAGATAAGTTCCTTGCTGGGATTATAAGTTTATTTTTCTATACATCATGGTATATTTATATCTGTATAGCATCTATAATTGGCTATTATTACATTGATATTATCGGTAAAACCATATATTGATTCCCAAATTTGTATTGTTACCAGTCTTATAGGTTATTAATACCTCATAATGACTTGTTGACTATTTCTGCACTTCTACTGTTTTGGTGGTGGGTCCCTTTTGCGACTTGCAGGTTAAAGGGAAAGCTTAGGGACAGCCGACGTGGAGCGGGGGGCACCCAACAACTTAAGGTGCACCTCCGCTGTTAGGTAGCTACTAGAGAGGGAGAGGTTTTTTCCCCCTGTTAACCTCTAGGTTTATAGGCTACTTTATTACATATGAAGAGTCTTGCTATCTCAGGCTTACCCATTTTAAGATAATTAGTCCCCCTTCCCTCACCAGCAGGTGTGGTACGTTTTCTGACCTTCCACTCACTTTGTCACCACTATATGACTGTTGTGTATATATAAGAGTTATTATACTCTGTATTTTTGAATATTTTTAAAGACTTTTTCTAATAAATGCTATTTTTAGGAGTATTTTTCTTGGTTTATGTAGCCTGCAACTAAGAGCAATAAATAGGCCTGAGCTGTAATACTGGACGCAGCCGTGACTGCATGTTATATAGTCGTGTTACACAACCTACAAGTGTACAAAGATATTACACATTCAACACGTGAAAAGTGGGCCTGTGCACCCCCAAATGCGAGGGCTGAATTTTAGTCCCAGTCTGGCCCTGAACACAACTATAACAGTCTGGAAAGCTTCTACATATCCCAGAGATTCTATAATGCTAATTTTGGGTCACATTGTACTTTGTTAATGGTAAATTTAATCTCAAAAATTGTATTAACCCCTTAATGACCAATGTAGCAGGTCATGAGCAGATGTCACTTCCCGCATCGCTACGTGCTATGGCAGTCATGGCTTAAAACTGTCACTATGCGAAAACACACAGTGACAGTTCAGTGCTGACAGCGGTCACCGACAGCTAACTGGCATGGCCAGAGATGCAGGATCCATTCCAGCAGTCCCCACACTCTGACCACTGTAATCGGTCATTCAGGCATCAGCACTTCCCTGCCGGAGCTTGGCTCAGCTGACAGCCCTATTTAACCCCTACAAGAAAATACTAGAAAAAAAACAAAAAAAACCCAGGGGGGGCGGAGCCGGACATGGCTGAGTGAGGACACTGTTTTCCTGAGCTCCTCTCTACTTTCTCCCATAAAGCCGGTTTTAACTTCAAAATGGGCAAATCCTCCACTAAAAAGAACAAACTCTGCACCCCAGGGCGCCCACCTGCATCCCAAAGCAATATCGGAGCATATCTTACCCGCTCCCGGGAACTCGGGGCCGTTTCACTACCAGGGCGGGAATTGAGGCCTACAGACTCTGAGCTCGTCCCTGACCTGGTGCCCGAAGCTGCTACAGCCACAGAAAACCAGAGGAGAGGAGAAGCAACGGGGATCCACCGTGGTGTGGAGGGTCTCCCAGCCGGTCCCCCGATGGCGGTGAGAGGCAGCGGGAGCCCCGTAAATGGAGCGGCAGTGAGCCCAGCGGCGCCTCTGCAAGATGGCGGCCGCGTACCTAGGGAGCGTGGATCGGCGGTGGAGAAGGGGGTGCCCGTGGCTGCTGCCCTGCAGGCCGCGCGCCCCGCTGCAGCCCAGCTGGGACTGGAGAGCCAGCATAACTCACCTGAGACCGGCGCTGGTGGAATCCGGGAGGCGGGGACCGGCAGATGTGAGGTACACGTGGGCCTGGGCTCAGGCGATGACTCACCGCTACAGCAGCGGGCGCTGAGGAACCAGCTGCTGCGCAGTGAATCCGACCGGCAGGAACCTCCATCATCACCTCCATCATCATCAAACACAGGTGCTGTGGCTGGGGGAGAGGGGGGTATAATGACCAACCCTAAGGGACTGCCTGGCTGTATTACCCAGAAGCAGGGACAGCAGGGGGTCCTGATGGACAGGGCTCAGGCTGGGGGCAACAGTATTAGCCCCAGCCATACCTTCTATATGGAGGTCCCACAGCCCTCGGGTGGGGGGGGGTGGCTGGAGAAGGAGGGAGGCCACAGGAGCCCCTGGTGGATGCTGGTGAATCGTGGGGACTCCCTCAGAGAGAGGTATCCCCCACACCCTCAGGGAGCTGGTCCACAGGATCCTCCTGGACTGAGCGCCTGTTGGGCCCTGATGGGGATCTAGAGAGAGGCACACTGATGCCCGTGAACGGGGGATCCAGGATGCTGGGGTCTCCCTCACTCAGTCTTGCTGCAGTCCCACGGGCATGGGATGACATAAACAACCCTCATGGCATGCAAAATATGATATATGGTCCAACTCTACGGGACTCTTTTCGTGCACACCCCAACATATCTCATACAGCCGCCGCGATGGGCAAGGACCACCCGGCATCCTTTGCAGACCTGCGGTCATTGCTACAAGCGATTCCACCAAGAATGATATTGCTGCACTGGCAAGCCAAGTGGTAGCGGAATGTAAACAATAATTCACTCAATTATGGTCTGAACTTTCCATACTTACCCACAGGGTAGACGCCCTTGATGAGCGGCAATCAACTTCTCAGGTCTCTATGCAATCTGTCCAAGAGACAGTAAAAAAACAGTCCAAGCAATTATTTGCCCTCCAACAGCACATAGATGATTTAGAGAACAGAACCAGAAGGAGCAATCTACGTGTTAGGGGCATTCCTGAGTCCATTGCTGCCCCCGATATCCCAGCAGTCCTTTGTTCACTTTTTAATGGCTTGCTAAAGAGACCACCAGGTGCCCCCCTTGAACTTGACAGAGCTAACAGGGCCCTACGTCCTCCTGACCCAGCGGACTCTCGCCCGAGGGATGTTGTGAGCAGGGTGCACTTTTTTGCCGTCAAAGAGGCCATCTTGCAAGCTGCTAGGAGGAAACAGACCTTATCATACAATGGATCCGCCATCCGTATAATGCCGGATATCTCAAGGCACACCCTTGCACCAGCTCGCCAATCTTAAGCCTCTCCTGGATGTTTTAAAGGGAAAGGGTCTACCGTTCCAATGGGGATTCCCCTTCTCCCTATCGGTGCAGAAGGACTCGCGGTGTTGGGTCCTACGTTCCCCAGAGGACTTCCCGGCCTTCATCTCGAGCCTGAGTCTACCCTCAGTCTCCATTTCAGCATGGCCCACCACCCTGCTTCAGCCGTGGGGAACGAACGCTCCCAAGTCGAACCCACCTGCAGAATCCAGCAGGGGGCTACCCCCGAGTGGAGAAAGGGGTCACAAAGGGGTCCGCCTGTGGCAGACTACATAGAAAAGCCCGGAGGCTATGCACGCCTTTATGACTTATATTACTTACAGTCATTTATGCTAATTAACCATCATATGTCGCCCTTCAAAATTTACTTATTGCCCGTATTGCGTAAACATTTGTTACCTTTGCCGGTGTTTGTGGTTATCTTTAATGTTTTAAGTATAGATTGAGCTCTGCTCGGTTATGTCGGACATCTTCTTCCCCCAAATAGGTTGGGATCCCCTATCCTGCTTAGTTGAAGCGGATATGTTGTTCGGACTTAGATTATAGTGTAAGGTCTTTATACCTGCTGTTCTTGTTGTTTTTTTCTCTGATACACTCTACCCTTCCCAAGTCTTTCTCTCTTCCTCTCTTTCGCGGCCGGGCTGATCGTGTTCGATCCCCTCTTTCATAAATCTCTAATGTCTCGTTCCTTTACAGATGGCGGACCTAACCATCGCTTCTTTCAATGCCAAGGGCCTCAATGTTCCGGAGAGACGGTCACAGGTACTTTACCACCTTCACAAACGGAGGGTGGGCATAGTTTGTTTCCAGGAGACCCATTTCAAGCTAGGACATGCCCCCATTATTAAAAATAAGTACTACCAGACATGGGTATTCTCTGACAACCCAGATTCCCGTTCTAAAGGAGTGGCGATTGCCATCCATAAATCCCTCCCGCATCAAATCTTAAAATGCTCGACTGATAAGTCTTGGCAGATATATCATCCTCTCTCTGAGAGTGGGGGACCAAACTCTTACAATAATCAATGCCTATGCCCCAAACCAAAGGCAGGACAGCTTTATTACCCGCTTGGTCGAGGAGGCGATCCCACTGATACAGGGCACGGCAATTCTGTGTGGCGACCTCAATGTCACCCTGGACCCCACATTGGACAATTCCAGGGGGAAATCCAGCATTTCTTACACTATCATTAAACACATCAAAAAAGCTTTATTGCGTATTCAACTGTTCGACACATGGAGACTGAAACATCCGTCGGACAGAGACTATAGCTTCTACTCCCATACACAAGACTCATACAGTTGTATAGACTATATACTACTGCAACACAATGCTCTTCCACGGATCCAACACTCTAGGAAGGATAACATTTTGTGGTCAGACCACGCGCCGGTCTATTGTACGATTGCAATTCCCTCTCTCTCGGCCCCTTCCGGGTCGTGGCGGCTGAATGAGTCGTTGCTGTTGGATGAGCTCTGCGTCACAGACGTTCAGACCTCTATCACAAGGTTCATGGAGGACCACTCGGTGGACGACACAGCCCCCACTTACAAGTGGGAAGCACTGAAGTGTGTCCTACGAGGTATTTTTATCAAGCATGGGTCCCGAATTAAAAAAGAAAGGGCCCAAGACATAGTAAACGCTCTCCATAGGGTCTCTGAACTGGAGCTCATCCATAAGCGATCCTTATCGGCCACAAACTTACAAGCTCTTCTGCAAGCTAGGATTGAGGTTAAAAAACTGTTAGATTCCTCTTACAAGCGCCTACTACAGGTGGGGAAAGGGAAGTTTTATGAGTTTGGGGACAAGCCAGGAAGACTGTTGGCTAATGCGTTGAGAGAAGGGAGAGCCCATACTCTCATTCCTTGCATCAAAAACTCACGCGACGAACTGCTCTTGCTACCCCCGACATTTCAAACACCTTTCATGACTTTTATTCCAAGTTATATAACCTACCTGTCGAGCCCCCGGAGTCGAGTGTAGGCGGTCCTTTAATGCCCTCACCTTTCCGACGTCTTCATAGCTCTATAGTTGAAAACTTGGAAAGCCCATTTTCATTGGAGGAATTGCTGGCGGTGATTAGCGACTCACCTGATAATAAGAGTCCTGGACCAGACGGGTTCCCCACCAAATTCTACAAATCCTTTTCTGAACAATTGGCTCCCTTAATGCTTCTCTCCTTCAATTCAATTTCTGACTCTGTCCCTTTCCCGCCCCATTCCACTACAGCCCACATCGCCTTGCTCCGTAAGGCTGGAAAAGACCCCACGGCATGTAGCAGTTTTAGACCGATCTCACTCCTTAATGTTGATTTAAAATTCTATGCCAAGCTTTTGGCAAATAGACTTGGCTCTTTACTCCCTGACCTGATACATTTGGACCAGGTCGGATTTGTCCCGGGTAAGGAGGCGAGGGACAATACAATAAAGACCTTGGACCTGATCCAACATGCTCACACAAAAAAAACCTCTCTTTGATGTTGCTATCTCTGGACGCTGAGAAGGCCTTCGTCAGAGTCTCCTGGCAGTTGCTTTCACAAACACTAGACCATATGGGCCTGGGGCCAGTTGTTTCATCCAGGATTATGGCCTTATATCATTCTCCGACTGCACACCTTAAAATTAATGGCACTCTGTCGAGGCTCTTCTCCATCCATAACGGGACCAGGCAGGGGTGTCCCTTGTCACCTCTGCTATATATCCTGGTCATGGAGCACTTGTTGTCGGCCATTAGGACCAACCTGGATATACAGGGAATTAGGATCGCCAATCGGGAACATAAATATACCGCCTTTGCCGACGATCTTCTTATTTACCTCTGTAACCCCCTCATATCACTCCCACCCCTAATGCTAAAACTAAACTGCTTTAGTAAATGGTCCAACTTTAAAATTAAATTCTAGCGATGTCGCAGCGTGTAAAGCGGCCTTTAGTCCATCTGTGAAACTTGAACACTTTACAGATTTATTAATGGTGTAATAGTCTTCAAAACTTACTAAATCAGTCATGGCGAACCTTTTACAGGCCGAGTGCCGAAACTGTAGCCCTAAACCCAATTTTTTTTCCGAAGTGCCAACCAATCCTATTATATAAAGAATTGATTTTAATCTTACCTTTGCCGTCTTCTCTTCAGCAGGGGCATCACGCTCATGCTTACCACACATTGGAGCTGAGCCCTTGCCCTTTCCAGACACAGCAGTTGGATTGATCTTTCTGGGAAAAAAATTGCAGCATATTAGACAGAGATTTTAGCCTGGAATGCAATCAGATGTCACCCTGTAATCCACATCTACATTTCAAAGTCTGAACATCTTGAAATCCCATAAAGACGTACAAGTGGCTCCCCTCCCCATCATTGTGTAGTTCTGTCCCCTTCCTCGGCCACTTCCTGGTAAACATGTCCCCCATCCTGATATATATTTCCTACATTCTGGTATATTTGTCCCCATCACGGCCCCATCCTGGTAAATGTCCTCCATCCTGGTAAATGTTACCCATTCTGGCATGTTCCCCATCCTGACATATTGCCCATCCTTGTAAATGTTCCCCCATCCTGGTTAATTTACCCCATCCAGGTAAATGTACCCCTTCCTGGTAAATGTACCCTATCGTGGCATGTTTTCTCCATCCTGGCATGCATGTTTCCTCCATCCTGGCATGTATGTTTCCTCCATCCTGGCATGCATGTTTCCTCCATCCTGGCATGCATGTTTCCCCATCATGGTATGTATGTTTCCTCCATCCTGGCATGCATGTTTCCTCCATCCTGGCATGCATGTTTCCTCCATCCTGGCATGCATGTTTCCTCCATCTTGCCATGCATGTTTCCTCCATCCTGGCATGCATGTTTCCTCCATCCTGGCATGCATGTTTCCTCCATCCTGGCATGCATGTTTCCTCCATCCTGGCATGCATGTTTCCTCCATCCTGCCATGCATGTTTCCTCCATCCTGGCATGCATGTTTCCTCCATTCTGGCATGCATGTTTCCTCCATCCTGCCATGCATGTTTCCTCCATCCTGGCATGCATGTTTCCTCCATCCTGCCATGCATGTTTCCTCCATCCTGGCATGCATGTTTCCTCCATCCTGGCATGCATGTTTCCTCCATCCTGGCATGCATGTTTTCCCCATCCTGCCATGCATGTCCCCCCCCCCCCCATGCTGGCATGTGTGTTCTCCCACCCCACGCTGCCATGTGCGTTCCCCCACCCCACGCTGCCATGTGCGTTCCCCCACCCCACGCTGCCATGTGCGTTCCCCCACCCCACGCTGCCATGTGCGTTCCCCCTCTCCCACCCCACGCTGCCATGTGCGTTCCCCCTCTCCCACCCCACGCTGCCATGTGCGTTCCCCCTCTCCCACCCCACGCTGCCATGTGCGTTCCCCCTCTCCCACCCCACGCTGCCATGTGCGTTCCCCCTCTCCCACCCCACGCTGCCATGTGCATTCCCACTCTCCCACCCCACGCTGCCATGTGCATTCCCCCACCCCATGCTGGCGCTGCCGCACACGAGTTATAAAAAAAAAAAAAAGCAACACACAACTTACCTTCCTGCACCCGCTGCACGCTGCTCAGTTCCCACGCGGCCAGCAGACGGCGCTGGCGCCGCTCTCTGACGCTCCTCCGTCTCCTAGGCAACACACCTGCAGCCTGGGAGAGGAGGAGTGTCAGAGCGGAGGAGAAATGTCTCCTCCGCTCCAACACAGATTTGATCTGCCGGCGCAACTGCACTAGCAGATCAAAACTGCAGGATCGGGCGACAGCACGCGTGCCAACAGAATGGGCTCAGCGTGCCCCTGGTGGCACGCGTGCCATAGGTTCGCCATCACTGTACTAAATTATTATATCTCCATGCTGTGTATTCTGTCAGTACACCGTCATAAGAGTCTAATAGGAGTTAATGCTTGTTATGTTCCACAATGTGGACAGCAGATGATGAAGCAATAATCAGCCTCATTCACACAGGAATATATAATGTCCACATTGTAAATGCACAAAATGTATTATGAGTAATCATGAGTGAGCACTATCATGCTCGGGGGCTCGGTACTCGTAACAAACTATTGGATGTAATGATGAGAGAGACACGAGTACCCGAGTATAATGGAAGTCAATAGGGAAATCAAGGATTTTTACGGAAGATTTCTTCAAATGCTTCAGTTCCCAATTGACTTTTATTATACTCAAGTACTTGAGTCGCATCCATCCAAGTGTCCAAATTCTTGTTACGAGTACCGAGCACAGTAGTCTGCCCCTGTTAGACCTCTGATGTCATGGTGGTGGGTCACGCCGTCCAAATGGTAAACTGGCAGTACCGAGCAGGTGCGACAGGCTTTGTGATGGGGATTCAAAATAGTATATAAAAAGGGAAGAGAAAAATAAATAAACAGTCCGTGATGCCAGTTGGCATGTTCGGCTTTGGTATGGCCAAGCACTGCTGAAGTGCCCCAGGAGTTAGGTGGTGATGCACAGTGCCAGAGGGTTGTCCCCTTAACCTCCCCCCCCCAACTAGGGCTGGTTCCTCAGGATGTTGAGGTAAGGATGGTGCAGCAGAGGATTATTGGAGAATAATCCAGTCAGAGACAGGACAGAGAGCTTTTACCTTATACTGTAGCTCTGCAGAGGAGTCCGGAACATTCCTTACAGCATTCAAACTGATGGTGGCCTAACCTGCCCGAATGAGAATTTGGTTTCTCTGCTGTGTGGTGGTCGTGTATTCCTTCTGCCGCTACTTCCCCACCTGGGAAAAGATGTCTCGAAATCCTAGGATTTTCAAGACACTAAAACCTCTGGATCCTTAATCCCTTCCAGTGAGCAGGCGACTTGAATCCTGATGGAAAACTCACTGTTTCTTCTAGAAGTTTCCAGACTTAACGACATCACTGAGCTCCTGGCATTTCACTGCTCCTTACAAAAAGGCTAATAGCAGTCTCTCAGATTGCCACTGACCTTAAAAGTCCAGGTGGCCTAAGGACTGATATCCTGGCAATTTGTAGCGGGTTCTCCAGAGGTTTCAACAGTTACATCAGGACAGGACCGTCAACATATTACACTCCTCTCACACGCTGACACCAACTTCAACTGCTACTCTCTGTATTACCTCACACCTAAGCTCCTCCCCTTTCTCCGTCTAGGATGCACATTCAAGCTTAATTAGCTCATGTAAACAGCCCCAGTAAGGGAGTGTGGGTTAATGTCTGCATGTAGTGAACAGCAGAGAAAACCGAATCTCATTAAAGCTAGTAATACATTATACATACTGAAATACACATGCAGCTATTATTTGTGATGTCTCAGGCAAAGGACGCCACAGTAGTGCCTGCTCATCACTAATTATTAGCTATAATAGTATCACAATTACATCAATTTTTAATGAGTATTTTGTTTGAAGTGGGAAGATACACAAGTAAAATCTTGCCATAAAATTGTACATAATTAGTGTAAAATTAATGTGTTTATTCTCTGGATTTAGTGGTTACTACTCACCTGGGTAGCCATATGTAGGACTCTCCTCCTTACACCGTTCATCACCCATCATATATGTCTCTGTAGTATCTGTAGTATTAATATGGGTCAGATCTTCACCCTGAAACAAATATTGTAAAAGTCACAGACAGATGGAGAAGTCACATCTATGATCAGCTCTAATCCTGCCATCTCCACCGCTCTCATTACACAATTATAAAACATATAATACTGGTGGATAAAACAAGACTGAGCACAAGACCTTCACAGCCATCTACACATCATAGAGAGATTTCATGGCACCTTCTCTCCATCTACCTGATGATCCTGAGGAACATTGGGATCTTCTTGTTTACAGTCCTGTGGAAGAAGAGGACGGGGACATCGCTCTGGTGTTGTCCTCTTACTGGATAGACCTGGAGAAAACACATACAGGGACTGAATTCATTCTTTACATACAGATAATTATAGGCCTTGTGTATTTAGTCCTGTCTATTACCTGGTGATGTGAGGGGTTGGGGAACCTCCATCATGACGTCCTTGTACAGATCTTTGTGTCCTTCTAAATACTCCCACTCCTCCATGGAGAAATAGATGGTGACATCCTGACACCTTATAGGAACCTGACATATACAATGATACTGTCACCCCCCGATCCCTTCATAGCGTTACTGTATAATGTCCCAGCATTCCCACCTCTCCAGTTAGCAGCTCAATCATCTTGTAGGTGAGTTCTAGGATCTTCTGGTCATTGATGTCCTCATGTATCGGGGGGTGAGGTGGAAGCCCCGTGATTTGGCTCAGGGGTCTTCCCCATCCCTCAGACACAGGGTCCTGACAGCGCTCACTAGAGGTCTTCTTCACTACTGTGTAATCCTGGATATGGAGAGATACATTAATAAATCTCACTCCAGACATTTCCAGAGTCCTCACCTCTCCAGTTCTGTCCATCTGTTATTCCCATCGATAAGAATGATGTAATGTGACGTCATCAGAATGTCTCACCTCTCCAGTAAGCCGGAAGAGAATCTCTAGGGTGAGCTGTAATATCCTCTCCACCATATTGTCTTTATCCATCCTTGACGGAACAATCAGGAAAACGGTCTTATATAGAAGATCTCCCCTGAGATATTGTAGGGATTTGAATGGGGAGAAGATGGAAAATTATAAATTACTGTAGATCAGAGTAAACATGTAGATCAGGGGTGCACAATATTTTTGGTCCAAGGGCCATATTGCCATACTGAATCAGTCCCAAGGGCCGAAAAAAATCTAAAAGGGGGTAATTACATGAATACATCACCAGAACCACCATCAGTACATCAGCAGAACAAAGTTTTAAGTATCTGAAGATGATTCGCAGAGCTTCTGATCAATTTCTGCTAAAGGAAATCAGAGTGAATACAAGCTAACTTAAAGGGAATCTGTCAACAGGTTTATAACGCCTAATTTGAGAGATGCCTAACGTATGGGCAGAACTCCTGATTTCAGCGATGTGTCACTTACTGGGCTGCTTAATATTCCCATAGCAGTTCTGCTTTTCATTATTCCCCTATACATTGTAACTGGTGTGCAACTCTTTATCCTATTATTTAGTTGTATATTTTTGAGCCTTGCACCTTGTTCACACCATTGGTGTTCCAGACGTACATTCTTTAATTAGTATGCATTTTCTGTTTGAGAACCCTGCACCACCCATAGCCATGTGTCTTATTTCACATTTATAGCTTGGACCTTTGCTTCCCATACAGAGCAAGTTTTTTAACTGCAGGTGAGGTTACACATAGGTTAGGGACCCCAAAAATAGAGATTACCTTGGCGTTTAGTTTTGGGGCTCCTTTTCATTGATCAATACAATGGCTAAACATCTCTCATTCCTATTATTCATAGCAGTTATGCACATACCATTTTCATGTTTTTCACTTTTTTCAGATAGTCCATTGTATTTTTCAGTCTAGTATTCCCATAGCAGTTCTGCTTTTCATTATTCCCTTATACATTGTGACTAGTGTGCAACTCTTTATCCTATTGTTTAGGATTAGGTCTGCAGTCCGTTAAGTTTCCAACCATTCTGTTACCTTTTTGGAATTCCGCATTTCTTGATCCTCCTCAGTCCCTGAATCATAACAGACCAAGTTCCACAATCTTTTAAAGGGCAGAGGCGGCTGTGACAGGTCGTCAGCAACCTGTGACTCCAGCAGCAATTCACAAGCCAGCAAGAATTAACTCCTGTTAGACCGATCAACAGTGAGCACAAAACCAGTCAACACCTGGCTCTGACAGAGTAACTCAACAGCACCAGGTATCATGTCAGACTCTGCAGTGTGATCAGTCTGAAGATGCCAAGACACCTGATGGCATTAGAGCGGAACACCACATGACAGAAGCTCAGTACTGATGAGACGTAGTCGGTATCACAAATAACAATTTACCTACAGGAACCTTTATAGATGAAATGTTCTCTGATTGAAGTTGTATCCATCCATTTTATCTACATGTAATACAGATGCCTTGATGAGATTTCATGTCCAGAGTTAGTCGCTACAGACGTCCCTCTTCTCCATGTTCAGCAGCACTTCCTGACACCGTGCACATAAAAATAAAAGTATCATCATACTGCCCCATAAATAAATATAGCTCCCATGCTGCACCTCTGAATAAATAATTGCCCCTCACTGTGCTTCCTGCACACAATGTCCCCCACACTGCCTCTCTCAATAATATCTATTGTGAATACATTTGAATTAGATTCCAGTTTGGGGCTCCCTCTTGTGGTCAGTGCTGGTAGTGCAGTTGAGTTGCTGAATGGGAACCAGACAGCTGAGGAGGATTGGCAATCAGGCCATTCGAATTGGGCCTATATAACTGAGTAGTTTCCTCCTGTTCCTTGCCGGTGCTCAATGTATCTCCTGTGTGCTATGGACATTCTGAAACCAGCCCTTTTCAGATAAGTTGGTCTTTGTACCTCTGCTTATGGTTTTTGCTTTCTTGTTATTTTGCCTGTGTGGAGTCTTTAGTGGATTTGGATCATTGCCTGCTCTGAGTATCTGTGTACCTTGCTCCATGTTCTGTTATGTATTGTGTTTTGTCATGCTTGGTACAAAATTCAGTCCCTCCTCTATATCAGTGTTTTTCTTGGATCCCAGTAACACCAGAGTACTGATATAGTGGGGGAGAACCTGTGTAGGCTCAGAATTTTCCATATCAGCTGTGCTGGTATTTACTAGGGTTTTTACGGCTACAGTCAGTGCTCTTTCCTATCCTTTCCTATGCAGATAGCTTGGGCCTCATCTTTGCTGAATCTGTTCTCTAGCTAAGTATTGTATTTTCTTATATCACTGTAGTCTTTACATGTGAGGGGCTATCTGTATCTTTGTGGACTGCTCCAAGGCAAATTAGCTTTTCTAATATTTCTCTCTATGAGAATATTGAGTTCTCCGGCTGTGTTGAGGCGACCAGGTCATCATAGGCACGTCCCACGGCTATTTCTAGTTGTGTGTCAGTATTAGGTCTGCAGTCCGTTAAGGTTCTAGCCACTCTGGTTATTTTTTGGGTTTCCGAGTTTTTGTCCTTTTCTGATCCTCCTCGGTCACTGAATCATACCAAATATATCCCTCTCTTTCCATAATGTCACCATACACACCTGTTCTCCATAATATTCCCCCTACATTGCACCTCTCCATACTGTCCCACAGCCAAACAATGCCTCTCCATAATATCCTCATCACTCCACACAGCCCCTCTCCATAATATTCCCCCACAGCCCCTCTACATAATATCCCACTCTCCCCGCACAGCCCCTCTCGATAATGTCCACCCCCACACTGATCCTGTTCATACTATCAAACCCTCAAACTGCCTCTCTCCATAATATTCCCCTCACACTGCCTCTCACTATACTGCGCCCTCTGTACAATCCCACTCCCCTATTTTGTGGATTGTCAGTAAAAGTGACGACAGAATTTTTGACCTATTTTATCCCCCAAAAATATGAGAATTCGATCAGTTCCATTATATGTATTTGAAAATGGCGACAAAATACAACTCGTCCAATAATATCCAAAACCTGATACAGAGATATGGGAGGGAAGAGGAAAGGTCACAGAGCGAGAAATAAGGGAGGCAGAAAGCAAATAGCCTCAGAGCTGAAGGGGTTAATACCCCCAGTAATGGGGAATCTCCACATACCTCCTCCTGCAGAGCCGCACACTAGATATATGGCTGCTCTGTGCTTCCAGGACCTGTGATGATGTCACATGGAAGGGAGGAGTCAGGGGTCACATGATCAGCTCCTCAGTGTATGCAGGACTCTGCTGTGCTGGGTGTCATGGTGCTGGATGAGGGGAAGGTTATGTGTGGGGTCAGGAGGGGTTTACAGTGTGGATGGAGCAGAGCCGTGTGTGTACGAGGTGTACGGAGCGGAGCCGCGTGTGTACGAGGTGTACGGAGCGGAGCCGAGTGTGTACGAGGTGTACGGAGCGGAGCCGTGTGCGTACGAGGTGTACGGAGCGGAGCCGTGTGTGTACGAGGTGTACGGAGCAGAGCCGTGTGTGTACTAGGTGTACGGAGCGGAGCCGTGTGTGTACGAGGTGTACGGAGCAGAGCCGTGTGTGTACGAGGTGTACGGAGCAGAGCCGTGTGTGTACTAGGTGTACGGAGCAGAGCCGTGTGTGTACGAGGTGTACGGAGCAGAGCCGTGTGTGTACGAGGTGTACGGAGCAGAGCCGTGTGTGTACGAGGTGTGCGGAGCAGAGCCGTGTGTGTAAGACGTGTACGGAGCAGAGCCGTGTGTGTACGAGGTGTGCGGAGCAGAGCCGTGTGTGTAAGACGTGTACGAAGCAGAGCCGTGTGTATACGAGGTGTAGAGAGTGGAGCCGTGTGTGTACTAGGTGTACGGAGCGGAGCCGTGTGTGTACGAGGTGTGCGGAGCGGAGCCGTGTGTGTAAGACGTGTACGGAGCAGAGCCGTGTGTGTACGAGGTGTACGGAGCGGAGCCGTGTGTGTAAGACGTGTACGAAGCAGAGCCGTGTGTATACGAGGTGTAGAGAGTGGAGCCGCTGGTGTATGATATGTACGGAGTGGAGCCATGTGTGTATAAGATGTATGGAGTAAAGCCATACGTATACAATGTCTACAGAGCGGAGCCGTGTGTGTAGGAGGTGTACGGAGCGGAGCTGCATGTGTACGACGTGTATGGAGTAAAGCCACGTATGGATACCTCCCATCTGTCCCGGATTCAGTGATTTGAGGGCTCTCTCCCGCTGTTCATGGCTCTTGTCTCAGCTCCTCCCCTCAGTGCAGTGAATAAATTACCACAAGAAGAGCAGCGCATAAATTAAGGTCTCATCTGCTCTGGTTTTGACTTTGAACTCATGAGTTTTTTCTCCATAGGCAGCAGCTCTACCATTGAGCCACTGCCTGAACTGAGAGGTATAGGAGGATCTGGTAATCTTGACGTGTATCTATTTTTCTAATTAAAAGGGAACCAAACATCAGGATTTTCGTGTATAAGGTGCAGCCAGTGCAGCACTGGCACTATCAGGCACAGTGTGTACATACCATCAGGGTGCAGCTCGGGTGTTTAGTCAGTGAAATCCAACTTTATAAAGTTTGAAAATTCATGCACTTTGTGATTGATTGACGTGTGCACCTCTCTCCTAATGTCCGGGCGTGTTATGGATGTTTATCCCCGCCCCCCCGCCCCCTGTTCCTCCCTCTCACTGGCCATATGTAAATTTCTCTCTTCAGAAACATGGCGCCTGTGCATAGCGCTTATCTCCGGCGCCATGTTTCTGAAGCCCGCTGTACTTAGTATTTTGCAGGAGAAGGCGGTGCATGCGCCCTCGGTTCTTCAGATCCCGTTGTGACTGCGGGAGCGCGCGTGGTCACAACAGGACTGCAGAAAAGCTGATGAGAGGACGCGATTAGCTGCAGGTAGAAAAAAGACATCTGAGAAATTGCTCCAATATTAGGAATGGCTAAATCTATAGTTTTGGTACATCCTGAGAAAGAAAGCACTGGTGACCTCAACAATGCAAAAAGACCTGGACACCCACAGAAGACAATAGTGGTGGATGATCACAGTACAATTACCATGGTGAAGAGAAACTGACACGCCTACGGTGTCAGGTGGTTACTCGTCACCGGGCCGTGGTTTCTTCTCCTGGGATGCCGCGGTGACCTCGCCCGGTTCTGTGACCCCGTCAGTGTGAATAAAGCAGGGAATAGGGATGATGGGAAAAGTTGTTTGTGACTCCACCTGTGGTGTGCGGCCAATATTAGCTGCCACTGCGGGAGTCTCTTCTGGGGTGGATGGTAACGCAGCTCGGATGTTGCAGCTCTCCACAGGTAGAGCTAGGCCCTAGGGAGGATCGTGGGAGTAGTAGTCCCTTAGACGCTGATAGCATTGGGGACGCGATGGTAAGGGCGCAGGTAGTAATGGGACGACACAGACGGTGCAGTTAAACTTCTTTTACTCACGGGGAAGACACCGCCGTTGGAGTGTCAGGCTGCGCTGTGATGGGATTTAGTTGATTCCGGATACTTTGGAGGTAGAGGGGTTTCCTTCTGTGCGTCCTCTTTTGACGGTTTTCCATCACTCTAGCTCTTGGGCCATGGAGCGGGTTACGGGTGCTTCCACATTCCCCGCTAACCCTGGGATCCCTCTGACTTCCTAAGAACCCAGGTTGCCTCCAGCTTCGAACCACGGGCCACTGACTGTTTATGTCTTTGCTTCCTAGTCTTTTCCTAAGTCCGACCTGATTCGGACCCTGCTCAGTGTCAGCTCCAACCCGGAGTGCACTGCTGGCTGACTGAATGTCGTGTGTGATGGCTGCTAACTTCCTCTGTGGGTGCCCGCCTGCCGGGCTCCTGAACTAAAGGGGCATGAGGTCCCAAACCTCGTGATGGCCACCCCAGCACCTACCCTAGCCCAGTCCCAGTGACAGAACTCCCGTGTTGTGTGTTGATTGAGTGTATTTGTGATGGTTACCGGTGACTACCTCCTTCGGATGCGTGATAAATACTGCACCTCGGGTGAGGTGCAGTACCCTGTGGCGTCTGAAGCCACAGGGGCACCACAAAACCCCTTAGCATCCAACTAAGTGACCAACAGTCTCCAGGATGTAGATATATCAATATCTAACTCTACGATAGAGGACTGCATATAAAAAAAACCAGAGGGTTCTTTGCTCTGCACGGTGCAAGCCACTTATAAGTATCAAAAATAAGGCTAGATTGGATTTTACAAAAAAAAAAAAAAATCTTAAAAAGCCATCACAGTTCTGGAATAACATTCTATGGACAGATGAAATCAAGATCAACCACTACCAGAATGATGGAAAGAAAAAAGTATGGCGAAGGCATGGTACAGCTCATGATCCAAAGCATATAATATCTGTAACACACGGTGTAGGCAGTGTGATGTCCGGGCATGCATGGCTGCCAGTGGCACTGGGTCCCTAGTGTTTATTGGTGATGTGACACAGACATAAGCAGCTGGATGAATTCGGGAGTTTTCAGAGACATACTGTGTGCTCAAATTCAGACCAACTGATTGGTCGGCGTTTCAGAATACAGATGGATAATGACCCAAAACATAAAGATAAAGCAACCAAAGAGTTTATTAAAGCAAAGAAGTGGAATATTATTGAATTGCGAAGTCAGTCACCTGATCTCAACCCAATAGAGCCGCATTTCACTTGTTAAAGACTAAACTTCAGACAGAAAAACTAACAAACAAACAGCAACTGAAAACTGCTGCAGTAAAGGCCGGCAGAGCATTAAAAAAGGAGGAAAAACAGCGTCTGGGGATGTCCATGAGTTCAAGATTTCAGACAGTCATTGCCAACAAAGGGTTTTAACCAAGCATTAGAAATTATCATTTTATTTCCAAATATTGAATTTGTCTAATTACTTTTGAGACCCTGAAATGAAGAGATTGAGTTTAAAAAATGCTTTAGTTCCTCACATTTTTATGCAATCATTTTGTTCAACCCCCTGAATTAAAGCTGAAAGTCTGAACTTCAACTGCAGAAAGGATAACTCCAGCACACTACCAATTTCCCATAGGGTATAAAGGAACACAGTAGAATGAATATCAAAATCCTTTTCTTTTATTTTGTTGGTGAGGATCTAGTTACCTCTGAATGGATATGTCAGGACCATGGACAAAAGGTCAATGGGATTTAGGAATGCAGTGGATGCTCAATGAGGTTAGTCCAGGTAGTTGCCCAGTCTGGAGCTTTAATCTGCAAGAGGTCCGTGGTATATAGTGGCCGAGGTCCGGATGGTTTTTGGCTGCCATGAGCCTATGGAGGTACACCGCACCTAGATCCTCTTTGATGTCTCATGATCCCCATACCTCTTTGACATCAGACCGCGCCATACACGGCTACTCAGAGCCACCTACCATATATATTACATCTCTATATGAGCCATCCTGATATACCACTCCTATCCAATTTGTGTCTCCACATATGGTTTGGCGTACATGCATGTACCCTCATACCCAACCAACTCTATATCCTGTTGGAATCTAGAACCACCCACCATACATACTACATCCCTATATGAGCCATCCTGATATACCATTCCTATCTACTCTGCGATTCCACATATGGTTGAGCGTGCATGTCTATACCCTACATACCTATCTACTCCATGTCCTGTTGGAATCCAGTCTGTCCGACCTGAAGAAGGCCGATAGGCCGAAACGTCATCTGGCGGACTTTTGTACAGCACTTTTTTCACGTTTTGCACCAACAAAATAAAATAAAAGAAAAGGATTTTGATATTCATTCTACTGTGTTCCTTTATACCCTATGGGAAATTGGTAGTGTGCCGGAGTTATCCTTTCTACTGTTAATTTTTTCTCCTGAGCACCTACAAGGGGTGATGCGAAGTCGCTCTCTATCTGCTCTGAACTTCAACTGCATCTGAATTGTTTTGTTCAAAATCCATTGTGGTAAAGTACAGAACAAAAATGTGAGAAATTTTGTCACTGATCAAAGATATATGGACCTAAGTGTAGGTGACCCTGTTAAACACTGTACTCACCCTAATCTTTTTCCTACCCACTGTGGAGGTCCACACCAATGTGGCGCCCCCGCTCCATGACGGTGCGCCCTAGCAGGTCTTCACCATCTCTACCTTGGAGTAAAGCTAGAGTAAACCAGAAATTGACAAAATCGTGAAAACTAATGATATATTTATATATAGAGAGACATCTCATGTACCAAAGCAATAAGAGCTAAAAGTTGTGGTTGAATCATAAACCCTTTTAGTGCTTCTATGACGTGTACGTCCTCATACATATTATACTCATAAGTAATTTCACTCAACTGTAACGTTGCGCCCTGCAACGTGGGGGTTTCACTCGCTTGCAGCGGTGTGAGGTAGCTTCAGCAACACACGTACACAGTCTCTTCATAGAAATTCTGGCAGTTTATTTAAAAACACTCAGCATAAACTGCCCTTAAACAAACAATAAGTCCATAATGGAAGTTTAGCAACTTCCCCACTCTCTGGCTCCTGCCAGCATACCGCTCTAGCCAAGGTTCCTTCCAGCACCCAGGGCCCTCTGCAGACCCCTGTCTGTCTCTCCTCCAGGAGAGATTCGGCCCTACAGCCCTGGCCTGGCTTGGCCGCACTCACCTCAGACTCAATATCAGAGCCTTGTGATCAGCCTCCATGCAGGCTGAAACACCCAGAGCTCCCGGCTCTGCTCTCACTTGTTTCCAGCACACACACTGGAAATCTAGAGCCAGTCTCTCTCTAGACTGCCCTAGACACACTTTATGCAGAACTCTCGGCTCTGCTCTCACTCTCACCCAGCATACACGCTGGAAGTCTAGAGCTAGTCTCTAACTAGACTGCCCTAGACACACTCCATCCAGGTTCAGAGACAGGATTGCTTTAACCCCTGGAGCCACACCCACAGGTGGTAAGGAGTGTGTAATCAGCATCACACACCCTTCCATGGCTCTGCATGTAATGCAATCCTGTGGAACCACAGGTCCCAGCCAGCTTCACATTGCAGAGCACCCACGCTTCTGCAAAACATATTGGCCCTTTGTAATACAGCCGGTTGATACCTCACATACCCTCCCTCTCTGTTCAAACCCGTAGGGGAGAACACTTGCCAATGACCTGGGGCCGCGAGACAGGGCATCCCCGCTGCCATGCCCCACCAGTCGAGAGGGCCGTCCAAGAGCAGTAGTCCCTGAGACATCGC
The DNA here is from genome assembly GCF_048569485.1 of Anomaloglossus baeobatrachus. NCBI lineage: Eukaryota > Metazoa > Chordata > Amphibia > Anura > Aromobatidae > Anomaloglossus > Anomaloglossus baeobatrachus. The sequence goes on along the minus strand of NC_134357.1, from coordinate 539,127,942 downwards.
CCGACACTGTCACCAAACTCTGTCTCGTCAACCTAGGGTTAAATGACGTCCCATTTCCAGACCGTTCTCTCCCTGACCCCCTCCCAGGGTCACCGTAGTAGAGAGACATGTCCTCAGTCAAACCTACAGTCTTGTCCGAACCTAGGCTTTCTCGAGTACCCCCAAGGCTACTGTCGGGAACTCTAAGCTCATAGCGGCCACTATCTACAGTACATCGTAGGTTACCACTCTGTCGGCGATTCCTTTTATCGCGCGTCTGAACTACTGGACCGACACGCCATCTTCCACTTCTTTCCCCTGAACAACGGGTGGAAGACGGCTGCTGTCCCACACACAGTTGGCGAAGCTGCTCCTTAATTTTCAGGTTTTCTTGCCCCAACCGCTCCATGTCACGTACATGGTGTACCCGATATTCAATAAGGCTTCGAATGTTTCCAAGACTCTCTACAGTCCCGACACAGACGAACGGAACCATACCAGCTTCCCTGGGTATCTTGCTCTCATTAGCAGCAGGGATTCTTAATCTCACCAATCCCGATTTATTCACCATGTCTTGCATTACTCGTCCGGTTTTTCCAATGACTCTCCCCACCAGAGCCCGGGGTACTTGGACAATATCTTCCGCCAGACTCTGCGCTTTCCTTTTATACTCTAGCTGTCTAGTGGCTTCTTCCTTTTGCAGTTGGACCTGCCACTTCATACGAACACATCTGAAGTGCATGTCCTTTAGAATAGCCACCCGCTGCCCAGTAATTTTACTGGTAGACAATATCACTAACTGTTCAGCCCCTGGGGTACAGTAGACCTCACACGCTTCCACAGCTCTCTTAAATTCGTCCTGCATGCACCCGGTGGCACACGCTTCTCTTAAGTCCTCAGGTATATCCACCATGCACTTGACTACAGAAGTCTCATTCATCCCTGCCACATGCTTGTCAAGTTTAGCTTCCAGAGTCAGCTCTCTTTGGGCCTCCCCTGCTTCAACAAGTTTGGTCAGGATTGACACTCGCTGCTCCATCTGCTCCAAGGCTCCCTGGGACTTGGACTGGTACTCTGCCAAGCGACTTCGGAGCTCAGCCACTTCTTTCTCCAGCTCCCTTACTCGACTCTCAGTAGCCTGCCTAAGAAGTATCTCTTGTTGCAGATGGTCTTTGCTCATCCTCTTGAATGAGTCTTCACTTGCGGACCTCTCTGGTCTACGACACACTATTTCTAAGGCTTCTTCCAACTCCGCTTCAGAACATTTGGGTTTCTTACTCTTCTTACCCATGACCGTCTCTATATCCTCCATCATGGTTTTAGCAAGCAGGTCAGGCAGGCTCCCAGTCCTGGATGAGACCTTTGCTCCAGACTTCACCTCCTCAGAGGCTCTCTTCACTTCAGCGCCAGCTGTTTCTTGGGTCTTCACTGCATTATCTTCACCTTCCTCTGGGGTCTCTGCAGTGTCACCCTCAGCCTGGGTGTCACACCCTTCAACATGGCACTCTGTTCCTTTTAGAGTTTTGGGGCTAAATTCGCTGTCATCCACCCCAGCACTTGGTAGTTCACCAGTCTGCTCACCACGACTGTTGGGGATTATTCCTTCCCCCACACTCTCTAGGATTCCATTTCCTATACCACTCTCGCCTGACAGACTATCAACTTCACACTTTGAAATCATAGGGACCCACCACCATTACGTCCTTGGTTGGCTCCTTCTCTGCACTTGCAGCGCTCTGATTTCTGTCGTCACAATGTGTCAGTTCAATCTCTGATTCCTCAGTCTTTTGTAGGATATCACCGTCTGACTCCACCGTAGCAGGTGTTATTAGCACCATGTCTTCATTAACCAGGCATGTGACTTTCTCTGCACCCTCAGACGGCCTACACTGTGCCCCCTCTCGGCGCTTATTACGTCTTCGGCGTCGGGAGGAAGTTTTCCCCTTCTTGCCCATCTGTACCACACTGTACTCGTTTGTCACCTTACTAGAGTCAGTGTCTTTACTGGAGTCATCATCACTCCCCCTGGTATCCTGGACTAACACGTCCCCACTTAACCAGATGTCGGCCCCCTTTTCTGGAACTACTATAACTGTAGTGGTCACACTGTCACTTCCTTTTGGAGACGTCATGGTCACCCCTAACTCTTGACAGTCCTTATGTGGAGGTACCATCTCCTCATTGCACCCTAATATCCCACAGGGAATCTGTATAACCTCATACGGAAAAGAGGCTTTCTTAGGCGAGGGCCGACTCATTCCTGTGCAATCGGTCCCGGCCTCTGTCTTCCATAAATCCTGAAAGAGCTCAAAGTCCCGTCCTATGATAACCGGATATAACAGATCTGGTGCTACACCCACATCAGGGCGTCCCAAACGTTTGGCCGTTTGAATCATCACCCTGGCCAGAGGATATACTTTAGTGGTCCCATGCACACAACTTCCTTCTATCGTCCTACCCACCATCACATGGAGATCAGGCATGGGTCTAACTAAGGTCAACCGGCTCCCCGGGTCTAACAGACCAGACACACGTAGCCCATTCAAGTCCACAGAGCACTTCTGTGGCCTCATACTGGATGGATAGCCTATAACGCAGGTAGGACATATGTAAGGCGAACCCCATTGCCCCTTGCCATAGTCCACCTGTTTGGCTTGTAAATGCTCCACCCCCTTGTGGGTCATCATCGCTTTCTGAGGCTCCGCCCCCTGTTGGGTAACTACCCCGTTCCGGGCCTCTGCCCCCTTTTGGGCAACCACCCCATTCCGGGCCTCCACCCCCTTTTGGGCAATCACCCCTTTTTGGGACTCCGCCCCCTTTTGGGCAACCACCTTTTTGGGACTCCGCCCCCTTATGGGACTCCACTCCCTTATGGGCAACTATTCCCTTCTGGGACTCCGCCCCCTTTTGCGGTTTCCATGCAATGTCCTTAGCCCCCAATTCACACCGTTTGCCCTTGTCTCCCTGGGCACCCAGTGTCCATACTGGCCCCCGAAGGGTACGCTCAAACTGGTCCATGGCTGCGACATCGCTACACACTGACAGCTTCCGCTGTCCCTGGACCAGGAACTGGTACAGCTCCTCCACAACGTCCGCAGGGACCATTCCCTCTTTTTGGCTTTTAGCCCCCACTGCTGTCACTGGACCTCCAGGCACATGCTGTTGGTGCTGCTGGCTCTGCAGCAGCTGGTTCAGGAGCTCCTCCATGCTGCAACGAAAAGAGGAACAGGAGGGGCGCTCCAATGGGTAATACCCGGTGGTCAAAGACAGGGGGGGGGTTAGAGAACCACTAACCTTTCCGGGTTGTACCGCCCGTACAACCAGGATCTCCAGCCTGTGGTGTATCCCTGCTCACCAAGCAGGGCCTTGCAATTCTGGCTGGCCTGGAACCTCCAGTCGCTGGACTCTCGCCACTGCAGCACGGGTCCCCAACGACCTGCTGATTCACCACCAGGTGCTTGAGAGCGCTGTCCCTGTTCGTGGACCCGCCGATCCACCGCCAGCTGCTTGAGTGCGCAGACAATTTTCGTGGACCCGCCGATCCACCGCAAACCGCTTCAAAAAATTTTCGTGGACCCGCCGATCCACCGCAAGCAGTCCGTATCCACAGGAATATGTCCTAGGCCGTTGCCCCTAGCATCCAGGCTGCGTTGCCCCTAGCAACCAGACCGCATGCCCGCATTCGAGACACCATATGTAACGTTGCGCCCTGCAACGTGGGGGTTTCACTCGCTTGCAGCGGTGTGAGGTAGCTTCAGCAACACACGTACACAGTCTCTTCATAGAAATTCTGGCAGTTTATTTAAAAACACTCAGCATAAACTGCCCTCAAACATAAACAATAAGTCCATAATGGAAGTTTAGCAACTTCCCCACTCTCTGGCTCCTGCCAGCATACCGCTCTAGCCAAGGTTCCTTCCAGCACCCAGGGCCCTCTGCAGACCCCTGTCTGTCTCTCCTCCAGGAGAGATTCGTCCCTACAGCCCTGGCCTGGCTTGGCCGCACTCACCTCAGACTCAATATCAGAGCCTTGTGATCAGCCTCCATGCAGGCTGAAACACCCAGAGCTCCCGGCTCTGCTCTCACTTGTTTCCAGCACACACACTGGACATCTAGAGCCAGTCTCTCTCTAGACTGCCCTAGACACACTTTATGCAGAACTCTCGGCTCTGCTCTCACTCTCTCCCAGCATACACGCTGGAAGTCTAGAGCTAGTCTCTAACTAGACTGCTCTAGACACACTCCATCCAGGTTCAGAGACAGGATTGCTTTAACCCCTGGAGCCACACCCACAGGTGGTAAGGAGTGTGTAATCAGCATCACACACCCTTCCATGGCTCTGCATGTAATGCAATCCTGTGGAACCACAGGTCCCAGCCAGCTTCACATTGCAGAGCACCCACGCTTCTGCAAAACATACCGGCCCTTTGTAATACAGCCGGTTGATACCTCACACAACACGTTTCCCCCCTAAAACGGGTTAATCAGGATTGTTATATCAACTTATCTGACCAATAATGCACTGTGACGCGTTCACTGGGCACCAATGGGTTGCCATGCAGCACCGGGTCAGATAATAACCACTGTTGCTATTACAGCTCATTTTCTGTGAATGCCCGCAGAGCACCAATACTGACAGGAACACAGCATTTCTCCTAATCAGAGTGATGCTGAAGCATTGCTCTGATCAGGGGAAGCGATCAGACAGTACAGTCATAAAGTCCCCTAATGGGACTAGTAAAATCTATATAATATATATATATATATATAACACGTTTAAACAAAATCCTGAAAGTTCAAATCACTCCCCTTTTGCCCCATTGAGAATAGAGAAAAGAAAAAAAACACACCAATATTTGGTATTACCGCATTCAGAAGTACCCGATCTGTCAAAATATAAAATTAATCTGATCAGTAAAGAGTGCAGTGAGATTAAAATGACAAGTGCCAAAATTTTGTTGTTTTGGTCACTGCAACATTGCATTAAAATGCACTAACAGGCGATCAAAACATTACATCTAAGCAAAAATGGTATAATTAAAAATACCAGCCCAAAAAATAAGCAGTCACTGAGCCCCAGATCATGAAAAAGGAGAACGCTATGGGTCTCGGGCAATGGCAACAAAAGTGCAACTTTTTTTTTATACAAACTTCTTAAAAGGGAACCGGTCACCTGATTTGGTGACTATAAGCTGCGGTAATCACCAGTGGGCTCTTATACACAGCATTCTAACATGCTGTATATAAGAGCCCAGGCCGCTGTGTATAACGTAAAAATGACTTTATAATACTTACCTAAACAGCAAAAAATGTGTCCAAAAAAACACACAATGGAGTAATTTAAATGTCCAAGACAATTTTTATTACAATATAATAATATACAAAACATGTTAAAAGGTAGTAAACACCACGACGGTGACACAGTGGGCCACAGTGAGAAAAATGAGGCGAATACAAGGAATAATGACTCCATAAGGTGGGGTCAGGACGGTGATATTTAAGAGTAAACACTAAGTGTGGGCAAATTGTAACTCATATCAGCATGAAGACATCAAATATCCCTTCACTCCAGTACTAAACAGACTATCAAACTGCCATGGATATTACCAAGAAGTCCCTCTAAGGTAGGGGTCCTCAACTCCAGTCCTCAAGGCCCGCCAATAGTGCATGTTTTCAGGGTCTCCTTAGTATTGTACAGGTGATAATTTAATACCTGCACAGGTGATGATTCCCGCAGAGCACCAATACTGACAGGAACACAGCATTTCTCCTAATCAGAGTGATGCTGAAGCATTGCTCTGATCAGGGGAAGCGATCAGACAGTAAGGAAATCCTGAAAACATGCACTGTTGGTGGGCCTTGAGGACTGGATTTGGGGACCCCTGCTCTAAGGTATGGAGTACCCCTATAACCTCCATCACAACACATATCAAGAGTTAGATAGGGTAATTTCCCCAATACATAGGGCGGTATACCACCTAGGGTGAATTAATACATACCGGGTTATGCAATGGCAGGAAAACCACCGTCCAAAGCCCAAGCCTGACGCGCGTTTCATGTCCTTTTTCAAGGGCCACCACACGTTACCTAAAGAGTTGGTATGGTGCAGATGGGTCAGATGGGTGTCTCCGTTCTCCGGGTGCGGCGCCTCCTCTTTTGGCCATCTTTGTCCTCCTTCTTCTGAAGCCGGGGTGCATGACGCGTCCTACATCATCCACACACGCTGTCATTGAGGTCATGCATAGGTGGACTATAATACTTTGATCTGCCTGTGCAGGACCTCAATGCCAGCGAGTGTGCATGATGTAGGATGCGTTATGCACCCAGGCGTCACAAGAAAGAGGACAAAGATGGAAAAAGAGGAGGTGCTGCCCCCGGAGAATGGAGACACCCATCTGCACCGAACTGACCGTTTAGGTAAGTACTCTAAAGTTATTTTTACGTTATACAGTGTGGTCTGGGCTCTTATATACAGCATGTTAGAATACTGTATATAATAGCCCACTTGTGGTGGCTGCAGCTTATAGTCTCCAAATCTGGTGACATGTTCCCTTTAAATTTTTTTCAGAATTTTTTTTCAACACTTAGAAAAAAGTAAAACTATACATGTTTGGTATGTATGAACTCGAACTGACCTGTGGAATCAAATTAACAGGTCAGTTTTACCCAGTGCTTTTTTTTGCGGTGGTACGCGCCGGGAGAGCGTACCAGAAAATCTGAAGAGCGCCTCTGGCTCTGTCCACATGGCTAATTTGTAAACTATACAAATTAGCCATGTGGAGCGGAGGCCCAAGCCAGAGGCGTCTCTAGGGGGAGCTGGCGGGGCGCTGTCGGGCTGCCTGATGCGGCGGTGTGGAAGTCTGCCGGGTGGGAGCCGCAATTCTCTGAGCGTGGCTGTCACGCTGACAGCTTCACTCATAGAAAGTGCAGCGCGCAGCTCCTACTGCTCAATTGTCCTTGCATCTGTTAGACGCGAGGACAATTAAAGCAATGATCCCTGGTGCTGACTTCCGGGTCAGCGTGACAGCTTTCATGTGATCAGGTGAGCTGATCAGACTGGTGACCCGGAAGCCAGCGCTGCAGCGCGGAGGAGGCAGAGAAACGCTGAGGAACATTATGGGGTAAGAGGGGAATATTTATGAAACAGTATGGGGTCAGAGGGTGGGGAATGGGAACCATCTGTGGACACACTTTGGGGGGGGGACAGAGGGTGGGGAGGGGGCAATATATATATACACAATATGGGTGGGGGAGGGAACTATCTGTGCACAGAGTATGGTGGGAAGAGAGGATGGGGAGGGGGAAGTATCTTTGGACACAGTATGGGGAGAGAGAGGATGAGGTTTCATGCATGGGGACAGAGAGGATGAGGGTTGATGCATGGGGACAGAGGATGAGGGGTGATGCATGGGGACAGAGAGGAATGAGGGGTTATGCATGGGGACAGAGAGGATGACTGGGGTGATGCATGGGGACAGAGGATGAGGGGTGATGAATGGGGACAGAGGATGAGGTTTCATGCATGGGGACAGAGGATGAGGGGTGTTGCATGAGTATGAGAGGATGAGGGGTGATGCATGGGGACAGAGAGAATGAGGGGTGATGCATGGGGACAGATAGGATGAGGGGTGATTCATGGGGACAGAGGATGAGGGGTGATTCATGGGGACAGAGAGGATGAGGGGTGATGCATGGGGACAGAGGATGAGGTTTCATGCATGGGGACAGAGAGGATGTGGAGCAAACTGGAAAGAAATTTTGAGGACACAGAATAAAGAGTGACATGGTATGAGAAGCAAGTGGGCAGGATGGGGAGTGAGGTGGAAAAGTATATGGACATACAGGAGGTAGTGAGGAGACAGTAAGGGATGAGAAGAATGTGAGGGGCACAGAATAAAGACTGGTTAGTGGAGGGGGGAGGTATGGAGAGGGGGCAGAATGGGAGGACAGTGTGAGGTTATAGCAAGGAGGGAGAGTGTGATGAGTGCACAGTATAAAGACTGGGCAGTATAAGGGGACACAGTGTAAAGGACACTGTAAACAGTAAACTCAGTTTGGAAAGAGGGAATATGTAGGCCATGTACCATAAGAAGGACAGTGTGGGTCATATTTTGGGCAGAGAATACTGTGAGGGGCCATTATTTATTCTGGGGCACAGTGTAGGGCAGATATTTTTAAGTAGAAGTATTATAATCATTATGCTACTTTTAGGGGCATCATGTCGGGATGTGCTGCAGAAGACCGGAGAAGATGGAAATCTGCAGAGACGAGATGTGAATGTGAAAAGTCATCATTGCGTCAGGATAAGATGAAGAATAGAAAGAAATGACTAGAGACAACATCATCTATAAGGTACCTGAATGTAAATGTTTATTTGTGATACTGACAATATCTTATCGTTAGGCCTTGGTCCCACTTGCGCATTGCTTCTGATGTGAGCACAATGGGACCCCCACTGAGCAGCTGATTATGGTGCAGGTGGCCGCAAATGCTTATTTCTGGATCTGCTCCGTCCTTTGATGGTGTCCGCGGCCGGGTACTGCACATCAACCCCATTGATTTTAATAGGAGACTGCTGCCACTATCAGAAGACGGAGCAGATCCAGAACTGAGCACTTTCGGCCACCTGCCACCACCGACACCTAGAGTAGGGAATCTGCGGGGTTGCCAGGTGCCGGACCCCGACCAGTCAGACATTGGTGACCTATCCTAAGGAAAGGTCATTAATGTTAAAGTAGTGGACAATCTCTTTAATAAAGTCTTCTGCCGTCTGACAAGTTAAGGGTTACTATGTTTTTATTTATGTTGTTAGAAGCATTAAAGGGGTTCTCCAAATTTGTGATGAGTCTGCAGCCACTACTTATGTCACTCTGTGACTGCAGCCTTCTGAATTATCACAGTGTGCACACTGCACGCTGTCAGGATTCTCTGGTGCCGGCGGTGAGAGTGGGAGGTTATGAAAGTATGCAATTTACATAGATGTGGTCACATGCTGAATAGACATGCTCAATGAAAATGGATTGACTGAGGCTGGAACATCAAATCAGAATGTGGCCACAGGTATACAACCCTCATACTTGTGCTCACATGATCATCCATTCTCACCACTGGCACCGGCACCCCTCCCCGCACCTCAATGATGTCGCCTGACAGCACCTTCCCCCGCTCCTCACCTCAGAGATGCGTAGCAGCAAATATTTTTTTTACAAAAAAAGCACTGGTTTTACCATATAGTGAACATGGTAAATAAAACCACAAAAAACAATCAGGAAATTGCACTTTTCTTTTTGCAATTTCACCGCACTTGGAATTTTTCCCCATTTTTCAGTACAATATAGGACAGAATAAATGGTGCCATTCAAAAGTACAACTCGTCCTGCAAAAATCTAGACCTCATATGGCTATATTGATGGAAAAGTAAAAAAAAGTTATGAAGGAAAAACTAGAATTAAAAAAAATCGCCAGGGGGTGAAGGGGTTAAGCTCCAAATTGCTTTCCCTTTCTTGTTTGCTTATTTCCTTTAGGTTGACAGTTTCGGTTACAGCAACAAAAAGGGGTGAAAGAAAGCTTGACACGCCCAATGCAGAAGGTCACCACACATCCACGGAGTGCAACGATAAGAAGTCCGCCAGGTGAGCTATATCTTAAATAGAAGGAAAAAAATATCGGCACATCCAGGGTAAAATAATGTCAGTCTCGGTTACATGTCTTCTTGTACAATTTGCACCTTTCCATGTGTATTTTTTGAGCAACAAAATATGTTGTTCAATTACAACATTTCTGATATTCTAGTATGATAAAGGCTTGTTCCCTGTGTGAGTTCTACTATGTGTAACAAGATCTGATATATTTGTAAAACATTTCCCACATTCTAAACATGAATATGATTTCACCTCTGTGTGAGTTATTTGATGTATAACAAGGTCTGATTTCTTTGCAAAACATTTCTCACATTCTGAACATGCATGTGTCTTCTCCCTCGTGTGAATTATTTTATGTGCAACAAGATTTGATTTCTTTGCAAAACATTTCCCACATTCTGAACATGCATGTGGCTTTTCCCCTGTGTGAATTATTTTATGTTGAACAAGATATGATTTTTTTTTAAAACGTTTCCCACATTCTAAGCATGAATATGATTTCACCCCTGTATGAGTTATTTGATGTTTAACAAGGTCAGAATTGTTTGCAAAACATTTCTCACATTCTGAACATGCATGTGGCTTCTCCCCAGTGTGAATTATTTTATGTTCCACAAGATTTGAGTTGCTTGTAAAACATTTCCCACATTCTAAGCATGAATATGATTTCACCCGTGTATGAGTTATTTGATGTCTAACAAGGTCTGAATTCTTTACAAAACATTTCTCACATTCTGAACATGCATGTGGCTTCTCCCCTGTGTGAGTTATTTGATGTCCAACAAGACTTGATTTCTTTGCAAAACATTTTCCACATTCTGGACATGCATGTGGCTTCTCCTCTGTGTGAATTATCTTATGATTAACAAAACCTGATTTATCTCTAAAACATTTCCCACATTCAGAACATAAATATGGCTTCACCCCTGTGTGTGTTCTATGATGATTCACAAGACTTTCTTTTACGACAAAACATTTCCCACATTCTGAACATGAATATGGCTTCTCCCCTGTGTGACTTCTCTGATGTCTATTAAGATGTTGTTTCATTCTATAACATTTTCCACATTCAGAACATGAATATGGCTTCTCCCCTGTGTGAATTCTCTTATGGATCAAACAAGCTGATCTGCATTGAAAACATTTTCCACATTCAGAACATGAATATGGTTTCTCCCCTGTGTGACTTTTCATATGAATATAACAACCTGATCTGTGTTTAAAACGTTTCCCGCATTCTGGACATGAATATGGCTTTTCCCCTGTATGCATTTTCTCATGTTCTACAAGTTTCGATTTCTGAGTAAACTTTTTCCCACACTTTGAACATGAACATTTTTTATCGTTTGTTTCAATTTTTTCATACTTTGAAAAAAAGCTGTTTCCATATTCTGAACATGAAAGTGGCTTATTTTCTGCTACATCATTTTGGTTTTGAACATTTCTTTTGTTATGCTTCATTTTCAAATTAGTCTGTGATGAATTAGAAGATTGGACCTGTTTAACAGGATCAGATGATAGATCTTTGCTGTGAAGAGAGGGTGGTATATCTGGAATAATGGAATACACTCCTATTGTATCTTGTGTGATATCAAGGTCATTGGATTTAAAAATTGAAGATATCTCATGTCCCTGTGATCTTCTGTCACGATCATCTGCCAAGATTAAAACCAATAATTATTTTCAAATAACCTTAAAATACATAATTTTACAACATTTTGATATTAAATATTCATAGAAATTAGAAGATATTTCCAAAATTTGAATCTGGCAATGGACCTGCGATCAAGAACCTCTAAATTCTGATGTTGGGCCACTAGTAGTTCACTAGCAATTTTCCAATTTTGTATTAAAGCCAGCATCTTCCTAAGTTTATACTTAAGTGTATTTGACACCAGTAATTTGTAGAGAAATGCTCATTAGAGAATCATAAAGGGACCTGTCAGTTCTATTATGTGGTGTCTGTCTTACACTCTCAATGACAGGTACAAGTCAATTTGTGAAGAAGAGAGGAGGATGCCTAAAGAAGCCATGAGTTTTGATTAAGTATAAGCCTGTTTTATTGCAACTAATTTTATTGTATGTTACTGGTACTCGAATATTCAGATAGATAAAATTTGCGTGTTAAAATATTGGGACTTTGGAAAAAATTAAGACTTAAGGGTACTTTACACGCTGCGACATCGCTAGCGATAGCTAGCGATGTCGAGCACGATAGCACCCGCCCCCGTCATATGTTCGACATTTAGTGATCGCTGCCGTAGCGAACATTATCGCTACGGCAGCGTCACACGCACATACCTTGTGTACGACAACGCTGTGACCGCCGAACAATCCCTCCTTCAAGGGGGAGGTGCGTTCGGCGTCATTAAGTGGCCGCCCAATAGCAGAGGAGGGGCGGAGATGAGCGGGACAAACATCCCGCCCACCTCCTTCCTTCCTCATTGCCGGTGAATGCAGGTAATGAGATGTTTGTCGTTCCAGCGGCGTCACACATAGCGATGTGTGCTGCCGCAGGAACGACAAACAACATCGTACCTGCAACAGCACCGATATTAAGGAAATGAACGACATGTCAACGAGCAACGATTTTGCACGTTTTTGTGCTCCTTGATCGTCGCTCATTAGTGTCACATGCTGCGATATCGCTAACGGCGCCGGATGTGCGTCTTTAACAACGTGACCCCGACGATATATCGTTAGCGATGTTGCAGCGTGTAAAGCACCCTTTACAGTAGTGTTCAAAATGATAGCAGTCCAATATGACTAACCAGATTATTCCCTGTTTTTGGTAAAAATTATATTACCACGTCACACAATTTACCAGTTGGTGGAGTAGATTCTTAGAAAATCCCCAGACTCCGCATTCATGATCTGCAGGTTTTTGAGTCTGTGAATTTGAATAATTAATTGAAAGTGGGGGGCGGGGGGAGTTCAAAATAATAGCAGTGTGGAGTTAAATTAGTGAGGTCAATCATTCTGTGAAGAAACTGGTGTGAATCAGTTGGTCCTTAATTAACCCCTTAACGACCGCGGGCAGTAAAGTTACGTCCTGGCCTTCATAGTAATAATCTCCCCTGCTGCTGCCGGCAGCTGGGGGAGATAGGCGCACATCTCAGCTGATTTCTACAGCTGACATGTGTGCCTGCTAGGCACGAGTGGAACCGCTATCCGCCCGTGCCTTTTAACCCCTTAAATGGCACTGTCAATATGTGACAGCACCATTATAATAGCGATAACGGTAGATCCGTCCTCACTGCCAGATACCGGAAGTCACGTGACGTGATCATGTGACTTCCGGTGGTTGTCATGGTAGCATAAGGTCATGTAATGACTCCTGTAGCTCACATGACTCACTTACTGTTTCATCCAGCCAAGAGCTGTGTGAGACAGGAGATGAGCATATCTGGTGTTCACAGTTGTGTAGCTGTGATCAGCAGATATGTTAGAGCGATCAGACTGCTGATCGTTATAGTCCCCTAGAGGACCTAGTGAAATAAAGAAAGTTTAAAAAAGCTTTAAAAAAATATAAAAACCCTAAAAACTTAAAATCACCCCCCTTTCGCCCCGTTGAAAATTAAAGGGTTAAAAAAATTAAAAATATAAACATATTTGATATCGTTGAGTTCAGAAATGCCCGATCTATCAAAATATAAAATCAATTAATCTGATCAATAAATGGCATAGCGGGAAAAAAATTCCAAAGGCCAAAATTACGTTTTTTAGTAGCCACAAATTTTGTGCAAAATACAATAACAGGCATATGCGCAAAAATGGTGCCGTTAAAAACATCAGGTCGAGATGCAAAAAATAGCCATCACTGAGCCATAAATCCCAAAAAATGAGAACGCTACGAGTTGTGGAAAATGGCGCAAAAAGTATGCCACTTTTTTCGGACAAACTTCTGATTTTTTTTTAACCCCTTAGATAAAAGTAAACCCATTCATATTTGGGGTCTACGAACTCATAATGACCTGAGGCATCACACAGACACGTCAGTCTTACCATATAGGGAACAAAGTGAATAAAATCTCAAAAACTATATTGCAATCAGACTTTTTTGCAATTTTTCTGTATTTGGATTTTTTTTTTGCCGTTTTCCCATACACTATATGGTAAAACTCATGGTTTCATTTAAACGTACAGCTCATTCCGCAAAAAATGATCCCTCACATGACCATATTGACTGAAAAATAAAAAAAAGTTACGTCTCTCGGAAGAATGGCGAAAACAAACCCAGAAAGCACAAAATCAGCCGGTTGTGAAGGAGTTAAGTGTGAAGCCAGCACATGTTGTACATGCATTTCTCCTTGAAATCCTGAGAAATATTGGTCACTTGAGACATCACTCAGAAGAACTGCGTTTAATCATTGATTAAAAAGTTGATTGGAGAGGGTAAAACTTATAAAGTGGAGACAATGATCGGCTGTTCAGCTAAAATGATCTCCAATGCTTTAAAATGGAAAGCAAAAACAGAGAGACGGGCAAGAAAATGGAAGACAACCATTCAAATGGATGCAAGAATAGCAAGAATGGCAAAGGCTCAGCCAATGATCAGCTCCAGCATCCTCAAAGACAGTCTCAAGATACTTACTGTGTACTGTGATAGTTAGAAGACGTCTGTGTGACGCCAATCTATTAGTAAGAAATCTCTGCAAAATCAGACTGTTATAAAAATGACATATACTAAAGCAGATACAAAGAACACATCACCTGGTCAAAAGAGAAATGGAAAAACATTTTGTGGACTGTTGAAAATCAACTTGTTTTTTGGGTCCAAGGTCGGCAAACCAGGGCTGTGGAGCTGGAGAGTTGGACTTAATTTTGGTGGAGTCGGAGTCGGTATAAAATGGACCAACTCCGACTAATAAAATATATAATAAATTGGGTACAGTAGTTCAATGCAGAATGTGCTGAAAATTTTTTCATAGCAATTTGGGAAAGTTATGAAATGTCCTATAAACTGCTGTTCTATTCCTGATCTATGGCTACATTCACACACAGCGTTTTTGCTGCGGTTTTTGAGGATACGTTTTTCAGCTGCAAAACCAGATCAGCTTTTTAAAAAAAACGCATCACCTGAAAGGTTTTTGAGCTCTTAGATAATGTTTTCAATAGCAAGAGCAGATTAGAAAAACACCACACAAACTCACATACTCATTCTTTGTGATAATCCGTTTTTGAGCCCAAAAACAAATCCTCACAAAACGATGTGTCTGAATGTCAGATCTTGAAACTCATTGACTTTGCTGGGATGCCCAAAGTCACTGCATTTCACTGCAAAAAACGGATCAGCAAAAATGCTGTGTGTGAATGTATGTAGCCTGAGTATCTAGGCTCTGTCTTAGCTGAGATAAGTCTGTGCTGCACTTGAGCACCAGTGAAGCTTCTCCTTTAATGGCAAGGGTAAAAGTAACCACACTCAGAAGGAAGGAAGGCCTGCACTCATCTCAGAATTGCTAGAGTGAACAGGATAACAAAATTAAGGTAATTACTTCTTAAAGCATATTTAGTTTAGACTTTCAATAAACTGTGCATAAATCAATAGTCCAGTATACTGTATGTTCTCTCTGTATGCTGGATGCTTGTTTGTTTTTTTTCTATGAGCTCATGTAATTTTGGGAGGTTAGCTTCTATACAATATACATACAATATACAGGGAAAATTACAGCAACATGATTGATGAGGAGATTGATGAGGACTTATATGAGGACTTGTATAGGTATAGAAGCCAAAACATCAAGTTATTAGCTCTGTTATCATTTTATTTGTTCCTGGAGTATGATACACAACAAACTTGCTCCCTCCTCCCTCTTCATAGACTGAAGCAATCTGATGTGAAACATTTAGTGAGCTGTACCTAAGAAAAGCCTGAGATTGGAAATTCAAAGTAAAGCCATCTAATGACATATTTTACAAACTTTATATTTGTCATCTGTACTATTGATTTATGCAAAGTTTATTTTATTTCTATCTAAAATTATACAGTGGGATAAATAAGTATTTTATACACTGTCGATTCTCACCTACAAAGAATAGAGAGGTCTGAAATTTTTATCATAGGTACAATTCAACTCAGAGAAATGTATCTACGAGAAACGTCTGACCTCTGTAATTGCAAACAAAGGTTTCTGAACCAAATATTAAGTTCTGTTTTTTTTTATTGTATCAAATACATATTTTATCATGCAATAAAATACAAATTATTTAAATCATACAATATGATTTATTGGATTTTGTCTCTCACAGGTGAAGTGTATAATTACAGAACTCTCCATTCTTTGTAGGTGGGAAAACTAGCAAAATTGTCAGTGTATCAAATATTTATTTTCCCCACTGTATATGGTTCCCTGTTCTTGCTGGAATTATAATTACATTATTTATTTTATAGGGCAAAATTATTTTGAGAGTGAATTTATATGATTACAAATTGTCTAAGAAGCTCCCTATGAAGTCAGCTGTATTTCAGCATTTCACAGTGACTCAAGATGAAAAATATTTTGTATGTCAATGTATGAGAAGTGACACAGATGAAAATAAATGCTGTGATGCCAAAATCAGTGCATACTCAGGCAGTGATAAAAATGCTCCTACAAGAGCTTCCAATCTAAAAATACATTTACAGCGCTTCCACCCAGAAGTATTCAAAGCTGTGACTGAGAAAGATAACAGCAGCACCAAGAAACCAGTACCCAGCACTTCCTGCCACACAAAGGTGGGGGAAAGAGCATCTCAAACATTATTAACAAGATATTTTGTAAGTGACAAAGTTACTGTAACAATGACAGCAGATATGTTTAAAAGACAGCTCATACAGCTTTTTGTGAAGGACAGTGTACCATTATCATTATTTGCACGACCATCTTTTACAGCTCTGAATGGAGAAATGGCCCGCAAACTTGGTGTTTCTCTGGAAAGAGAAAGTATTAGATAATTAGTGATTGAAAAAGCTCTTTAACAAAAGGAAGATCTTAAAAAGACTCTCAAAAGACGCTTCATGTTTCTTAAAATGGATGCCTGCACACGTCACAGAGTGAACTATTTTTCCATCAATGTTCAATATGTGTTTGTGACAACAAAGAAATTGTTTCCAAGACACTGGCAGTAAAAGATTCTATAGCTCATCACACCAGCCAGTTTCTCCAGGCCTAAGTGGAAAAAGTTCTGCAAGATTACAAACTCAAAAAGAACAGGTTCTTGCTATTGTAACAGACAATGCTTCAAACATAAGTACAATTAAACTGATGAATGAGAGTAATGAACAACAGCTAGAAGAAAATGTAGGATTTAGTATGTTTGAGATGTAACGCCACAGTGCTGTTCATGTAACTGAGGAACAAACAGATATTACAGCAGAAGAACAGCAAAATGATACTTTAGAATTAGATGATCTTGTTGAAGCTGCTTCAAAACACTTTCATATTCATCACATGTGCTGTGTTGTGCACACGCTGCAGCTGGCCATAAGACAGTCTGCAAGAGGGAAATCTGATTGGAAAAATGAGGAAGTTGGTTATTGCTGCCAGAAACCCTAAAATTAAATTCCATCTTGAAGAGACGTGCTGAAAAAGGGGCAATTGTCGATCAAGCCACTCGGTGGGGCAGCACTTATTTAATGATTGAGCGATTGCTTGAACTAAAACAGTTTCTTATAGATATGGCGAACCCTCAGGTAACCCTAAATGAAGGTCAATAGACATAGGTGTCTGAATTGAAGGAATTAATTAATCACCCATTTACTGTGACTAAAAAATTACAAGCTGAGGATTTAACTCCTGGCATTTTCATAAGGGAGTTGAAGAACTTGCTATTTTGCCTGTCCCAAAGAGAAGGTTTAATCGCAGATGGCATTTCTGCTTCAATGAACGGAGAGAGACACAGCTATAGGAAAATAAAATTCTTCTGGCAGCTGTTTATGTGGACCCAAGTCATCGTATACTGCTTGATGATCAACAGCTTACTAAAGGAAAAGAAGCTCTGACTGAGGTAGCAGTTAGGATGACTGGCCTACAGGACTGCCAGGCGCAAGAGGACTTGGGTCCTGACAGTGCTACTGCTGTCATATCTTCATCCTCATCAGATGAGTTTAACTTTGACAAGTATTTGGATGACATGGAGCAGGCAAAGTGTTGCCGCAAGGAAAAACATTTCACTCCGTCTGCTATAGCAAGCAGATTGACCATATTTCAGCAAATTTTTTCACTTGCTCTCAAAGAAATAGAAAAATTCAACCATTCATCAAAACTGACTGTGCATGAGGCAATTCCTTTATACTCGGAAATTGCTAGATATGTTGCCCATGTGGTTACAGATTTTCCTCCAACCCAAGTTAGTGTAAAGAGGTTGTTCTCTAGCCTTAAAATTATTAGGTCAGATCTGAGGTCATCTATGAAAGAGGATCTGATGAAGGCAATTCTATTTGTGGATAGTTTGTGCACAGGCCCGCGATAGTGGCCTACGATAACGGCGCATGCGCGAGACTTCGGCACAGCATGGAGGATGACGGGACTTTCGTCATCAATTCAAATTAACACAGGGGATGGCGTACAGCGGACACTTTACAGGTGCAAGGTAAATTGCACACTAGTGGCGCACATAGGGCACTGTTCACGCTTGTATGCGCATGGTGTCCAGAAAGAAACCTATTACTACGCCCTTACTATTATATTAGGTGAGTTCCCGGACACTACCACCGATAAACTTTACATACGAAAAGATAATATTTTATACAGTTATTTTTGCGCTCTGAAAAGGGGGCCAGGTACAAGGCGCACCTTCATAGAATGCAGCCGAGGAGCTGCAGTTGATGGTAGTTTTAGTTGCATAGGGAAAAATCTGGTGACAGGTTCCCTTGAACTCATATTTTTTAAAACACTGCTATTATTTTGAACACAACTATAACAGTCAGGAATGCTTCTACATATCTCAGAGATTCTGAGATGCTGCTTTTGGGTCACATTCTACCTTGTTAATGGTAAATTTAATCTCAAACATCGTGTTATCCCCTTAATGACCAATGTAGCACATCATGAGCAGATGTCACTTCTCGCATCGCTTCATGCTATGTCCGCCATGGATTAAAACTGTCACTGGTGGAAAACACACAGTGACAGCTCAATGCAGACAGCGATCACCGACAGCTAACTGGCATGGCCAGAGATGCAGGGCCCATTCTAGTAGTCCTCACTCTCTGACCGCTGTAATCGATCAGTCAGGCATCAGCACTTTCCTGCTGCAGCTTGGCTCAACTGACAGCTCTACTTAACCCCTAAAAAAAATACTAGGGGTTCCCAGCAGGAAAGGGATATGGTCGCTAAGACATGGTTTCATTGGGAGGCGTTCATGTCTTCTCCCCTCTATCGTCACATCTTGAATTAATGTGCAGTGTGCTACTCCACTCGTCTTTCTTCTCTTCTCTAACTTTATATTCCTATCTTTTTCTCTCTCTATTTTTCTTATTCGTTTTTCCTCTCATTACTACCAGGAATTCCTCGTAACGCATTTGATTAGATTGCTAGTGTTAATGCTATTTGAATCAAATTTACCTTGATACAAAATATTGTCTATCATAGTGTATGTGAATCAATAATACATTCTTTCTAATACTTTCCTTTTTGTACATTGACGACTTGAAAACTGCTAAAAATGTATTGTTTAAAAATAAATAAATAAATAAATAATGGGGGGGGGGAAACAAACAGCACGTGGTAAGAAGTGATATTTTTTCATCATATCTCCAAAATAAAAGTGCAATAAAGTATGATCAAAAAGATATATCTAAATAAATAAGTGGAAAAAAATAATGGGATCCAGCGGTAATCCAATTCTGGATAAAATATAGCTTTGATTTTTAATTCATATAAAAATTTGGAGTCAGTTCATCACAAGGCAATGAAAAATATTATGAGTGACAGAGGTGGAGACATAGTATACACGTACGGACTACACGTTTGTTCAACTCAGGGTCACATTCATCATGGTCCATAAATAAATATGGTATCGCTGAAAACAACATCTTGCCCCACAAGAAAAACAAGCTACGAAACAGCTCAATTAGTGGAAAAATAAAAAGCTGTAGCAAAAACAATTATATACAATGGTTATTAGGCTATGTCCACACGTCTGGCTTAGGCTACTTTCACACATCCGGTTTGAGCCCTGCGGCTCAATCCGGCTGTGAAAACTATGCAACGGATGCGGCGAAAACACCGCATCCTTTGCATAAGTTTTTACATGCGGCCGGTCCGGTTTTTTCCGGTTGCGGCATGCTACTGAGCATGCGCAGTGGAAAAAACCGCATGCGACGACCGGATGCGGTTTTTTCCGCATCGCGCCGCATCCGGCCTCCATAGGGATGCATTGAAAAATGCACCGCAGCGGCCGGATGCGGCGCGATGCGGTGTTTTTTGCCGGAGCAAAAAACGTTGCAGGGAACGTTCGATCCGGCCGCCGCATCGGCTAAATCTGCCGCATGCGGCAAAAACCGGACCGAACGCAAGCCCCTGCGGCACAATACGGCACTAATGTAAGTCTATGCAAAAAAAACCGCAATCGGCGTTATAAAAGCCGGTTGCGGTTTTTCTGCAGAACGCCGTATTGTGCCGCAGAGCAAAAATCCGGATGTGTGAAAGCAGCCTTAACAACTAAACTGCAGCGTTTTGACAAATGTAAACACTGCGTTTGACAAAAAAAACACAGTAAAAATGCATGCGTTTTCGATGCGGTTTTGCCACGTTTAAAACAGTGCGTTTTTAGTTTGAGTAGTTGTCCCACCACAGGGCTATGGGATACTAGGTCCTGGGCCCAGTGTTTCAGGGGATATGTCACGGTTACTGGCTGATGCCCGGTTCCGTGACCCTGGGAGTCGCTTAAAAGGGGGGAATTAAAAGGTAAAAATAAAGGAATATTTACTGACGCCACTTGCGGTGTGCAGCTAGGTGAGGAAAGCCGCCGCTGCAGAGTCTCTCACAACTGGGGCTGGTGGTATTTGGCAGCTTAGGTGTAGTGTCTGTTCCAACTGGGCCTCACTGTTCCCTTTGTCCCAGTGCCGGTTCAGTGACTTGGTGAGCTTTACTTCCTTGCACCCATCTCTGGATGGTGGGTCCCTGTAGCCTGAAAAGTTTTAGGGTCCCCTCCTGGTCTCTCAGTCTTGGCCCGTATGCAGGCAACTTGAACCTTGTCTTGGTTGGACCTCTATCTCAGCTCCCTGGGTTTTCTCTTTGCTGCTGTGCTCCGGGTGCTCACGTTGGTGAGGAACCGAGAAGATCTCCTCACCGGGCAGAGTTTTCAGATGAGCCTGGAGCGTCTGTCTGACCTAGGGTTCTGCACCCCACCGGTGCCTGGTCCTGTGAGTACTACCCATACTCTACCAGCGACCATACTCCTTTTTCCCTCCGTGAGTCACTCCACACTTCTTATCAGTCCGCACATCGACCTCAGACCTCCTCGCTCCATGGCTGACTACCGTCCTGGATCCGGAGACTCCTCTTCATCTAGATCTTCTGTGCCACCAGTGCCGACACTTTTTTAGAAATGCGAGATCTGGGCCCGTACGATTTGAGACGGAAACCTCAACAATACAAGAAAACCAAATAGTTTCTGGGGACTTGCAGATTATAAATCTCTCTTCCCACTTGTTGACTACTACTGAACGTTCAGTGTTAAGATCAGGACTGTCCTTTGTACCCACTGTCAGATTTGACGCTTTCTCCTGGGTTAAGGACATTAATTTATTTATTCGAAAACTCAAATGGAAAACGTTTTTCGCTAATCATGACCGCCTAAAGTGTAAACAGTTGGGAATATCACCGGACCTGTTATCTGACTATAATACACTAGTAGATTTGGAGGAAGAAGGAAGGAGAATTGAGGGAAAGGGGCCTTTCTCTGACTTAAAATTAAAGAGCAAAAGAATGCCTCCTATCAGTGAGTTTAACAGCACTGACATCTTCCTCAAACTGGTCTGTGATGATATTAAAAGAATTAATCCTAGATCTACATCTGCTTCACCCAACATCACTCAAGCTCAGAGATTGGCTATACAAAATTTAGGTACAAACCCTGAGCTTGTAATTAAACCCTCCGATAAAGGAGGGAACGTTGTGGTCATGAATCGGAAAGATTACCTCATCATGTGTCAGGTGATCCTTTCCGATCGTAAAACTTATGAGACCCTAAAGCAGAACCCCACTGCGGTTTACATGAGAGAACTGAGGGTTCTACTTGATGAAGCAAAAATGTCACGACTGATCTCTGCCGAGGAATTTAGTTTCTTGTTCCCCAAATGACCAATGGTGGCGACCTTCTACGTGCTTCCTAAGGTACACAAGGGGGTGAATGCTTTGAAAGGTCGCCCCATTGTTTCAGTGGTTGATGCCCTATGCCAGCAATGCAGCATATACATTGATAAGATCCTTCGTCCTTTCGTTACCGCCTTGCCTTCACACCTAAGAGACACACTGGACCTACTTGGCAAAATTGAGGGGTTGACTGTTGCCCCAGAGGACATCCTAATATCTATAGATGTTGAATCTTTATACAGTTGCATTCCGCATGACGTTGGTATTAAAGCAGTGGAATATTTTTTGGGTATGCGGGGGATCTCTATGGCCACGCATAACCAATTCATGCTGCGACTGATTAGGTTCATTCTGACACACAATTATTTCATCTTCAATGCCAAGTTCTACCACCAACTCAGGGGCACCGCGATGGGGAGCCCTTGTGCTCCCACTTACGCTAATTTGCTCCTGGGTTGGTGGGAGGAGACAGTGGTGTTTGTCGAGGATGATTCGATGTGGTGCCCCCAGATTCATTTCTGGGGGCGCTACATCGATGATATCCTTGTGGTGTGGTCTGGCCCAATAGATCTGTTTAGACAGTTCAGTCAGCATCTCAATGACAATGACCTAGGACTCAGATTTACCTTCGAGTTTGGTGGCAGCAAAATCCCGTTTCTGGATGTTATGATAACTAAGGAGCCAGATGGGAATCTGAGTACTACGATTTATAGGAAACCTAATGACACCAATAGCCTTCTGAATTGGGAGAGTCATCACCCAAGAACTTTGAAGGCAGGCATTCCCAAAGGTCAATTTCTGAGATTGCGCAGAAACTGCACAACAACTGTGGAATTTAATAGGCAGGCAGAAAATCTAAAAGGGAGATTCAGAGAGCGGGGATACCCAGGGAATGTAATTGATCGGGCGTACCAAAACGCTCTATATAAGAGCAGAAGTGATCTCCTTGTGTCAGAATGATAACAACAACTTGACGAGATTGATAGGGATGTACGATAACCAGAATGGAAGGGTTATGTCAATACTGAGGAAACATTGGAACATCCTAAAGAGTGACCCAGATATTGGCGATGCTATTTGCAGTCATCCCTCAATAACGTATAAAAGAGCGAGGACGTTGAAGGACGAACTTGTCCATAGCTTTTATGCCCCACCGAATAAGAGCGGAACATGGTTAGACCATAGGGAAGTGGGCACCTTCAAATGTGGATTGTGCACATATTGTAAACATGTCTCTCCCTCTAAAGAGTTCAGAAGCTCATGCACAGGCAGAGTTTATAAAAATCGTAACTTTGCCAATTGCAAAACGGAAGGTGTAATCTATTTGTGTACATGTAGTTGTCCAAAAGATTACGTGGGCAAAACTAAGAGACAACTGAAAATCAGGATAGGTGAACACCTGGGGGACATTAGAAATAAACGTGATACCCCATAGCTCGTCACGTAAGTAGCTGCCATGACGGTAACCTTGACTCTATTTCATTTATGGTCATTGAGGTGATCCCATTAACAGTCCGTTTAGGGATTGGGACAAGAAACTCCTGCAGAGGGAGACACGCTGGATTTTTTGGCTGGATTCGGTCAACCCCAGCGGTCTGAATGAACAGCTGGTCTTCTCTAGTTTCATTTTACCAGCCCCCCCTCCCCCTCCTCCCCTCTTTCCTGGTTTTCCCTCCCCCCCTCCCCTTTTCCTTCTTTCCTTTGGCCCAAGTCCTGGGCCTTCCGATTTTGGGCCTGAGCCTTTGATTTATTTAGGTTATTTTTCCTGAGTTGAGCCAATTGTAGCTCGTTAATGATCTCTTCACGAGCACCTTTTTGTATCTGTGATTTAATTTTCGCGGATTTCTGCATGGGTTAATTTATTAGTTGACCTGAAATGTATTTGTGTTTATTTATTTAGACAATGTCCCCAAACTTGAGTAATCATATTTATTTTCATACTTGGAGGTTTGTCACATGACTCTGCATGGTGAAGCTGCAATATCATATAAGGATGTTTATGCATTATGTAATCAGGCCCGTCTTTTGATTCCATAGTGTTTCTATAAACAATATATACTGTACTCCCTTGGGACATAAAGGGAGACATTCAGGTATACTTAAATGAGCTGCACATAGTTAAAATCCTTAGGCAGTATTTGATCTGAGTGATGTTTGACGGAACGTTTCTATTTGTTTAGATGGGCGGAACGCATTACCGACGTTACTTGTTGCGGTGGGGGTACTTTCCGGCCCAGCACACTATATCTCCTTGAGTCCCGCATGCCGTATCTGGTGGGTTATCTGTGGAACGCATGCTGCGCTCCACAGTGTACTGAGCACAGGCAGCGTTCTGACATTGAGCCCGGTTACATCACTTCTTGTGACGTCGGCGCTGTGTAGCGTCATATCCGGGGATATTCCATATAGTGTTTAACATAGGCAACGCTCCGTATCTGGGCCTTTTTTCACCCACGTCATTTCCTATGACGTCGGGTCTGCAACTTCACATCCGGGAATCCTGGCAATGGGCGGCGTCTGGCGCCATTTTTAAACACAGGCGCTCTGCACATATCCCGGAACAATGGTGACAGAGACCGAGCTTTACACTTGGCAGATTGCAGCCAGTGTTTCTCACCCTAATAGGGAGCCCCTGATGAACCCCGATGTGACTCTAGATGGGGGGGAAACGCGTTGGTCAATGTTTTGAGGTGTCACTATGGACCCTGGTGTATTTACACCATTCATAGGACTTCAAGGATAAGCTAAGTACTATGTCTATGATTGTATATTTCTAGTATGGTTACTTGGACCTTATTATTCTCAGTTGTACTCCACTGCATGTACTCTCTTCTGTGAAGTTTATAAACTATCTTGCCTTCTGTGAAAGTGTATGATTTGATTTGCCTTCTGTGAAGTGCTTGTTTTTGGAACTATAAAGCACACTGTATGTCAGCCCCCAGAACAATGTTAGGGAGGACTGCTCTGTGACCATCTGGTCTCGTGGAGACCTTGCTTAGAGAATCTCTTGCTGTGGATTGTCGCTAGCAAGCATAGATATTATCTCTATCTTGTGATTGCAACTGATGGAACACAGAAGGTGTGTGGAAAATGCACTTATGTAATTCAATAGACATAAGAAAGGCATCTATGCACTTTATCTGATTTACATATTTAATAAGAATTCTTTTGGGCATTCACGGATACATGCAAGTGGAAGCATTAAGCACCTAATAACTAACAGTGGTGCTTTACTTCTGTGAGATTGACAACTTTTTGATATGGTCCACCTTAACACTACAAAAATTGAACTATTACTGTATCATTGATGTGTGTGATTGAGATTTATTTATTGAGTGTTTTGCACAGTGCAACCTTCCCACACTCCCCCCTTTCCCAGACCAGCTGCACATGAGATCAGCGGAGGGAAAGAAGGGTGAGCTGGCGTCACTGCGTCTAGGTATAGGGTGCCAACCTCCACGGTGAGGTAGGGCCACTACAGGGAATATTTGGCCACACCCTGGTTGCACTATAAGCATATACTCTGGCATCCTTGTACAACATTAAACTGACCAATGAACAGTATTAACTGGTTGTTCTGTATGGACAGTTGATTACCCTATGTTGCTATTTTGATTTCTCCTCGGTATATTGATATGATAATTCTGTAGGAGGTTCCTTTTGAAAGTTGGCAATTTTGGGACCTAGTGTCCTGTTTGTGTGTGTCCATCTGGGGATTGTTTTAATTGCATTAATAAATTTGTACTTTTAAAGGGTTTTTCTTCTTTTTCTTTGGTCTATACAGTGATTGTCCCCTACATCAAGTTTATATGGTCTTTGTACCAATAAAAATGTCAATCCAACAAAAAACAAGCCCCACATAAGTCTTTCAGCAAAAAAAAAAATAGAAAAATTGATGATCTCTTCCTTTCATCACCGTCCTCCTTTTCAACTCCGTGTGGATGATCCATCCTACGTCATCCACACAAAGTCCTCCATTGCTCCTGCGCACGCACTTTTCACACTTTCCTGCTAAGAGCAGATCAAAGTATTTTAGTGCGCAAGCTCGGGCAGTCTGCCCTTTCCCCGCGCCTGTGCACTACAATACTTTGCTCTGCCCTCAGCACGGTAGAGAGAAGTGTGCGTGCACAGGAGCACAATGGACGTCCATGTGTCAATGACATAGGACGCATCATCTACATGGATCTGGGAAGGAGGACGGCGATCGCAAGAAGAGAGGAGGCGCCGGACCGAGAGCAGTGATGTCCATCGGACCCGATGGCCCGGCAGGCGAGTATAATAAAAATGTATATTTATATTATACAAAGCGTCCTGGGTACTTATATACAGTATTCTAGAATGCTGTATATAAGAGCCTACTGGCATAGGCCGTTGCTTAAGGGGGCCAAATCTGGTGACATGTTCTCTTTAAAGGGTTACTTTATTAAAATATTAGAAAATTGGAATAAATGTAGAAAACTGTAAAATTTTCCACGCTTTGAATTTTATGCCCTTGAGTCATATTATACAAAATACGTATTAAATAACTAATATATGGCATGATTTTCTAAATGTATTTTTTTTGCTAGGATGATAGAAGGCTTAAAAGTTTAGCAGCAATTTTTTAATTATTTAAAAAAAATAGCCAAACATTGTTTTAAGGACAAGGACTAAAGGCTGCTTTACACGCAGCGACACCAGTAGCGATGTCGCTGGTGAAAGCACCCGCCCCCGTCGGTTGTGCGTCATGGGCAAATCGCTGCCCGTGGCGCACAACATCGCTCGGACCCGTCACACGGACTTACCTGCCTAGCGACGTCGATGTGGCCGATGAACCGCCTCCTTTCTAAGGGGGCGGTTCATGCGGCATCACAGTGGCGTCACTAAGCGGCCGCCCAATCGAAGCGGAGGGGCGGAGAGAGCGGCCGTAACATCCCGCCCACCTCCTTCCTTCCTCATTGGCGGCGGCCGCAGGTACGATGTTGTTCCTCGTTCCTGCGGTGTCACACATAGCGATGTGTGCTGCCAGAGGAACGACGAACAACATCGTACCTGCAGCAGCAACGATATTTGAGAATGACGTGTCAACGATCAACGTTATGGTGAGTATTTTTGATCGTTAACGGTCGTTCCTGCGTTTCACACGCAACGACGTCGCTAACGAGGCCGGATGTGCATCACGAATTCCGTAACCCCAACGATATCTCGTTAGCGATGTCGTTGCGTGTAAAGCCCGCTTAATAGGGAATCTGATCCCCAATTGATCAGAAACTACTGTTTGGGTTCACACTAGGATTTTAAGAGGAGCGCTAATGGACTTTAGTCACAGTTGTGTAATTTTGGCAGGAATAGATTGCGGATGTGATCTCTTATATAAAGAATCCCCAAGTTGCCAAAACAACAGAAACCCCTGACAAGTGACACCATTTCTGGAACGATACTCCTCAAGCAATTCATCCAGAAGTGTGGTGTACACATTCAACCCACAGGTGCTACAAAAAAAATTTATAACAAAGGCCTATGAAGTAAAAAAAAATTAATTCTTTCCCCTAAAATGTTACTTTTGCCCAAACTTATCATTTTCATAAGGGTAATAAGATAAAAGTACAATTTCTCCGGAGCATGCCGAAACTACTGTTTGTGCACATGGCGCAACTCGGAAGGGAAGGATCAATTTGACTTTTGTAGCACAGATTTTCCTCGTATATTTTGTGTGTATTATTTGCGAACCACATAAAGGTGTCAGAAAAGTAGAAGTCCTTCCCCTAATATGAACATAAAATGGAAAATATCCCCTCCTGGTAT
This sequence comes from Anomaloglossus baeobatrachus, assembly GCF_048569485.1. Lineage (NCBI taxonomy): Eukaryota > Metazoa > Chordata > Amphibia > Anura > Aromobatidae > Anomaloglossus > Anomaloglossus baeobatrachus. The sequence goes on along the minus strand of NC_134357.1, from coordinate 539,100,239 downwards.
TTATCTACAGGTGCAGAAGCCATTATACTATTGGGAAAACATTTTTCTATGATCTTCACCCTTTCTTATTTATAAAATTCGTTAACTTTTTACTTAGTCCATCTGTGAAACTTGAACCCTTTACAGAATGATTAATGGTGTAATACCGTTCATAACTTACTAAATTATGATATCTCCACGCTGTGTATTCTGTCAGTACACCAATATAATAAGAGTCTAATAGGAGTTAATGCTTGTTATGTTCCACAATCTGGACAGCAGATGATGAAGAAATAATCAGCCTCATTCACACAGGAATGTCTAATGTCCACATTGTAAATGCACAAAATGTATTATGAGTAGTGATGAGCGAGCACTACCATGCTCGGGGGCTCGATACTCATAACAAGCTATTGGATGTTCGGATGGGCGAGACTCGAGTACCCGAGTATAATGGAAATCAAGCATTTTTAAGGAAGATTTCCTCAAATGCTTGAGTTCCCCATTGACTTCTATTATACTCGAGTACTTGAGTCGCATTGATCCAAGTGTCCAACTTCTCGTTACGAGTACATAGCATGGTAGTGTGCCACCGGTAGACCTCTGATGTCATGGTGGTGGGTCACGCCATCCAAATGGTGAAGTGGCAGTACCAGGCAGGTGCAACAGGCTTTGTGATGGGGATTAAAAATAATATATAAAAAGAGAAAAATAAATAAACAGTCCGTGATGCCATTTGGGATGTTCGGCTTTGGTATGGCCGGGCACTGCTAAAGGTTCACAGGAGTTAGGTGGTGATGCACAAGCACAGTGCCAGAGGGTTGTCCCCTAACCCCCCCAACTAGGGCTGGTTCCTGGTAATGTTGAGGTTAGGATGATGCAGGAGAGGATAATCACAGAATAATCCAGTCAAAGACAGGACAGGGAGCTTTTACTGTAGCTCTGCAGAACAGTCCGGAACATTCCTTAGAGCATTCACAATGATGGTGGCCTGACCTGCCCAAATGAGAATTTGGTTTCTCTGCTGTGTGGTGGTAAAGTATTCCTCATGCTGCTACTTCCCTACCTGAGAAAAGATGTCACAAAATCCTAGGATTTTCAAAACAAAAAAAACCTCTGGATCCTTGATCCCTTCCAGCGAACAGGCGACTTAAATCCTAAGGGAAAACTCACTCTTTCTTCTAGAAATTTCCAGACTCAACTACGTCACTGAGGTCCTGGCATTTCACTGCTCCTTAAGGCTAATAGCAGTCTCTCAGGTTGCCACTGATGTTGAAAGTCCAGGTGACCTAAGGACTGATATCCTGGCAATTTGTAGCTGGCTCTCCAGAGGTTTCAACAGTTACCTCAGGAAAAGACCGTCAACACATTACACTCCTCTCACACGCTGACACCAACTTCAACTGCTACTCTCTGTATTACCTCACACCTAAGCTCCTCCCCTTTCTCCGTCTAGGATGCACATTCAAGCTTAATTAGCTCATGTAAACAGCCCCAGTAAGGGAGTGTGGGCTAATGTCTGCATGTAGTGAACAGTAGAGAAAACCGAATCTCATTAAAGCTAGTAATACATTATACATACTGAAATACACATGCAGCTATTATTTGTGATGTCTCAGGCACAGGATGCCACAGTAGTGCACGCTCATCACTAATTATTAGCTATAAAAGTATCACAATTACATCAATTTTTAATTAGTATTTTGTTTGAAGTGGGAAGATACACAAGTAAAACATTGCCATAAAATTGTACACAATTAATGTAAAATTAATGTGTTTATTCTCTGGATTTAGTGGTTACTACTAACCTGGGTAACCATATGTAGGAATCTCCTCTTTACACTGCTCATCACCCCTCACATATGTCTCTGTAGTATTATTATGGGTCAGATCTTCAGCCTGAAACAAATATTGTAAAAGTCACAGACAGATGGAGAAGTCCCATCTATGATCAGCTCTAATCCTGCCATCTCCACCGTTCTCATTACACAAGTATAAAACATATAATACTGGTGGATTAAACAAGACTGAGCACAAGACCTTTACAGCTGTCTACACATCATAGGGAGATTTCATGTCACCTTCTCTCCATCTACCTGATGATCCTGAGGAACATCAAGATCTTCTTGTTTACAGTCCTGTGGGAGAAGAGGACGGGGACATCTCTCTGGTGTTGTCCTCTTACTGGATGGAACTGGAGGAAACACATACAGGGACTGAATTCATTCTTTACATACAGATAATTATAGACCGTGTGTATTTATTCCCGTCTATTACCTGGTGATGTGTGGGGCTGGGGAACCACCATCATGACGTCCTTGTACAGATCTTTGTGTCCTTCTAAATACTCCCACTCCTCCATGGAGAAATAGATGGCGACATCCTGACACCTTATAGGAACCTGACACATACAATGATACCGTCATTCCCCGATCCCTGTATAATTTCCCAGCATTCCCAGCAGTGTCACCTCTCCAGTCAGCAGCTCAATGATCTTGTAGGTGAGTTCTAGGATCTTCTGGTCATTGATGTCCTCATGTATCGGGATGTGAGGTGGCGGCCCCATGATTGGGGTCAGGGGTCTTCCCCATCCCTCAGACACAGGGTTCTGACAGCGCTCACTAGAGGTCTTCTTCACTACTGTGTAATCCTGGTTATGGAGAGACACATTAATAAATCTCACTACAGACATTTCCAGAGTCCTCACCTCTCCAGTTCTGTCCATCTGTTATTCCCATAGATAAGAATAATGTATCTGACACCATCAGAATCTCTCACCTCTCCAGTAAGCCAGAAGAGGATCTCTAGGGTGAGGTGTAATATTTTCTCTGCCATCTTGTTGTTCTCCTTGCACAGAGATGTGTGTCCTTCTAAATACTCCCACTCCTCCATGGAGAAATAGATGGTGACATCCTGACACCTTATAGGAACCTGACACATACAATGATACCGTCATCCCCCGATCCCTTCATAGCGTTACTGTATAATGTCCCAGCATTCCCAGCAGTGTCACCTCTCCAGTCAGCAGCTCAATCATCTTGTAGGTGAGTTCTACGATCTTCTGTTCATTGATGTCCTCATGTATCAGGGGGTGAGGTGGAGGCTCCGTGATTGGGCTCAGGGGTCTTCCCCATCCCTCAGACACAGGGGCCTGACAGCGCTCACTAGAGGTCTTCTTCACTACTGTATAATCCTGGTTATGGAGAGACACATTAATAAATCTCACTACAGACATTTCCAGAGTCCTCACCTCTCCAGTTCTGTCCATCTGTTATTCCCATAGATAAGAATGATGTAATGTGACGTCATCAGAATCTCTCACCTCTCCAGTAAGCCGGAAGAGGATTTCTTGGGTGAGCTGTAATATCCTCTCCGCCATCTTGTCTTTATCCATCCTTGATGGATCAGTCAGGAAAACTGTCTTGTATAGAAGATCTCCCCTGAGATATACTAGGGATCTGAATGGGGAGAAGATGGAAAATCATAAAGATCCAATGTAATAATACAATTACTGTAGATAATAAGAGTAAACATGTATATCAGGGGTGCATAATATTTTTTGGTCCAAGGGTCGTATTGTCAAAAAAATCTAAGGGGGTAATTACATGAATACATCACCAGAACCGCCATCAGTACATCAGCAGAACAAAGTTTTAAGTATCTAAAGATGATTCGCAGAGCTTCTGATCAGTTTCTGCTAAAAGAAATCAGAGTGAATACAAGCTGACTTAAAGGGAATCTATCACCAGGTTTTTAACACCTAATCTAAGAGCAGCATAACGTAGGGGCAGAGCTTCTGATTCCAGCGATGTGTCACCTACTTGGCTGCTTAGTATAGTTTTGATAAAATCACTGTTTAATCAGTAGTAGATTATCATTAGAGGACTACTTTGCCTGCTGCCATGTGGTTCATCATATTCATGAGCTCTGTATAACGGCTAGATCTGCAGCAGAGAAAACATTGATTATATAAAAATGACAGCAAAGACCTCAGTAAGTCACACATCCCTGGAATCAGGGTCTCGGTTTCTAGATTATGCTGCTCTCAGATGGGGGAGCACCACTACCGCCGATTTGGTTTTTTTTTCACCACTGTGGTGGTGTCTTAAAGCCCCCCACTCCATGTCTTATACTCTCCTTCCGGTGTTTTCATACTTTACCGAAGCAGCTCCACTTCCGCAGCACAATCTCGTGCACATAGCTTCTGACTGGCCGGAAGTCAGAAGCTACCTCAAAGGCGTTCAATGCATCTCTATGAGAGCCAGAACGAGGCTCCCGTAGAGATGCATTGAAGAGTGACCTCCGCCGCTCTCTATACAACACTGGAGGTGCGTCTAGTCAGTTTACAGTGCAGACCAATTGAAGCACCACTGGAAAAGGTGTAAGGAAGTAGAAGGTAAGTATAGGACAGGTCTCATGGGACTTAGATTTAAAACACCACTACAGCGCTGCAATAAATAAAAACAAAATAACACTGTAGTGGTGCTTTAAACTGAGTTTTTGAAACTCAAAAAATCCTCTTCATAAAATTACTCAAAATTTAGAGGTTTGAGAATAAGTTTTACCATAACCACGAAGCATGTTATGGATTGCTACATTTGTAGAAGATCAGAAATACCGTCCCAAAATGAGTGCAGCACCAGAACCACCATCAGTACATGAATGCAGCATCAGAACCACTGGTAGTACATTAATGAGATGCCAGAACCATTGCCAGGACTTGAACGCGGCGTCAGAACCATCGCCAGGACACGAACGCAGCATCAGAACCATCATCAGGACACAAACGCAGCATCAGAACCATCATCAGGACAAAAAACCCAGAGTCAAAATCATTGTCACTATCTGAATGCACCACCAGAACCACAGTCAGTATATGGATGCACTGCTAGAACTACCATCAGTACATGAGTGCAGCGCCAGAACCACACTTAGTACATGTATACAGCACTAAACATAGTATAGAGATCAGTTGTAAAGTCATGTCAGTCCCATACATTCAATGTACAATTACCAGTATGTCCTCAGCAACGGTAAGGAGATACTGTGAGATGCTGTTACCAGCCATCATCAGACTGTGGACCATACAGGAATCTATCAATGGTATTGATACGGTAACTGGGAGTAGGGGCACCTAGTCTGGCCCTCAGACTAAGGACCCTAAAAGGTCCCTTATTTCAGAAGTACGCCAGATGGCGTCGAGGTCTGGACCGCCAGCGTAGCCCTAACTCCTGATTTGCCCTAGTCTAACACGACTGGGGAGGACTGGGACAGGAGTAATGAATCCCACAAATACTGACAGACAGGGGAAAGCCAAGACTCAAACTCACTGCAAGCACATACAGGGGTAAACACAAAGGTAAATAAAGTACAGGGAAGAAATAAACAAGCAAACAAAGATACTTCCACCAGACACCAAATAGCATACCACTATTTACCAATAACTGGATCACCCCGCACAAAGACAGCTATTACTGGAGCAAGGCTGGAGCTATAATCGGCAAGAAGGACCACCTTCTTTTAAAGAGTAGAGGCAGCTGTGATAAGTCGCCAGCAACCTGTGACTCTAACAGCAATTCACAAGCCAGCACGAATTAACTCCTGTTAGACCGATCAACAATGAGCACAAAACCGGTCGACAGTCGGCTCTGAAAGAATAACTCAATAACACCAGGTGTCGTGTCAGACTCTGCAATGTGAACAGAGTTTGAAGACGCCAAGACACCTGATGAGATTAGAGCAGAACACCGCTTGATAGAAGCACAGTATTGATGAGACGTAGTCAGTAGGTAACAATTTACCTACAGGAACCTTTATAGATGACATTTTCTCTGATTGAAGTTATATCCATCCATTTTATCTCCATATATTACAGATGCCATGAGATTTCATGCCCAGAGTTCATCATTACAGACTTCCCTCTATTCTATCTTCAGCAACACCGACACGGTGCCCATAAAAATAAAATTATCATCATACTGCCCTATAAATAAATATATCTTCCATGCTGCACCCCTGAATAAATAATTGCCCCTCACTGTGCTTACTGTACACAATGTCCCCCATACTGCCCCTCTATATAATATCTCTTCCCATAATGTCCCCATACACAGTCGTTCTCCATAATATTCCCCTCACACTGCCCCTCACTATCCTGCACCCTCTATCAACAGGGAAGCCATCACGGCATTACTACTGTGACTGGTGTACCGGCCCCAGTCAAAGCAGCAGCAGAGGGGCCCCTCACCAGACATGACTAATTTTCATGTGAAGGGGCAAAGCATGCAAATAAGCCATGTGCTGGAGTGGAGGCAGGGTCATTGGAGCAGAGAAGGGAGCCGGCGCGTCATCGCTGGGCCATGCAGCAGGGTGGTGAGGACATCACTCTGAGACCTTACTACACTCCTGCAACAGCGGATGAGGTGGCGAGGACGCGGCAGCCAGCAGGGACAAGTAAGCGCTGTAAGCTGAGGATGATTGCGGGGGAGGGGGAGGTGATGTGATGGGGTGGCCTGCTCGCCCGGGGGTAGCCCCGCTGATCTCTGCTCGGGCCCACCCGCTGACCGCAGGCCCGCCGACCCCAGCCACTGTCTTTTTCAGCTAGATCAGAGGTGGGGAACCTCCGGCCCATGGTCTCATGCCTCCCTGCTGTGAGCCTCATGCCTCCCTGCTGTGAGCCTCCTGCCTCCCTGCAGTGAGCCTCCTGCCTCCCTGCAGTGAGCCTCCTGCCTCCCTGCAGTGAGCCTCCTGCCTCCCGTGGGGATGGGAGCCTCCTGCCTCCCGTGGGGATGGGAGCCTCCTGCCTCCCGTGGGGATGGGAGCCTCCTGCCTCCCGTGGGGATGGGAGCCTCCTGCCTCCCGTGGGGATGGGAGCCTCCTGCCTCCCGTGGGGATGGGAGCCTCCTGCCTCCCGTGGGGATGGGAGCCTCCTGCCTCCCGTGGGGATGGGAGCCTTCTGCCTCCCGTGGTGATGGGAGCCTCCTGCCTCCCGTGGGGATGGGAGCCTCCTGCCTCCCGTGGTGATGGGAGCCTCCTGCCTCCCGTGGTGATGGGAGCCTCCTGCCTCCCGTGGTGATGGGAGCCTCCTGCCTCCCGTGGTGATGTGAGCCTCCTGCCTCCCGTGGTGATGTGAGCCTCCTGCCTCCCGTGGTGATGTGAGCCTCCTGCCTCCCATGGTGCTGTGAGCCTCCTGGTGCTGTGAGCCACCCTCCCTCCAGTGCTGTGTGCCACACCTCCCAGTGCTGTCTGTGCTTCCTCAGTCCTGTTCATGTCCTCCAGTCCCGTTTGTGCCCCTCTAGTGTTGTCCGTGCCACCGGTAGTGCTGTCCGTGCCCAGCAGTACTGGCTGAGCCCCAGTCCCTCCTGTGATGTGTATATGCCCCCAGCCCCTCCTGTGAGGTATACACATGTTTTCAGCCCCTCCTGTGAGGTATATATAGTACAGACCAAAAGTTTGGACACACCTTATCTCTAGAACAACTATTAAGAAAAGACTTTGTGCAGCAGGCCTTCATGGTAAAATAGCTGCTAGGAAACCACTGCTAAGGACAGACAACAAGCAGAAGAGACTTGTTTGAGCTAAAGAACACAAGGCATGGACATTAGACCAGTGGAAATCTGTGCTTTGGTCTGATGAATCCAAATTTAAGATCTTTGGATCCAACCACCGTGTCTTTGTAGAAAAGGCGAACGGATGGACTCTACATGGCTGGTTCCCACCGTGAAGCATGGAGGAGGAGGTGTGATGGTGTGGGTGTGCTTTGCTGATGACACTGTTGGGGATTTATTCAAAATTGAAGGCATACAGAACCAGCATGCCTACCACAGTATCTTGCAGCGGCATGCTATTCCATCCGGTTTGTCTTTAGTTGGACCATAATTTATTTTTCAACAAGACATTGACCCCAAACACACCTCCAGGCTGTGTAAGGGCTATTTGACTAGGAAGGAGAGTAATGGGGTGCTACGCCAGATGACCTGGCCTCCACAGTTACCAGACCTGAACCCAATTGAGATGGTTTGGGGTGAGCTGGACTGCAGAGTGAAGGCAAAAGGGCTAACAAGTGCTAAGCATCTCTGGGAACTCCTTCAAGACTGTTGGAAAACCATTTCTGGTGACTACCTCTTGAAACTCATCAAGAGAATGCCAAGAGTGTGCAAAGTAGTAATGAAAGCAAAAGGTGGCTACTTTGAAGAACCTAGAATATAAGACATATTTTCAGTTGTTTCACACTTTTTTAAGTATTTCATTCCACATGTTTTAATTCATAGTTTTGATGCCTTCAATGTGAATCTACAATTTTTAGAGTCATGAAAATAAAGAAAACTCTTTGAATGAGGAGGTGTGTCCAAAGTTTTGGTCTGTACTGTACATGTCCCCAGCTCCTCCTGTAAGGTATATACATGTCCCCAGCCCCTCCTGTGATGTGTGTATATGCCCCCAGCCCCTCCTGTCATGTGTGCATAATATATTATATATATATATATATATATATATATATATATATATATATATATATATATATATATATATATATATATATATATATATATATACACACATACACAGTCATATGAAAAAGCTTGGGCACCCCTATTAATGTTAACCTTTTTTCTTTATAACAATTTGGGTTTTTGCAACAGCTATTTCAGTTTCATATATCTACTAAATGATGGACTCATTGAACATCTGTGGGATGATTTGAAGCGTGCTGTCCATGCTCGGCGACCATCAAACTTAACTGAACTGGAATTGTTTTGTAAACAGGAATGGTCAAATATGCCTTCATCCAGGATCCAGGAACTCATTAAAAGCTACAGAAAGCGACTAGAGACTGTGATTTTTGCAAAAGGAGGATCTACAAAATATTAATGTCACTTTAATGTTGAGGTGCCCATACCTGTCAAATTTAGTTTAAATGCAGATTGCACATTTTCTGTTAGTACAATAAACCTCATTTCAATTCAGAAATATTACTGAGTCCATCATTTATTAGATATATGAAACTGAAAAAGCTGTTGCAAAAACCCAAATTGTTATAAAGAAAAAAGGTTAACATTAACATTAATAGGGGTGCCCAAACTTTTTCATATGACTGTATACACTCAGCCCCTCATGTGATGTATGTGCCTTCAGCGTCTCCTACATGATGTATAAGATTTACCAATCTGTTGACTGCGCTCCAGACCGAGACAAACCTGGAAAAGCAGTTGTGAGAAGCCACATGATCAATATCACCGAACATCACAGCTGCACCAAAGAGAAGCAGCTCCAGCTACCACAGTAAGGGTTAATTAATTGACCAAATATATTAAGGTAATTTTCAAGCTGATAATTTTTTGCGGCCCCTGAAGTTTGGTAGAAGTTTTCAAATGGCCCCTGGCAAAAAAAAAAAAAAAAGGTTCCCCACCCCTGCGCTAGATGCACGGGAGGGTGCTGAAATGCATCATGGCTCACTGCTTAGAGAAGACGCTGTGCGACGTGAGAGCTGGGGAGGGGGAGTAAATTGTTTTGGGTTTTTTTGTTTTTTGCACCAAACAAATATGCCAGGAGGCCCCCAGGATGGGACATATATACTGGGAAGAGGACATATTCACCAGGAAGGGTCAGAAATCAGGCTGGGAACATATATACCCGCATGTGCCCAGGAGAGGGATAAATAATAATAATTGCTACATATTTACAGTACTTACATACACACACCAGGAGGCACCCAGGATGGGATATATACCAGAGTGTGCCTAGGAGGGAAATATATATATATATATATATATATTATATATATATATATACAGTTAGGTCCAGAAATATTTGGACAGTGACACAATTTTCGCGAGTTGGGCTCTGCATGCCACCACATTGGATTTGAAATGAAACCTCTACAACAGAATTCAAGTGCAGATTGTAACGTTTAATTTGAAGGTTTGGACAAAAATATCTGATAGAAATTGTAGGAATTGTACACATTTCTTTACAAACACTCCACATTTTAGGAGGTCAAAAGTAATTGGACAAATAAACCAAACCCAAACAAAATATTTTTATTTTCAATATTTTGTTGCGAATCCTTTGGAGGCAATCACTGCCTTAAGTCTGGAACCCATGGACATCACCAAACGCTGGGTTTCCTCCTTCTTAATGCTTTGCCAGGCCTTTACAGCCGCAGCCTTCAGGTCTTGCTTGTTTGTAGGTCTTTCCGTCTTAAGTCTGGATTTGAGCAAGTGAAATGCATGCTCAATTGGGTTAAGATCTGGTGATTAACTTGGCCATTGCACAATGTTCCACTTTTTTGCACTCATGAACTCCTGGGTAGCTTTGGCTGTATGCTTGGGGTCATTGTCCATCTGTACTATGAAGCGCCGTCCGATCAACTTTGCGGCATTTGGCTGAATCTGGGCTGAAAGTATATCCCGGTACACTTCAGAATTCATCCGGCTACTCTTGTCTGCTGTTATGTCATCAATAAACACAAGTGACCCAGTGCCATTGAAAGCCATGCATGGCCATTCCATCACGTTGCCTCCACCATGTTTTACAGAGGATGTGGTGTGCCTTGGATCATGTGCCGTTCCCTTTCTTCTCCAAACTTTTTTCTTCCCATCATTCTGGTACAGGTTGATCTTTGTCTCATCTGTCCATAGAATACTTTTCCAGAACTGAGCTGGCTTCATGAGGTGTTTTTCAGCAAATTTAACTCTGGCCTGTCAATTTTTGGAATTGATGAATGGTTTGCATCTAGATGTGAACCCTTTGTATTTACTTTCATGGAGTCTTCTCTTTACTGTTGACTTAGAGACAGATACACCTACTTCACTGAGAGTGTTCTGGACTTCAGTTGATGTTGTGAACGGGTTCTTCTTCACCAAAGAAAGTATGCGGCGATCATCCACCACTGTTGTCATCCGTGGACGCCCAGGCCTTTTTGAGTTCCCAAGCTCACCAGTCAATTCCTTTTTTCTCAGAATGTCCCCGACTGTTGATTTTGCTACTCCAAGCATGTCTGCTATCTCTCTGATGGATTTTTTCTTTTTTTTCAGCCTCAGGATGTTCTGCTTCACCTCAATTGAGAGTTCCTTAGACCGCATGTTGTCTGGTCACAGCAACAGCTTCTAAATGCAAAACCACACACCTGTAATCAACCCCAGACCTTTTAACTACTTCATTGATTACAGGTTAACGAGGGAGACGCCTTCAGAGTTAATTGCAGCCCTTAGAGTCCCTTGTCCAATTACTTTTGGTCCCTTGAAAAAGAGGAGGCTATGCATTACAGAGCTATGATTCCTAAACCCTTTCTCCGATTTGGATGTGAAAACTCTCATATTGCAGCTGGGAGTGTGCACTTTCAGCCCATATTATATATATAATTGTATTTCTGAACATGTTTTTGTAAACGGCTAAAATAACAAAACTTGTGTCACTGTCCAAATATTTCTGGATCTAACTGTATATATATATATATATATATATATATATATATATAAAACATATATATTATATATATACACATACATATACACAAAAGGAGACCCCCAGGATGTGACATATATACCACAAGGCAGACATATATACCAGGAGTGGCCCAAGAAGGGGTCATATGTACTAGGAGGAGGACATATATACCAAAATGTGCCCAGGAAGTGGATGTATATAGCAGGAGGGGCCCAGGATGGGACCTATATGGTGTATATATCTAATATATAAAGCGCAGTGTATGTATGTATGTATGTGTGTCCGCTAAAGGAATTCACACCGTCGCATTTACAATCACGAAATCTTGCACAGACACTCCATGTGACTCAAAGAACGTCATAGACTATGTTTTCACGGGAAAATTTAACCCCGCGTTTTACAGATACTCTTCAAAATCATGCCTACATTAAAGTCAATGGAGATGGGATACTGATCTGTTATTATAGACTCCTATTATGACCAGGCTGATGTAATTCACACGACCTTACCTGTATACTCACTGTTTGTGGTTTTATGAGGTAATATATTGGCTGTTTTGACAGTTACCCTGGAGATTTAACAGATGGCCTATAGCAACCAATCACAGCTCTGCTTCTATTTTGTTAGAGGTCAAGAACCTCTGATTGGTTGCTATAGGTAACGAAGGACATTGTTGGTGTAGAGCAGCTTATGTGTGAGGTAATATGATTCCTGTGGTGACGCTTAGCCAATGCTGTTGTAGAGGCTGATGTAAGTCACATGACCTTCACTGTATACTAATTGTGTGGGGTTTTATATACAATTTAATTGGACATTTGTTGTCAGACACTAAGAGAAAAGCTGTACTATGGCTCAATGACCAATCTAAAGTAAGGAAAGCAAGGCTGACACACATGACTATGTTTTGAGGGGAAAATTTTCACCCCACGCTTTATCTAAGTGATGTAAGTCACATGACTTTACTGTATAGTATACTGGTGTTTTCTGAGGAAATAGTTTGGCTGTTTTGACAGTTATGCGGGCGTCACACAGGACGATAAATCGTGCGATCGCACTCGCCCCCGTCGTTTGTGAGTCACGGGCAATTAGTTGCACGTGGCGCACAAAATCGTTAACCCCCCGTGACACTTACTTACTTCCCGGGCGACGTCGCTGTGGGCGGCGAACATCCTCTTCCTGAAGGGGGAGGGACGTTCGGCGTCACAGCGACGTCACACGGCAGCCGGTCAATAGAAGCGGAGGGGCGGAGATGAGCGGGACGTAAACATCCCGCTCACCTCCTTCTTCCGCATTGCCGGCGGGACGCAGGTAAGCTGTGGTCGTCGATTCCGTGGTGTCACACGGAGCAATGTGTGCTGCCACGGGAGCGACGAACAACCTGAGCACAGAAAGAGGAATGAGATTATGAAAATGAACGACGTGTCAATGATGAACGAGAAGGTGAGTATTTCTGCTCGTTCATAGGTGTCACGCGGTGCGATATCTCTGACGATGCCGGATGTGCGTCACTAACGACGTGACCCCGACGACATATCGCCAGATATATCGTACCGTGTGACGCCCGCATAAGCCTGGATATTTTTCAGGTGGCCTATAGCAACCAATCACAGCTCTGCTTCTATTTTGCTACAGGTTATTAATAGCAAATGTGATTGGTTGCTATAGGCAACAAAAGAAATTTTTAGTAGAGTCTGATGTAAGTCACAGGACCTTTACTGTATACTAATTGTGTGGGACAGACAATAATGCCCCGTACGAAAAGAAAATTGATTGGACGATTGTCGTCAGACGCTACGAAAAAAGCTGTATTACGGCTCAATGACCAACCTGAAGGAAGGGAAGCAAGGCAGGCTGGCAGACATGAGAACAAGAGCTGCTTCCTCAAGGGTTACCGAAACCTCTCAGCAGACAGAAGCAAGACATGCAGACATGAGAACAAGAGCTGCTTCCTCAAGGGCCACTGAAACCGCTCAGCAGAGAGAAGAACGGCTTACAGACAGGAGAATAAGAGCTGCTTCCTCAAGGGCCTCTGAAACATCTCAGCAGACAGAAGCAAGACTTACAGACATGAGAACAAGAGCTGCTTCTTCAAGGGTTACTGAAACCTCTTAGCAGACAGAAGCAAGACTTACAGACATGAGAACAAGAGCTGCTTCCTCAAGGGCCACTGAAACCGCTCAGCAGAGAGAAGAACGAATTACCAGTATGAGAATCAGAATTGCTTCCATCAGGACAGAGGAAAAGGTTGGAAATTTGAAAAAAAAAACCTCTGCCTTCTGCTATCATCCAGACATCAACTATCAGGATAATCCAATAATAATATATAATAATAATAATAATAATAATAATCCAATAGTTAATATAGGAAAAATGGATGTGCTCTGCATGTACTGCAATGCCCTGAGGTGGAAAGATGAACTGCCAGGTTTATGCTGTGCAAATGGAAAGGTAAAACCTCTTCCTCTCCAGCCACCACCTCATCCCCTGAAGCCTCTGATGACAGGCACCACCAAAACATTTCTTAGACAACATACGGAAGTACAACTCCTGCTTCCAAATGACTTCATTTGGTGCAACAAGAGAAGTTTTTACAATCGGATTTATGCCCACGTTCAAAGTTCAAGGACAGATTTACCACTCAATTGGCTCACTGCTTCCAATACAAGGAAAATAACCTCAATTTCTTCAACTCTACTTTATGGGAAATGTAGAAGCAGAGGCTCAGTGGAGGTGCTCTTTAATTCCAAACTCTCGACTTGATATTGTCACTAACTTGCAACAGTATTTTCACTTAAATAATCCATATGTTCAACTTTTCAAGACTGCACTTGAATGCATACCAAGTGATGATTACAAAGTTCTAATTAGAGCTGACAAAACACCACAAGGTGAACATTAGCGATGTTTCAATGCCCCCACATTTGATGAGGTAGCTATTATGATTGTGGGAAATGAGTTTCAAAGCCGTGACGGGTGGCAGAACCACACAGGTCCTATGATGTACTGCAATATCCTATTATCTTTTGGTAGGGACAGGATGGCTATCACTTTGAAATACCTCAGACACATCCTGCAACAGGCAACCCTTCAAGAAAAAAAACGTGTCAGCCAAGGACTTCTATGCATATAAGATCATGACGAGGGTTGCTGAGGAAAATCACATCCTCAAATGCAGACACCTCTTCCACCAATTCATTGTTGACATGTATGCAAAGATCGAGAGTGAATGGCTTCTGTATATCCGGCTAAATCAAAAGAAGCTCAGAGCTGAGGAATACATTCGCCTTAGGCTGGGGCCACACGGGCACTACTGCGATCCACTTGCATGAGACTCGGCTCGTGCTGGCAGTACAGCAGAGCCGAGTGTCATGCCTGTGTCCTTGCAACTGAGGTCCGTTTGTGCGAGCAGACCTCAGCTGCGGGGGGCGGGCCGGCACTCAGGAGGGGAGGGAGGGATTTCTCTCCCTCTCTACTGCGTAGCCGGCTATTGCCATTCTCGCACTGCACTAGCAGTACACCGGTGTACCGCGAGTGCAGTGCGATTTTTCTCTCGCGCCATTCACTTGAATGGGTGCGAGAGAAAGAGACTCAGCTTACAATCGCAGCATGCTGCGATTGTTTTCTCGGTCCGATTAGGGCTGAGAAAATAATCGCCCATGTGCGCTGACACACAGGCTAGAATTGGTCCGAGGGGAATGCGATGTTTTATCGCACTCCACTCGCACTGTTTTTCTCGCCGTGTGGCTTAGCCCTTAGAGATGCTGTGGCAAAAGATACTGATCTAAATGAGTTGGGTAAAATGGTCATTCTTCCATCAACTGTCACTGGAAGCCCACGACACATGCATGATACACACAAGATGCAATGACTTATGTGAGGAAGTATGGCCGTCCAGATCTATTTATTACCCTCACTTGCAATCCGGATTGGGATGAAATCAGAGGGCACCTGTTACCAGATCAAAAATCTATGAATCGCCATGACATCATTGCATGAGTTTTTAAAAGAAAAGTTGCAAAAATGATTCATTTGATTACAAAAGCACACATTTATGGTGAGACACAGTGCTGGATGTATTCAATTGAATGGCAAAAGAGAGGCCTTCCTCATGACCATATCTTAGTCTGGCTCAAACTCAAATTACAGCCCACCGAAATTGACAATATCATTAGTGTCGAATTGCCAGACCCTGAGAATGACCCATTGCTGTTTGACACCATTGCAAAGAACATGATCGATGGTCCCTGTGGGAGCCTAAACAAAAATTGTCCCTGCATGGTTAATGGCAGGTGTTTAAAAAAATTACCCACGAAACCTTGTCCAAGAAACACAAACAGGACAAGATGGATATCCAGTCTACCGAAGACGAGAACCAGGGGATGGCGGTTTCACAGCAAAACTCAAAATGCGGGTTGGAACATCACTCCAAGAGATAGAAATTGACAACAAGTGGGTGGTGCCTTACAATCTTCTGCTCTGTAAAATTTTTCAGGCCTACATCAACGTAGACTCTTGCCACTCTGTGAAATCAATCAAGTACATATGCAAATATGTCCACAAAGGAAGTGATCAAGCAGTTTTTGAACTCCAGAAAAATGGACCTATTATTGATGACGTGCAGGCATTTCAGATGGGCAGGTACATCCTTAGCAATAAAGCTGTTTGGAGAATACTAGGGTTCTCAATTCATGAGCACTACCCACCAGTTGTGCATCTCAGTGTTCACTTGGGAAATGTACAGAGGATTTACTTTGACCCAGCAAAGTTGCGTCAGCAGCTTCTAACTACACCTAAAACCACCCTCTTGGCATTTTTTCAATTATGTCAACAAGATCCATTTGCAAAAACAATTCTCTACTGTGATGTACCAAAGTACTACACTTGGAACACATCCAGAAAAACACTGGAACGGAGGAAACAGGGGCTTGACGTTGAAGGTCAATCGGGGGTCAAAGCAAATGATACTCTTGGTCGTGTCTACACTGTTCATCCATCAAATGCAGAGTGCTTCTACCTGCGTATCTTACTTCATGTTGTCAAGACCCCAACATCATTTTCTGACCTGAAGACTGTTGGAGGCCATGTCTGTGAAACATTTAGGGAAGCTTGCCAGAGACAAGGACTTCTGGAAAATGATGGACACTGGGACATGACTGAGTGAAGCAGCAGCCACACAAACCCCAAAACGATTGACACCTCTTTGCTAGTCTTCTAACAACCTGTAACATTTAAAATCCCCTTCAGATTTGAACAAAGTACAAAAATGAACTCAGTGAGGATATCCTCATGTAGGCTAAAAAAGAAAATCCTCAGCAAATTGTCAACTATACTGAAAACATTTTCAACAAAGCCTTAATGCTCCTTGAAGACCAGAGCATTGCAATGTTGGGAAAAGCATTAGGCTATGTGCGCACGGTGCGTTTTTTTCCGCGTTTCTGCAGCGTTTTTAGCAGCAGCGTTTTTGCGCTAAAACGCATGCGTTTTTGATTGCCAGCAAAGTCTATGGGAAAAGCAGAAATCCTGTCTGCACTTTGCTTTTTTTTCTGCAGCGTTTAATTTGCATATTTGTGGTCAAAAACCATGCTGAAAAAGAAGCAGCATGTCAGTTGTTTTTGCCATTTCTGCAGCGTTTCCTTAACATTGGAGTCAATGAGAAATGGCAAAACGCAACCAAAATCACAATTCCTGCGTTTTTCATGCTTTTTACCTGCTTTTCCACTGCGTTTTTGGCTCCAAAAACGCATGCTTTTCTGGACAAAATTTAATGGGTTCTAATGTTCCTTTACACACACAATAACCGAAAATTAAAATGTTAAAAAATTAGAAACTTCACCTATTTTTCTGTTAAAATGTGCATAACCACTATTTTCTCATTAAAAATGATAATTTCCCATATAGTTTTATTAAAAGTTAATTTTATACTTTTTTTCTCTTTTTTCATTCTTTTTGACTAATTCAACTTTATTTCTCAGTGTCTTGATCTCAAAACGCATCTGCAGAAACGCAAGTGAAAACGCAGGTAAAAAGCGCTGAAAACGCACTAAAAACGCGGTAAAAACGCATGCGTTTTTAGCGCTAAAAAATGGTCAAAAGCCATTTGGTCTAAAACCAAGGGAAGGAAAACGTGCAGAATAAACTGCAGGTACTCCGACGCAACGTGCGGACATAGCCTTACCTCTGCTTGGCTTGCCTATTCCAATAAGAAATCAGGAAGTTAACCAAATGTGCAGGGAGATCTTCTTAGAAAAAAACTACAACACTGATTTGTCTCTCATAACGAACCACTATTGGTACCAGACCAAAGAGACGCGCGTACAACCAAATTTTAAGTTTCCCAGTAACCAACAAAAGTGGGATTGTCTTCCTAGATGCTCCAGGAGGAACAGGAAAGAAATTTTTAATCAACTTGCTCCTGGCAAAATTTTGGCAACAACAAAAAATTGTCCTTGCAGTGGCTTCTTCTGGAATTGCAGCTACACTTTTAACTGGTGGTAGGACAGCACATTCAACATTCAAGCTACTACTTAACCTGTCTCACTGTGACAGCCAAGTGTGTAACATTGCTAAGGGATCAGGACAGGCCAAACTGCTTCAAAAGTGCAGTGCTATCATTTGGGATGAATGCACCATGTCACACAAGAGGGCTTTGGAAGCGGTGGACAGACTGCTCCAAGACTTGCGTGGAAATAATTCTATTATGCGAGGTGTAGTTGTTGTTTTGGCTGGTGACTTTCATCAAACACTACCTATAATTCCAAGGTCAATGCCTGCAGATGAACTCAATGCCTGTCTCAAAGCATCGTACCTTTGGAGACATGTGAAGAAAATATCGCTGCACACAAACATGAGAGTTCACAGGACAGCCGATGATTCTGCTGGACTGTTCTCGAGCCAGCTGCTGAATATTGGAAATGGCAAGGCACCAGTAAACTCAGAAAATGGACAAATCATGTTTCCAAGCAAGTTTTGCAACATTGTGACAACCATTGAGGAGCTAGGTTTTTCCAAACATTCAATGCAACTTCAGAAAGTCTGGGTGGCTGTGAAAGAACCATTCTAGCTCCCAAGACTGATAGTGTCAACAAGATAAATATTCAAATTCTAAATTTCCTTCCAGGTGTGTGCAGGACCTACAAGTCAGTGGATACAGTGACAGACGCTGCTCAAGCATTATTCTATCCTACAGAGTTCCTCAACTCCTTGGAACCACAAGGAATTCCTCCGTATATCCTCTTTCTTAAACCTGGAGCACCTATCCTGTGTTTGAGAAATTTAGATCCACCAAAGCTGTGTAATGGAACAAGACTATTGATTAAGAACCTGTTTCCACACGTAATTGAAGCAACCATTTTGACAGGATGTGCCAAACGAGACGACGTTTTCATTCCAACAATTCCACTCATTCCATCTGATTTGCCTTTTGATTTTAAACGCCTCCAGTTTCCAGTTCGACTGACATTTGCAATGTCCATTAACAAGGCTCAGGGACAGTCCTTGAAAGTAGCAGGAATCAATTTACAATCTCCATGCTTTTCTCATGGTCAACTATATGTGGCCTGTTCAAGAGTTGGAACTGCCAAAAATCTGTTTATTTTTGCACCAGAAGAAAAAACAAAGAATGTTGTTTATCAAAAGGCTCTAGAATAAGTAGAGTTGAGCGAACTTCAGGCTCGAGGCATGATGTTCGGTCTTTGAAAATGCTGTGAAAATCTCTGTAGAGAGTATCGCGCTCTGCTGGTGTCTGAGTGATGCGCAGCATTGTGCGCGCTGAGGGAACTGTGTGATTGGCTCAAATTTGACTCACATTCTGTGTTCATGGAGAAATTAAAAAAAAAAAAAAAGCTCCGCCCACCCGCCTCCGGAAGTGTTTTGCTGTGAGCTGAAAGCAAAACATTTTCGGAGGTGGGTGGGTGGATTTTTTTTTTAATTTTCCATGAACCATACATCTCAGAACGCAGAATGTAAGTCAAATTTGAGTTGATCGCGCACTTCCCAAAACACGCACAATGCTGCATATCACTCAGACACCTGCACAGTGCGGTACTCACCAGGTAGATTTTCACATCATTTTCCAAGCCCGAACCCTGAGAATAAGGTTGGCTCATCTCTAATAAGGAGTTCAGGATAAAGTACTTTACATTACTTTGGTAATTAGTTTATTTGTGTTACATATCTGTGCTGTTGAATATATAATGTTTTTATGATTTTACTTTTTTAGTTTTAATAAAATTCTGTTAGTTTAGTTTGTGACTTTTATCTGAAAAATATTGTTTAATGCCTATTATTTTGGTGTAGTTAAGAATAAATAGTATATATATATATATATATATATATAAAATATAATTTTATATATATATATATATATATATATATATATATATATATATATATATATATATATATATATATATATATATATATATATATATATATATATATATATATATATATATATTATAATTTGGCTTTCATTGATACAAAATATATGAGGCTGACAAAAACAGCCCTCTATTGACTTACTTCCACATTACCTTTAAGATGAGGCTCTACAATCAGGTATTGTTTATACTTATTGTGCGTTCTATAAGTACAGGATTTTTATGTCCATTCCCCTACGTCATTCATTCATTCTTTTCTCTTGATAATTGTGTTTTTAACCTTTGTTTTTGTCAGCCTTATAGGTTTTGTATCAATAAAATCCATGTTTATATATAAAGAGCTGGGTGTGAACATTCTTACTTTGCAGCTTTTTTCCTCTCACATTATAATGAATTTTTTTTTTGCATAGTTTTTGTTTTTTTGTTAGCACCTCTCCCTTTATTTATATTTATTACATTGTGAAGCCCACTACTTCTTTCCTAAGGCCTCTTTCACACGTTTGTGAAAAACCACCCATGTTTTTCATGGACGTGTCAGAGGTGCGTTTTGCCCTCCGTGAGCCGTGTTTATGAGCTACGTGTGTTATCCATGATAACACATGGAGAACGGGAACTTTCTACTCACCTGTCCCTGGCGTCGCTGTCCGTGGTGCTGATCATTGGTCTACGGTCCTGCCGACTCCCCGCTGCTGCAGCTTCCGGTCGCAGTGAAGTGAATATTCAATTAGCATAATGAGCGGCGGTCGGCAGCAAGTGACAGCAGCGGCAGAGTCTGCAGGGCTGGAGAAGGTGAGTAAAGTTTTGGTTTTTTTTCTCACAGACACGTCTTTTCTCCGGTGCGTGTCACACGGAACACATTTGTGTGGTCCGTTTGCATTACGTGTGACACCTTTGCGTTCCGTGTGACACCTGTGATGCCGGAGAAAAAACGAACATGTTGCCGTGAGAAACACACGGACACACGAAAGTACGGAACGGACACACGTTCCGTGCGAAAATACTTACGTGTGTTCAAAACCATAGGAATACCTAGGTCTACGTGTGTACGTGTCTCCGGTACGCGAGAAAACTGCTAAACACGTATCGGAGGCATGTACGTGTGAAAGAGGCCTCACAAAGTGTTGCAAGTAGCAGTGTGTGTGAGGGGGAGGGGGTTATTATACAAAGGGCCAGTGTGTGTGGGGATACTATACATAGAGGCAGTGTGGGAGGGATATTATGGAGAGGGTCAGTTTAAGGGGTGTCTTATTAATTTTCTAAGGGAAATACCTCATTTTATGGGACAACTTCAAGGGTGCTAACACTATTGGTCATGACTGTATAATATATATATATATATATATATATATATATATATATATATATATATATATATATACATATTACACACAAACACATGGTTTTCCAAGAGTGGCAGCGAGACTGTAGGAGATTTGAGGGGTGGAGGTGGAGCTGGGGTGGAGCTTGGGCGAAGTACCAATGGGGCCCGAAAATTTTGCCAGTATGGGGCCCTGAAATTCCTAGTGGCGGCCCTGTCTATCACAATCCCCCCTCCTCATATTTTGTGGATTGTCAGTAAAAGTGATGACTTAATTTTTGCCCTTTTTTTATTCCCCAAAAATAAGAGAAGTCGATCAGTTCCATTATATGTATTAAAAAATGGCGACAAAATACAACTCGTCCAATAATAACCAAAACCTGATCCAGAGATATGGAAGGAAAGAGGAAAGGTCACAGAGCGAGAAATAAGCGAGGCAGAAAGCAAATAGCCTCAGAGGTGAAGGGGTTAATGCCCCCAGTAATGGGGAATCTCCACATACCTCCTCCTGCAGAGCCGCACACTAGATATATGGCTGCTCTGTGCTTCCAGGACCTGTGATGATGTCACATGGAGGGGAGGAGTCAGGGGTCACATGATCAGCTCCTCAGTGTATGCAGGACTCTGCTGTGCTGGTGTCATGGTGCTGGATGAGGGGAAGGTTATGTGTGGGGTCAGGAGGGGTTTACAGTGTGGATGTAGCAGAGCCGTGTGTGTACGAGGTGTACGGAGCAGAGTCGTGTGTGTACGAGGTGTACGGAGTGGAGCCGCGTGTGTACGACGTGAGCGGAGACGCGTGTGTACGAGGTGTACGGAGCGGAGCCGCGTGTGTACGAGGTGTACGGAGCAGAGCCGTGTGTGTACGAGGTGTACGGAGCGGAGCCGCGTGTGTACGACGTGAGCGGAGCGGAGACGCGTGTGTACGAGGTGTACGGAGCGGAGCCGCGTGTGTACGAGGTGTACGGAGCAGAGCCGCGTGTGTACGAGGTGTACGGAGCGGAGCCGCGTGTGTACGAGGTGTACGGAGCGGAGCCGCGTGTGTACGAGGTGTACGGAGCGGAGCCGTGTGTGTACGAGGTGTACGGAGCGGAGCCGTGTGTGTGCGAGGTGTACGGAGCGGAGCCGTGTGTGTACGAGGTGTACGGAGCGGAGCCGCGTGTGTACGGCGTGAGCGGAGCGGAGACGCGTGTGTACGAGGTGTATGGAGCGGAGACGCGTGTGTACGAGGTGTACGGAGCGGAGCCGTGTGTGTACGAGGTGTACGGAGCGGAGCCGCGTGTGTACGGCGTGAGCGGAGCGGAGACGCGTGTGTACGAGGTGTACGGAGCGGAGACGCGTGTGTACGAGGTGTACGTAGCGGAGCCGCGTGTGTGCGAGGTGTACGTAGCGGAGCCGCGTGTGTGCGAGGTGTACGGAGCGGAGCCGCGTGTGTGCGAGGTGTACGGAGCGGAGCCGCGTGTGTGCGAGGTGTACGGAGCGGAGCCGCGTGTGTGCGAGGTGTACGGAGCGGAGCCGCGTGTGTGCGAGGTGTACGGAGCGGAGCCGCGTGTGTACGAGGTGTACGGAGCGGAGCCGCGTGTGTGCGAGGTGTACGGAGCGGAGCCGCGTGTGTGCGAGGTGTACGGAGCGGAGCCGTGTGTGTGCGAGGTGTACGTGTGATGCCCTGGCAAAACCAGGTAGTCAGAGGTTGTACAATCTCTCAGAAGTTGTGCAAGCCCCTTGTCAATTGACCAGCTGGGGACGAGGTTTCTGGCCTTTTTCTACAGAAGCCCAGAGTGCGAAACGGAAGCCCAACGTGGGGAATAGGGTGTCCGCCAGAACTCACAGAGATCCCAGGGGTCAGATTTCGCGGGCCACAGCTCCCAACATACACAGTACCGGGAGTGGACTTCCCCATTCCAAGTGGAGTTGTTCCATTGAAGACACAAACACTGAGTGCAGGAGGAAGGGACCCCTGTTTGCTACACCCAGCTGTGGGACCTGAATACACCAGCCAGAGGTGACCGGTCACTGGCAATTTGGTTTACCACTGGACTTTGTGTCCAATTCTTTGAAACTGTAAGTACACCATTCATCCCCGGTCCAACCCTGCACATCATTGCTCCCGTACACTCCTGGGCCCCGGGACTACACTTCGCCCTACCCGTGGAGGGGATTCCATCCTGCTGCCCTGCTCCATCAGCCCCGGGCGTCCCATCACCAGGCCGCGTCGGTGCTACCAACTCTCACCGCAACCCACGGGTGGCGTCACTGACAAAAACTCTCTCCCCTGTACGAGCCCGGGTCCGGCTACCACTCGAGCCGCAGTAACGAACCTGGATCCGAGCAGCCCCTGCAGCGGCCTGGCTCCCGTCCGCAACATACGGAGCGGAGTCGTGTGTGTACGGGTTGTATGGAGCAGAGCCGCACGTGTATGTGGACGGAGCGGAGCCGCGCGTTAATGAGGTACGTAGCGGAGCCGCGCGTGTATGAGGTGTACGGAGCAGAGCCGCATGTGTACAGAGCGGAGCCGTGTGTGTATGAGGTGTACGGAGCGGAACCGCATGTGTACGATGTGTACGGAGCGGAGACGCGTGTGTACGGAGTAAAGCCACGTATGGGTACCTCCCATCTCTCCCGGATTCAATGATTTGAGGGCTCTCTCCTGCTGTTCACGGCTCTTGTCTCAGCTCCTCCCCTCAGTGCAGTGAATAAATTACCTCAAGAAGAGCAGCGCATAAATTAATGTCTCATCTGCTCTGGTTTGGACTTGAGCTCTTTGGCCATAGGCAGCAGCTCTACCATTGAGTCACTGCCTGAACTCAGAGGTATAGGAGGATCTGGTAATCTTGACCTGTATCTATTTTCCAATTAAGAACGTGATGAGGGGCAAGAAAAGATAGACTTCAAAAATGTAAAAATAAATAGATGTATTTTATATTGAGTAAAAAATGATTGATAAAAGTAAACGTGTTCATTATATGTTGATCAGTTACAGAAAAGGAAAACAATCGTATTGTTCTTAGCTTATGTGATAATCTGTTTGAAGCTTATAGTGAATAATAGTCCATTTCTCTACTAAATTAGTGAAGTGAGTTTCTTCTTTCAAATTATGCTTTCTTGAGGCCTAGTTCATGGGCTTCCATCGAGTGTAGTGATGGGCGAATCTGAACTTTAAGGTTCGAGGTCCGTACCGAACAAATGGTGTTCGTGCACACAATCCCAATCACAAGCTTTCCTGGGAAGTTTGTGTTAGAGTTCGGGATCAGTTCGGGTCCAGGGACTGTATTGAAAAAAAAAAAAAGCACATTATTAAAAAACATTATGATTATACTTACAGGTCCCACGACGCGTCCTACAGACTCTGCCGCTTCTGCGTCTGATCATTGCTGTGCCCGCCGGTAACCACCACTGACTAAAGGACCTTCCATGACGTCTTAGCCATGTGACCAGTCTGGTGTAAATGTTGTACAGACATTGGCTTACAGACTGGTCACATGGCTATGACGTCATTGAAGGTCCTGTTAATTGAACTTTGACTGTCACTGTGCGAGTGTCGCATCGCATCACCCAGCATGCTGCACACTCTCCTGACAGGAACAGGTCAGCTGCATGTATTTTCATGCAGCTAAAGCGCTCCTGTCCTGAGAGTGTCAGGCCATGCAGTGTGATGCAATGCGAGACGCAAGTGGAATCATACTGTAATGCCTGATTGGAGCCACAGACACAGACTGGCTGTAAGGGGAGTCTAGAGAAAAGCCGCTCACAAAGCAGGACCCCAAGAACTCTGCAACCCTTTAACACCTATACAGGGATTTGGAATTACACAGAGCTCAGAGATCGCTACCTGTGGTAGACTGTAGTCCGTGGTCGTCAGGCAGGGTCAAAAACCAGGAGATGCAAAACAGGGACCGAATCGGCAGGCAAGGGCGTAGTGAGGAGACAAAGCAGAGGTCAAATCCGGAACTGGCAGCAAGGTATAAAAACGACAGGCAGGAGGGTAGTCAAAAAACAAGCAAAGGTCAGCGCACAGGAATCAACATACAAACAGCACATGAGCCAGGAGTACAGAACTATCTCTGGCAGTGGTCATGTGACAGGAGGGGGAATAAGAAGGGTGTGGTGTCTTCCCATTGGCTGCAGGTGAATGTTGGCAACTTCAGCTGGAAGACACACACGCCACCTACAGTCAGCCAGTACTACAGGTTCCAGGGAAACTCAGCCTAGTGGTTGAGCGGAGCCTGTGCTCCGCAGAGCCACGGGCACGACTCCTCTCCCATCACCAACACTATCCATGGTGGGAACATGGCGTCGTCTGGCGATCGGAGCAGAAGTCGCAGGAGCGGGCTCCGGTGGGGACGTGACACATACCCTCACTGTCAGCCTGCTTCTCGCTCTGTACAGAGCGATGAAGCAAAACTGATAGTGATGGGCGATCACTCTGATGGTTGGGATCGGATGCCTCGCCCGATCGTTTTGTAAAGATTGTGATCAGGATCGAGATAACACGATCTTGCGTCCAATCACCGATCTCAGGCTTTACAGTTATGGGATGGGGCGGGGGGCTGTAAAATAAACAATATAGTTAATAATAAACATTGTCATTATACTTACAGGTCCCGCGATGTGTCCGGCACACTCTGTCTCCCGGCTTCTGCTTGATCATTGCTGTGCCCCCGGGTTAAAGGACCTTCCCTAACGTCATGGCCATGTGACCAGTCAGGTGTGAATGTTGAATTACCTCATTGGTTAAAGACTGGTCACATGACTGTGACGTCATCAAAGGTCCTGTCCTGTTAACTGAACTTTAATTGTCACTGTGCGAGTGTCGCATCGCATCACGGCGCACAATCTCCTGACAGGAGCGGTCAGCTGCATATATTTCCATGCAGCTGAGGCGCTGCTGTCCTGAGAGCGTCAGGCTTTGCAGTGTGATGCATTGCAAGACGCAAGTGCAATTATACCCTCACTGTCAGCTCTGCTACATCGCACTGTACAGAGTGATGTAGCAGGACTAACAATGCTCTCTCTGCTTCTCACTTTGTATAGACTGTGTCTGTACACAGTGATGAAGCAGAGTTGACATTGCTGTCCCTGTGGATTACATCAGACTAAGGATTTTTTTTTTATAAAAGATGGATTTTTTTTGTTCAATTTCTAATAAAACTTTTTTTTTTCTGTGTTGTGTTTTTTTTTACTGTTTACTATAAATTCATGGTGGCCAAGTCTAATTTGGCTTAACACCATTAATTTCGGGCTTAGTATGATCAAATGGCTATGAAGTCATGGAAGGTCCTTTAGTCAGTGGTGTTTACCCGGGGCACAGAAATAATCGGACGTGGAAGCAGAAGCTGTCGGGAGACAGAGTCTGCAGGACGCGTCGCGGGACCTGTAAGTATAATGACAATGTTTATTATTAACTATATTCTTTATTTTACAGCCCCCCCCCGCCCCATCCCATAACTCTAAAGCCCGAGATCGATGTTCGTATGCAAGTTTGCGTTATCTCAGAATCCAAACTCGATCTTCACAAAACGTTCAGGTGAGGCTCCATGTTCCTTAACATTGGGGGGTTCACCCATCACTAATCAAGTGTCTTCCTGTACGTCTGACATGCTGCAGCTCCGACCCTCTAGAGAGAAGTAACTTCCCCTCCCCCCAGAAAAGTCCCTCTCTCTGAATGTCATATGATATATATATGTGTCGCCCAGGGAAGGAGGTACTCGGTCCCGGGCGGTTGCAAACGGGAATGTCACTTCAGGTGGCCGTTGCCCAGGCCAGTGCCCTGGGGACACTTAATAAAAGTTTTTTTTTACAGGGGGATAATAGACTTAATGTTCGTGACACCACCTGCGGGTTGCGGTTAGGAATGGAGAACTGCCGCTGCTCAACGTGGGTACTCCCAGGGATGGTGAAAGTGGCAGCTATGGTGGTAGGCCCTCCGCCGGTAGGAATGTGCCTGGGAGATGTATGATGTATAATGATGGAGACCACACCAGGTTAACTTTAACAGTCTCTACTCACATGGACCCTCGGCTTGCTGCTTCCGATCCCAGGAGTATCAGTGCCAATGTAGTGACCCAGGTTGCTCTATCCCGGCACTCTCTGTAGATTGAGTCCTCGTAGCGTGGAGCATTTGGGAACCCCGACTGTCCCTTTTGGATTAAACCTCCTCCGTACGGCGGGCAGTGCGGACCCTACGGGGAGGTAAGTGTTAGAACCCCAATCCTAGTTTACTGCTGATGCCCACATATTATTTGGTTGGATGAAGTCCGTGAACGTATCCTCACCATGCAGGTATTTATCAAACAGTTTGAAACTTGTGCCCCGTGCGTGCTCCAGTCCCAGCGGTATCCTGGTACCCATCCTGGCGACCTCTCTCCTATGCCTCCGGGGTCACCATTACACGGACCCAGATCGGGCACGTCCGCACACCTCTCCTGTGTGCTCCCGAATTCTCAGACTGCCACCGACTGACTGACCCCTCCAACCAGGCTGGCTATACCCAGGGACTCGTTCCCATGGCGATCATCCCCTTACATGATTAACCCTCTATGCCCAGTGTGGAGAGGAGAACTAGGATTTAGATGTGTGTTGGAGGAAAAGGCGATATACGCATGATGTAAGCCTCTAAAGTTATACATAGGCAAGACTATCTCAGCATATATGCACTCAATACAGACTCAAAATATTAATTATTGAAATTATGATTTAACAATTCCCCCTGTGGTGGGTAAATTAATATTAATGAAACCCCCAAAATAAATTAATACATCATTAGGATAACAGATTTTTTTTTCTTCTTTGGAGATAGGGGTTAATGTCTATAATAATTATAATAAATATTGCATTATTCCTGTTGTATGTTCAACAATATAATAATTGGATTCAGGTTATGGTAAGCAATGGCTGATAATCATATACAGTGCCTTGCAAAAGTATTTGGCCCCTTTGAATTTTTCAACCTTTTCCCACATATCAGGCTTCAAACACAAAGATAAAAATTTTAATGTTATGGTGAAGAATCAACAACAAGTGGGACACAATTGTGAAGTTGAACGAAATTTATTGCTTATTTTATACTTTTTTAAAAAATAACTGAAAAGTGGGGCGTGCAATATTATTAGTCTTCTTTCACTTAATAGTTTGTAGCGCCACCTTTTGCTGCAATTACAGCTGCAAGTCGCTTAGCGTATGTGTCTATCAGATTTGCACATCAAGAGACTGAAATTCTTGCCCATTCTTCCTTTGCAAATAGCTCGAGCTCAGTGAGGTTGGATGGAGAGCGTTTGTGAATTGCAGTTTTCAGCTTTCACAGATTCTCGATTGGACTCAGGTCTGGACTGAAACTTGGCCATTCTAACACCTGGATACATTTATTTGTGAACCATTCTATTGTAGATTTTCCTTTATGTTTGGGATCATTGTCTTGTTGGAAGACAAATCTCCATCCCAGTCTCAGGTCTTTTGTAGACAGACTCCAACAGGTTTTCTTCAAGAATGGTCCTGTATTTGGTTCCATCCATCTTCCCAACATGTTTGACAGTGGGGATGGTGTGTTCAGGGTGGTCAGCTGTGTTGCTTTTACGCCAAACATATCATTTGGCATTGTGCCCAAATAGTTCAATTTTGGTTTCATCTAACCAGAGCAACTTCTTCCCCATGTTTGGTGTGTCTCCCAGGTGGCTTGTGGCAAATTTTAAATTACACATTTTATGGATATCTTTGAGAAATGGCTTTCTTCTTCCCACTCTTCCATAAAGGCCAGATTTGTGTAGTGTACAACTGATTGTTGTCCTATGGACAGACTCTCCCATCTCAGCTGTACATCTCTGCAGTTCATCCAGAGTGATCATGGGCCTCTTGGCTGCATCTCTGATCAGCCTTCTCCTTGTTTCAGATGAAAGTTTGGATGGATGGTCAGGTCTTGGTAGATTTGCAGGGGGCGACTTATAGCCAGATATAACACATAGTACTCCATATTGTTACTGAACAACACCCACCATAACAAGACCAATAATACATTGCAAAATAATGCCACCACTCCTTGACCAAATATCACCACATAGAGTCTGAATACAACCACCATCCTGTTACTGAGCACTAAGCACTAAGTCCACTGCACCAAGACCAGTGGGTTCCCACTACAAATCCCCAAAAAATGTGAACTTGGCCTAAAGTAGTGATGTCACTCACCACACACAATATAAATTTTCACATCTGTCTCCCCCCTATATAATGGTAATGATTATGACCCCCTTTGTAGCCTTAGGAACTATAGTAAAACTTTGCACAGTACAGAGATAACACACACACACACTGATGGCACAGTACAGGGGCAACACACACAGTGATGGCACAGCACAGGGGCAACACAGACACAGTGATTACACCGCACAGGGGCAACACACACACAGACACAGTGATGGCACAGCACGGGGGCAACACAAACACAGTGATGAAACAGGAGCAACACACACACAGTGATGGCACAGCACAGGGGCAACACACGCACAGGGGTAACACACAGTGAGGGCACAGCACAGGGGCAACACACAGTGATGGCACAGCACAGGGGCAACCCACAGCGATGGCACAGCACAAGCAACACACACACGAACAGGGGAAACACACACAGTGACAGCACAGGGGCAACACACACTCAGTCATGGCGCAGCACAGAACAACACACACACACACAGTCATGTCACAGCACAGGACCAACACACAGTGAATATTTCAAAAGACTGACCTGCACATCCTACAAGTGTGTATAGGTGCCAGCTGAAAAAACCTAGCAAATACAAAATGGATACAGCCGCACATTAAATGCCATCAATGTATAAGGGAACTCTGGTACTGCATTACTGCTATATGAAAAAATGAGATTTTTAGTTTATGAATTGGCCAATGCATGTAAGTCCGGAAACCAAACGGCAAGGTAAATCTCAATATTCCGGGTCCCTAACTAAAATGCCACTATCTAGGTTAAAACATCCATGTCTGGGCAGCTAGACTAAAAATCTAACTTGAAATGCCACTATCTGGATTAACCTCCATGTCTGGGCAGCTAGGACTCCTGGTATAAGGATTGTGAACACAGCCTGGTTTATTCATAGTCATTAGTCTTAGTCATTTTTTCATATAGCAGTAATGCAGTACCAGAGTTCCCTTATACATTGATGGCATTTAGTGTGCGGCTGTATCCATTTTGTATTTGCTAGGTTTTTTCAGCTGGCACCTATACACACTTGTAGGATGTGCAGGTCAGTCTTTTGAAATATTTGCAGTGAGTTTTTTTCTGACTGAGCACTCCGCCCTATAAACCAGGCTGTGTTCACAATCCTTATACCAGGAGTCCTAGCTGCCCAGACATGGAGGTTAGTCCAGATAGTGGCATTTCAAGTTAGATTTTTAGTCTAGCTGCCCAGACATGGATGTTTTAACCTAGATAGTGGCATTTTAGTTAGGGACCCGGAATATTGAGATTTACCTTGCCGTTTGGTTTCCGGGCTTACATGCATTGGCCAATTCATAAACTAAAAATCTCATTTTTTCATATAGCAGTAATGCAGTACCAGAGTTCCCTTATACATTGATGGCATTTAGTGTGCGGCTGTATCCAACACACAGTGAAGGAACAGGGGCAACACACACAGTGATGGCACAGTATAGGGGCAACACACACAGTGATGGCACAGCACAGGGGCAACACACACACAGTGATGGCACAGCACAGGGGCATCACACAGTGATAGCACAGGGGCAACACAAACAGTCATGGCACATCACAGGGGCAACACACACAGGAGTAGCACATAGTGATGGCACAGGGGCAACACCAACACACACACATACACACAGTGATGGCACAGTATAGGGCAGTTTCTTTCTGTATTGTTACATGCAGACATTTGTACCTTAGAATACTTACCTGCTCCTGTAATGTGAGAGATCATTACTGGCTCCGACCTCCCTGCTGTACTTCCTGTGGGTCGTCCTGGCTATGTTCAGATCCTGTCCTCTGCTTTTTCTTTCTATTCCTTCTGTTCTCTGCTCTCACTATTTTTTCTGCTCTTTGTTTGCTCTTCTCTCTTTTCTATGGTCTCTACGCCTCCTCCACTCCAGCACTGGTTTCCTTTTCATGTTTGTTTCTCCCGCTCTGTACTAAACAAGCTAGCTCCGCTCCCTCTACTGATTGGCTGTTCTCCTCCTGGTATCTCCCACAGCCCTTTGACTGGAAGAAGAGGCTGCCTGGCCACTCCCATCTCTTCAACACAGGCAGTGTGCAGTGTTTGCGAGTCTGTATCTCTGTCTTGCTGCCAGCCTGCAGCTATACAAACAGTGCCAGCACCCAGCGGCCTTAATCAGCTGCTTGGTGACGGCCCCGGGGGTATGATGCATGAAAGTGAAAATACACACACCACGGTCAGCCGCCAAGGGCCCCTCCAGCTCACGGGCTCCATAGCAGTGGCATGGTCTGCCTCTATTGACGGTTACTCCACTGGTAACCAGTCTAATAAGATTACTGGGAAAACAAGGGAAAAGCTCAACACACCAATTAATTCTGCTGGCCCCACCGGTGCACAGACGTTGCTGGCCACCATGTGTAGACAAAGAAAAAGGATGAAGTCCAGCACCAGATTCTTTCTTGTAAAATATTTCTTGTTCTTTATTCAAAAATCATATGTGCAGAATAAAATAAGACATAACTCATGAAGTGAGCCTCATTAGGCTCCCACCTTACGCGTTTCGGATTCCTCCTTAATCATAGGCATACAAGAGCAAATTAAAACAACCCACATTTAAAATCCCCTAAAGAGTACACACATGAGTAGACTAATTAAAGGGGTGGTTCACCTATTTTTTTTAAATTTTCTATATGAGTGTAACTTACTATTTTAGGTGTTTTCTTCATTGGCTTCTATTTGCAGTTCTGGCACTGAGCGGCGCAATCCTGCACGCTCAGTGCTGGTCACATGACCTCCTGGTGCTGTGGCCGCTAGTATCCTCTGACGTCACGTTAAGTTCCGGGCTCTCAGACTTGACGTTATGTCAGGGGATGCTGGCGCCACTCACACTGATTGACTGGACTGTGGGCGGTGACTACTGCACGTCACAGCCCAGCATCGAGGGGAGGATCCGGAGGATGGCACAGTGTGGAGCGGTGAAGAGGGCTAAGCGTCCAGCAGATTGGTCAGATTAGCATGGGGCACCAGTGTGACATACAGGGGGATCCTTCAGCTGAAACCCCCCCTGTCACGTCTGATCTCACTATGCAACCGCCCGCTCTCCTCCGATGTCAGGAGAGCGGACGGTGTCGGGCAGTGTTATCATGTGCTCCCACCAGCACTACAGGAAGCAGCAAGATACTGACAAGCTGGTGACATGCAGCACCGCATGTATCAGAGCAGAGCATGTCACCAGCTTGCTCTGCTCTGTCACCTGTTGTGATGCATGGGACCAAGTTACTGCACACTGTGACTTGTGCTGCATGGGATCAACTTTCTCCACTCTGTCACCTGCACAACAAGTCACAGACTGGAGCAAGGTGGTGACATGCAACACTGCATATAACAGAGCACCCCTCTCTCTTCCCTCTCTCTCTTTTCCCTCTCTCTCTTCCCTCTCTCTCTTCCCTCTTTCTTTCCTCTCTCTCTTGCCCCTCTCTCTCTTTTGCCCCTCTCTCTCATTTTCCCCTCTCTCGCCCCTCTATCTTGCCCCTCTCTCGCCCCTCTCTCTTGCGTGCCCTTCTCTCTCTTTTGCCCCCTCTCTCTCTTGCGCCTCGCTCTCTCTCTTGCCCCTCTCTCTCTTGCCCCTCGATCTCTCTTGCCCCTCTCTCTCTCTTGCCCCCCCTCTCTCGCCCCTCTCTCTCTCTCTTGCCCCTCTCTCTCTCTCGCTCCTCTCTCTCTTTCTGCTTGCTCTCTCCTGGCATGGTCAGTACAGAAATCTCTCTATAGTCGAGGGGTGAGAGGGAGTAATAAAGATGGAGTCCCTAATGTGTCTGTGTATTTATTTCTAATAAAGTATTTTTTCTCTGTGTGGTGTCTTTTTTTAACCCTTTATTGGAGATTCTTAATGGCCGAGTCAAACTTGGCCTGACATTAAGAATCTCTGGCTTTATACCAGCTGGTAAAACAAAGCTGGTATTAACCCCTTATTACCCAGTGTGCCACCTGACACCAGGGCCACTGGAAGAGTTGGATACAGCGCCAGAAGATGGCGCTTCGATGAAAGCGCCATTTTTTGGGGCGGCTGTGGACTGCAATTCGAAGGGAGTGGGGGGGGGGCAGAAAGCTTGGGCCACCCTGCGCGGAGGATTCCAATCCCCAGATGCCCAGTTGTACCTGGCTGGACACAAAATATGGGCGAAGCCCACGTCATTTTTTTTTTTTTTAATTATTTCATGAAATTCATGAAATAATTTAAAAAAAAAAAGGGCTTCCCTATATTTTTTGTTCCCAGCCGGGTACAAATAGGCAGCTGGGGGTTGGGAGCAGCCTGTACCTGCCTGCTGTACCTGGCTAGCATACAAAAAATATGGCGAAGTTCACGTCATTTTTTTTTTTTAGTCAAAAAACTTAAAAAAAAAAATTAAATTTGTCTTCCCTGGATTTTGGATTTTCCATTGCCAGTGAAGATAACATCAAGCAGTGGGGGTTAGCAGCCAGTAGCTGCTTGGGTTACCCTTAGCAATAGAAAATGCAGTGGGAGCTTTTTTTTTTTTTACCCCTAACCCTAGGGTTAGGGTTATGTGTTTGGCTTTTTTGTTATTTTTTTTTAATGAATTTAAAAAAAATAGACATGGGCTTCACCCATCGAGCGCCAGAGCATTTTGCTGCTCACTCATCCCTACTCCTGACCACACAGATAGCAGAACAAGTAATCAGATAACTCCAGTGTCGGCCGATTACTTCTTCTGTGTCCCCCTGCATCCATTGCAGCGTGTGCTGGCTGTGAGGTCAGCTGAGTTCGACCGGCACTGAAGTCACCTGATCTCAACTCAGCTGAACTCCAGCCTGCAAACGCTGCGATGGATGCAGGGGGACACAGAACAAGTAATCGGTCGACACTGGAGTCAGCTGATCTGAACTCAGCTGAACTCCTGACCACACGAACCACACGTGATCGGCAGTAGGCAGTGACTGCTGTTAACCTGTATCCATCGCAGCGTGTGCAGCTGACTCCATTTACGGCTGATAACTTCTGTGTCCCGCTGCAGAAGGATCCGGTAAAATAACAATTGCAATTGCATGCGCTGCACATTTAATCCACAGGATCCGGTCATATGCAGTTTGCGTTTTTTTGCCTACAGGCACAAAAACGCTGATGTGAAAGTAGCCTGCAAAATGCATGCCACACGGATGATACAGACGACACACAGAGACTAGGCAAGAGGGGAAAAAGCAATCTCATGACCCCATCATTTTTTTTTCCCCAGTTATTTATTTTTTCACATGTTGCGCCGGCTAAGGCTGCTTTCATACATCAGTGTTTTGCCATCAGGCACAATCCGGCGAAAAACTGATATAGCCGGATCCGTTTTTTTCGCATTGAATTGTATTAGCGCCGGATTGTGCCTGATGCCCTTGCGTTGCACCCGTTGTGCACGGATCCAGCGAAATTTATTTGTCCAGCTGCCAGAAAGGACGCAGCATGCAACGTTTTTTGGCAGCGGCAAAAAAACAGACAGCACCGGGCTAAAGCGGCATACAACGCATTACAGCGACTGATTCCGTTTTTTTCTGCTGAGCATGCTGAGTAGCACAATGGATCCGTCCAAAAACTGAAGGAATTGATGGAAAAAACTGATGCAACTGATCCGTTTTTTCGCGCCTGATTCTTTGCATCAGTTTTTACACCGGATTTTGCGTGATGCCAAAAAAATGATGTGTGAAAGCAGCCACTATCATAATTTCTGTACACACACACACACACACACCACACACCACACACCACACACACACACACACACACACACACACTCTGAACTATATGAGACCAAGCAGACACTTTCTTCCCCTGGTTGTGCAGAGCTGGTAGCTTCTGCTGTCTCTATTGTGATTTCTCTCAGTGCTTCCACAGGGAAGAGGCAGGGAGGAGTCTTTGGGTGGAGAGCTGAGTGGGTGTGGTAGGACTCTGCCACAATTCCGCAAAAAACACGTACGTGTCTCACGTTTTGTTTTTTGGGTCCGTGTTCCGTTTTTTTATGGGCGTTTCTCCGGTACGTGTGACATCCGTGTGATGGCGTATGCTCGCCGTGTGTGTGTGTGTGTGGAATATCCGTGTATGCGTGAGATACGTACGTGTGATGTCCGTGTGTTATCCGTTTCTAAGGATACGTTTTTCATTAAAAATGACGTTGACAAAGCATCATCATGAGATACTGGTGTGTTTAATTGGACTATTAGCTGCAGGGCCGTATTTGCCATTAGGCACTTGAGGGCACGTGCCTAGGGCGGCGCCTTCCAGGGGGGCGGCGCCCAAACCAAAATTTAAAAAAAAAAAAAAAAAAATTTTTTTTTTAAATCTTCCTCCCTCCCTCCTCCAAACTCTTTATTAAATCCGGGGCCTTTTTGGAGGAGGGAGGGAGCGCACAGTCATTTATAGTCGCGTCTATAACACGCGACTATAAATGACACTGTGAGCGTGCCGGCACTTACTTCCGGGGTCAGAGGAGCTGTAATCAGCTCCCCGCCCCGACGTGCTGCCGTGCGCTCACTGTGCAGAGGTCACAGGAGCGTGAGGCCGCACAGAGGAGGACGGGAGCCGCCGCCGCCGGAGATGGAGCCGCCGCCGGAGATGGAGCCGCCGCCGGAGATGGAGCCGCCGCCGGAGATGGAGCCGCCGCCGGAGATGGAGCCGCCGCCAGAGATGGAGCCGCCGCCAGAGATGGAACCGCCGCCGAGCAAGATGTCAGATGCTGCCGCCACCGCCGTGTGTGTGTGTGTGTGGAATATCCGTGTATGCGTGAGATACGTACGTGTGATGTCCGTGTGTTATCCGTTTCTAAGGATACGTTTTTCATTAAAAATGACGTTGACAAAGCATCATCATGAGATACTGGTGTGTTTAATTGGACTATTAGCTGCAGGGCCGTATTTGCCATTAGGCACTTGAGGGCACGTGCCTAGGGCGGCGCCTTCCAGGGGGGCGGCGCCCAAACCAAAATTTAAAAAAAAAAAAAAAAAATTTTTTTTTTTTAAATCTTCCTCCCTCCCTCCTCCAAACTCTTTATTAAATCCGGGGCCTTTTTGGAGGAGGGAGCGCACAGTCATTTATAGTCGCGTCTATAACACGCGACTATAAATGACACTGTGAGCGTGCCGGCACTTACTTCCGGGGTCAGAGGAGCTGTAATCAGCTCCCCGCCCCGACGTGCTGCCATGCGCTCACTGTGCAGAGGTCACAGGAGCGTGAGGCCGCACAGAGGAGGACGGGAGCCGCCGCCGGAGATGGAGCCGCCGCCGGAGATGGAGCCGCCGCCGGAGATGGAGCCGCCGCCAGAGATGGAGCCGCCGCCAGAGATGGAGCCGCCGCCAGAGATGGAACCGCCGCCGAGCAAGATGTCAGATGCCGCCGCCGCCGCCACCGCCACCGTGGAGAACGGGAGATGCAGCCTGGAGCAGGTAAGCGCTTTACAGCCGAAGACAGCGCCGAACAAGCAACCCGGGGGGGCGCAACATGGAGGATGGGGGGGATGGAACATGATATGGGGGCGCAACATGGAGGATGGGGGGGATGGAACATGATATGGGGGCGCAACATGGAGGATGGGGGGGATGGAACATGATATGGGGGCGCAACATGGAGGATGGGGGGGATGGAACATGATATGGGGGCGCAACATGGAGGATGGGGGGATGGAACATGATATGGGGGCGCAACATGGAGGATTAGGGGATGGAACATGATATGGGGGCGCAACATGGAGGATGGGGGGATGGAACATGATATGGGGGCGCAACATGGAGGATGGGGGGATGGAACATGATATGGGGGCGCAACATGGAGGATGGGGGGATGGAACATGATATGGGGGCGCAACATGGAGGATGGGGGGATGGAACATGATATGGGGGCGCAACATGGAGGATGGGGGGGATGGAACATGATATGGGGGTGCAACATGGAGGATGAGGGGATGGAACATGATATGGGGGCGCAACATGGAGGATGAGGGGATGGAACATGATAAGGGGGCGCAACATGGAGGATGGGATGCAGCATGATGTGGGGGTGCAACATGGAGGATGGGGGGGGATGCAGCATGATGTGGGGGTGCAACATGGAGGCTGGGGGGGGATGGAACATGATATGGGGGCGCAACATGGAGGATGGGGGATGGAACATGATATGGGGGCGCAACATGGAGGATGGGGGGATGGAACATGATATGGGGGCGCAACATGGAGGATGGGGGGATGGAACATGATATGGGGGCGCAACATGGAGGATGGGGGGATGGAACATGATATGGGGGCGCAACATGAAGGATGGGGGGATGGAACATGATATGGGGGCGCAACATGAAGGATGGGGGGATGGAACATGATATGGGGGCGCAACATGGAGGATGGGGGGATGGAACATGATATGGGGGCGCAACATGGAGGATGGGGGGATGGAACATGATATGGGGGCGCAACATGGAGGATGGGGGGATGGAACATGATATGGGGGCGCAACATGGAGGATGGGGGGATGGAACATGATATGGGGGCGCAACATGGAGAATGGGGGGATGGAACATGATATGGGGGCGCAACATGGAGGATGGGGGGGGATGCAGCATGATGTGGGGGCGCAACATGGAGGATGGGGGGGGATGCAGCATGATGTGGGGGCGCAACATGGAGGATGGGGGGGGGGTGCAGCATGATGTGGGGGCGCAACATGGAGGATGGGGGGGGATGCAGCATGATGTGGGGGCGCAACATGGAGGATGGGGGGATGCAGCATGATGTGGGGGTGCAACATGGAGGATGGGGGGGATGCCGCATGATATGGGGGCGCAACATGGAGGATGGGGGGGATGCAGCATGATGTGGGGGTGCAACATGGAGGCTGGGGGGGATGCCGCATGATATGGGGGCGCAACATGGGGGATGGAACATGATGTGGGGGCGCAGCGTGGAGGATGGGGGGGATGCCGCATGATGTGGGGGCGCAACATGGAGGATGTGGGGGCGCAACATGGGGGATGAAGCATGATGTGGGGCGCAACATGGAGGATGGGGGGGATGAAGCATGATGTGGGGGCGCAACATGGAGGATGTGGGGGCGCAACATGGGGGATAAAGCATGATGTGGGGCGCAACATGGAGGATGGGGGGGATGAAGCATGATGTGGGGGCGCAGCATGGAGGATGGGGGGGATGAAGCATGATGTGGGGGCGCAGCATGGAGGATGGGGGCGATGAAGCATGATGTGGGGGCGCAGCATGGAGGATGGGGGGGATGAAGCATGATGTGGGGGCGCAGCATGGAGGATGGGGGGGGGGATGAAGCATGATGTGGGGGCGCAACATGGAGGATGTGGGGGCGCAACATGGGGATGGAGCAGAATGGGAAAATGAGGGAGGGTGGTGGACAGTATAGCAAATGGGAGTTACAGTATGGAGAATGAGAGGCATGGTATGGAGAATGGGGTAGCATGGGGGGGGGGGCATGGTATGGAGAATGAGAGGCATGGTATGGAGAATGGGGTAGCACGGGGGGAGGCATGGTATGGAGAATGGGAAAGCATGGGGGGTACTCTGTATGGAAGGGGAACCATGGTGGGCTTGGTATGGAGGGGGCTTGATATGGAGAAGGGGCAGCATGGGGAGCGCTCAGGAGCCTGGAAGGGCTGGGTATACATAATGCGAAGCATAAGGTTTATTATAGAGTGGGGACATCATGAGGGGGACAGTGAAGTGGGGGCTGCATGGAGAGGTGGGGACAGTGGAGGTCATAGTTCATAAGTGAGGAAGGTCTGGAGGGTATAATTCAGTGGGGAGGACAGTGGGATTTCATGTGAGGGGGCAGTGTAGTGGGAATGTTATAGGAGAGAATGTGGGGGATGTATACTGTAAGTGACACGGTGTGGGGTCATTCTTTGTGCTGTGAGCTCAGTGATGGGCAATTATTTATTCTTGGGCACAGCCTTGGGCTTACTTCGGGTGGTTACTCTTTAGTGAGAATTATGAGTCTGTCACCAGGTTTTTGCCACCTAATTTGAGAGCAGCATAATGTAGGGGCAGAGATCCTGATTCCAGTGTTGTCACTTACTGGGCTGCTTAATGTAGTTTTGATAACATCACTGTTTAATCAGCAGTAGTTATCATTACAGGACTACTTGGTGTGCTGCAGGTAGTCCAGCATATTCATGAGCTCTGTATAACTGCGAGATCTGCAGCAGAGAAAACGACAGCAAACAGCTCAGTAAGTGACACATCGCTGGAATCAGGGGCTCTGTCTCTACATTATGCTGCTCTCAGATGGGGGAGCAAAACCTGGTGACAGATTCCCTATACGGGCACCATATGCTGCAGCAGACCAGACAAGAGGGGAGTCTTGGGAGACGCAGGACAATGTGTTGCTAAGAGCGATGACATTTT
The DNA here is from genome assembly GCF_048569485.1 of Anomaloglossus baeobatrachus. Lineage (NCBI taxonomy): Eukaryota > Metazoa > Chordata > Amphibia > Anura > Aromobatidae > Anomaloglossus > Anomaloglossus baeobatrachus. Next base: position 539,060,535 of record NC_134357.1, on the reverse strand, counting down.
ACTTTTACTCCCAAAATGGCAATTAATCTGCAGACACATTTATACAGGGGACGTCGCTCTGGCATGTACAGTTTTACCTTAATATTATATATATGCAAACTGTTCTGTCCCCCCTGGTGCGGCCGATGTCTTGGTGCAGATGTGCACCGTCCTATTTGCATATTAAAGACAGTCCCTCGCCCTTAGGTGAGAGTCAGTGCTGTCTAAAATCACTTAGCATTTCTGCACGTGTCCTGACACTGGAGGAGCAGAGTAGCACTCCAAGTGTCAGTGTGGGTGCGCCTGCAATGTGATTGCAGTGTCCGCGTGGGTGCACCTGCAATGTGACTGCAGTGTCCGCGTGGGTGCGCCTGCAATGTGACTGCAGTGTCCGCGTGGGTGCGCCTGCAATGTGACTGCAGTGTCCGCGTGGGTGCGCCTGCAATGTGACTGCAGTGTCCGCGTGGGTGCGCCTGCAATGTGACTGCAGTGTCCGCGTGGGTGCGCCTGCAATGTGACTGCAGTGTCTGCGTGGGTGCGCCTGCAATGTGACTGCAGTGTCCGCGTGGGTGCGCCTGCAATGTGACTGCAGTGTCCGCGTGGGTGCGCCTGCAATGTGACTGCAGTGTCCGCGTGGGTGCGCCTGCAATGTGACTGCAGTGTCCGCGTGGGTGCGCCTGCAATGTGACTGCAGTGTCCGCGTGGGTGCGCCTGCAATGTGACTGCAGTGTCCGCGTGGGTGCGCCTGCAATGTGACTGCAGTGTCCGCGTGGGTGCGCCTGCAATGTGACTGCAGTGTCCGCGTGGGTGCGCCTGCAATGTGACTGCAGTGTCCGCGTGGGTGCGCCTGCAATGTGACTGCAGTGTCCGCGTGGGTGCGCCTGCAATGTGACTGCAGTGTCCGCGTGGGTGCGCCTGCAATGTGACTGCAGTGTCCGCGTGGGTGCGCCTGCAATGTGACTGCAGTGTCCGCGTGGGTGCGCCTGCAATGTGACTGCAGTGTCCGCGTGGGTGCGCCTGCAATGTGACTGCAGTGTCCGCGTGTGTGCGCCTGCAATGTGACTGCAGTGTCCGCGTGGGTGCGCCTGCAATGTGACTGCAGTGTCCGCGTGGGTGCGCCTGCAATGTGACTGCAGTGTCTGCGTGGGTGCGCCTGCAATGTGACTGCAGTGTCTGCGTGGGTGCGCCTGCAATGTGACTGCAGTGTCTGCGTGGGTGCGCCTGCAATGTGACTGCAGTGTCTGCGTGGGTGCGCCTGCAATGTGACTGCAGTGTCTGCGTGGGTGCGCCTGCAATGTGACTGCAGTGTCTGCGTGGGTGCGCCTGCAATGTGACTGCAGTGTCTGCGTGGGTGCGCCTGCAATGTGACTGCAGTGTCTGCGTGGGTGCGCCTGCAATGTGACTGCAGTGTCTGCGTGGGTGCGCCTGCAATGTGACTGCAGTGTCTGCGTGGGTGCGCCTGCAATGTGACTGCAGTGTCTGCGTGGGTGCGCCTGCAATGTGACTGCAGTGTCTGCGTGGGTGCGCCTGCAATGTGACTGCAGTGTCTGCGTGGGTGCGCCTGCAATGTGACTGCAGTGTCTGCGTGGGTGCGCCTGCAATGTGACTGCAGTGTCTGCGTGGGTGCGCCTGCAATGTGACTGCAGTGTCCGCGTGGGTGCGCCTGCAATGTGACTGCAGTGGGTGCGCCTGCAGTGTGACTGCAGTGTCTGCGTGGGTGCGCCTGCAATGTGACTGCAGTGTCCACGTGGGTGCGCCTGCAATGTGACTGCAGTGGGTGCGCCTGCAGTGTGACTGCAGTGTCTGCGTGGGTGTGCATGCAATGTGATGCAGGTACGTTCTGACACCTGGTTGCTGCCTGTATTTGACTGCTGATTCAATGAGGAAGGTTGTTGAAGTGAGCAGACAGCAGATCACAGCGCCGTGTCCCCCTCCTCACTGTGCTCCTCCTGTGTTGGATGCACACATGCACTGACGCTTGGCGTGTGCCGCTGTGCTTCTCCTGTGTTGGAGGCACACATGCACTGACGCTTGGCGTGTGCCGCTGTGCTCCTCCTGTGTTGTGTGCACACCCGCACTGACGCTTGGAGTGTGCCGCAGTGTTGGGTGCGGTGCAGCAGGAGATCTGGTGTTACGGTGCTCACTCTCACCAATGGATCACTATTAAGATAAAGGCCTGGCTAGTATTTTCCTATATTAGGTGGTATCGGTGCACCCAGGCTTAGGCCGCGCAGAAATGTCCTCATTTTCATATCAAATAAATGTGGCTTTTTCAGTGAACATTAAAGGGAACCTGTTACACCCTTTTTCAATTTTAAACTGCCCCCCCTCTTGTTAGTGATGCACATTTTCTGACTAACAAGACAATGGAGCAGTTTAATATTAAAGGTCGTGACCAGTTCCTTTTAAGCTGAACTCTATATGGGTGGGTTTATTTCTCCACAGATCATGTCCCCCATATAAATATTTCCGCAGTCTAGGTGTCATTTTGGGGTGACAGATTCCCTTTAAGTCAGCTGAAAAATCATCTCACCTGACGAATGAAAGTTTTGCTCGTGCATCGGGTGATGGACACTGTTTAGATAAATCAGGTTCCCATCTTTGGCTGCAGTGTGAATGCTGCTTTTAAAGGGGTTTTCTCACATTGGGAACTTACCCCCTATCATTGGGATGGGGAATAACTTTCCAATCGCTGGGGGTCCGACTACCGTGGCCCCGAGTGTTTCCCAGAACCAGAACATGCAGACAGAATGGATTCCGGGAGTAAAATTTCATAGTCCTGTCTCCTGAGCTATGCACTTAAAAGGTCTTTTGAGCAATTGGTGGGGGTCTAAAGTCCCACCCCATGATGCCCCTTCTCCCTACTGAGCCCACCTCTGCCCTACTAATCTCCTCAGAATTAATGGACCTAAACCTATAAGATCTCGTCCAAAAGTTAAGTCTACTGCCTGGGACTAATCAGTATTGTGGTTCTTATATGGTCCACAGTCTAATGATGTCTGGTAACAACTACCAGCATCTCCTTACCATTGTTAAGGACATACTGAGAGTTGTACGTTAATGCAATACATAGATGTATATGGGTCTAACCTGACACTGCACTTGATTGCTGTGTGAAGTTGGCATTGTATTCATGTACTGATGGTGGTTTTGGCGATGTATTGTCTTCAGGGTGGGTTTGGTGATGTTATTGTGTTTAGGGTGGTTTTGGTGATATTACTGTATTGACAGTAGTTCTGTTGATGTATTACTGTACTAACTGTGGTTTTGGTTACGTATTATAGTATGTAGTGTGGTTTTAGTTATGTATTACTGTACTGATGGTGGTTCTGGTGATAGTCATGTGGCTGTTGTAATCTTTACCTTATCAGTCTTGATCCTAAAACATAGGGTCAGCGTGCTGGACTAAAAATACAGCTATCTGCATGTCTGTCAGCCGAATAAGTAATAGACTAAAGCCCCCATACACTATAGTCTGATTTTTAGGCCGGCAGCTATCTTGCTCGGCTCTCCAATATACAGGAGCACTCATTCTGCCAAGTGTTTCTGTGTTCTTTATTAGAGCCGCTGCTGGACATCTCCGACAGCAGCTTATCATTTAGAGGATAATAGGATCTACACTCCGTAATTGGACATTCTGGATCCTTATTCCCCTGACAATCAGAATTGAGAGCCCCTGTTCACATTGGGCTATCAGCAGAACCTGTCAATATTGGCGGGTTTAGACAACTTTAGGTTAATGTGTATGGAGGTCTTAACTACTATCTGAAGGCTCTGGGCTCTATCAGGGAATGTGCACACGTCTTGTAGATGTCTGTGAACCCCCGGAATTATTCAGACAGAAAACACTTTAGGACAGTCATCATTTTATCCTGAAGCAAATATTTATTTTTTTTGCTGTGGCTTCTTGGTTGTTTTTTCCAACATCTTTTAGCTCCTGGATTTTACTTATTTTTTTAAATGAAGTAGTAAGCGGCATCCAAGCAGCAGGCGCCATATAATGGACCGGTCACAACTAGTAAGCGGCATCCAAGCAGCAGGCGCCATATAATGGCCGGTCACAACTAGTAAGCGGCATCCAAGCAGCAGGCGCCATATAATGGCCGGTCACAACTAGTAAGCGGCATCCAAGCAGCAGGCTCCATATAATGGACCGGTCACAACTAGTAAGCGGCATCCAAGCAGAAGCCGCCATATAATGGCCGGTCACAACTAGTAAGCGGCATCCAAGCAGCAGGCTCCATATAATGGACCGGTCACAACTAGTAAGCGGCATCCAAGCAGAAGCCGCCATATAATGGCCGGTCACAACTAGTAAGCGGCATCCAAGCAGAAGCCGCCATATAATGGCCGGTCACAGCTAGTAAGCGGCATCCAAGCAGCAGGCTCCATATAATGGACCGGTCACAACTAGTAAGCGGCGTCCAAGCAGCAGCCGCCATATAATGGACCGGTCACAACTAGTAAGCGGCGTCCAAGCAGCAGCCGCCATATAATGGACCGGTCACAACTAGTAAGCGGCATCCAAGCAGCAGGCGCCATATAATGGCCGGTCACAACTAGTAAGCGGCATCCAAGCAGCAGGCGCCATATAATGGCCGGTCACAACTAGTAACCAGCATCCAAGCAGCAGGCGCCATATAATGGCCGGTCACAACTAGTAAGCGGCATCCAAGCAGCAGGCGCCATATAATGGACCGGTCACAACTAGTAAGCGGCATCCAAGCAGCAGGCGCCATATAAAGGACCGGTCACTGTCAGCCGCTTCATGTCTGAGGAAACCTGACGCGCTTAAAAAAACTCCAAAGACTGAACATATGAACAGCAAGTCGTTTTACATTGCAGTGTATGAGTTCATTTCTTTAATATTTAGAGTTTGGGTTTTTTGGGCGGGTTATAGGGCGGATCTGTCTGGAAAAAAAAAAAAAAAGCTGTGTGCATATAACCGTAATCTGACTGATCAGAAGGGGGCGCCACCACTGACAGTGCCTAGGGCAGCAAAAACCCCAAATACGGCCCTGATTAGCTGCCATAATTGGAACTACTTGGGAAACTTTATTTAAACTCAGTTAAAAGGGTTTATTGTGCTCATGACACATACACAAAGATGTCTCTGTCAAGTGAATCGACTATGTATCTGCTATGGTTGATTTCTAGGAGATTAGGGTTAAGGCGCCATATGCTTGAATGTAATCCGACTTATGAAAAAAGGATGTAGATCCACCCCCTAGTAATGCTTCGAAAACCTCATGGGCATTTTCATACTCTATATGGTGAATTTAGGAAATATCCGTCTAAGTTCCATGCCTACTGCCGATTATCCTAACGTCCTTTGATAACATCCTGGGCCTTGTGCGTCACCATCTGCAACATCAGGACACCTGTATGCATCTCAGCATCTCCCCCGAGGAACGCGTGACTTTACGGTATGTGTTCTATTTCTTCATCCTAAAAGTCAAATTAGGGATTTAATGTTGTGGATTCTTAGAGAAAGAACTCTAGGGCCAAATTTAAATGCATATTCCATAGAATATGTAAATTTTGTCTACACAAATAATATATTATCATGTTTGTGTAAGTACATGGCTTGTCTCTTCTGTAAAATCTTGTAGTGATCTCATATTAAAATAAAAAGAGACGGGGGCGTGTCCAGGATGCAGTGCTGAGAGGACGTGGGTAAGAAGAGCTCCCGCTGACCCGTAGCTAAATAAGCATTTTATACAAGCACAAATTCACCCACCGGCTCACAGGATGGGACCCCGGAGGATTAAGCCGACGCAGCAGGCACCCCCACCCCCGCAGCACACCACGGTGCTCGATGCCTTTCTGGGCCTAGAACAGGGTCTAGGGGAGGCCCGGACGGCATCTTGCCAGGAGCGTGGAGGGGAAGCGGAGGCACCAGCCCGTCCCACCAAGCTGCAGGAGGAAGAGGAGAAGGTGAGCGGTGATGCAGGGGGCAGCGGAGGAGACGCTGCAGTGATTCCGCCAGGGGATGCCTTAGCCCGGCGGTCCTGCGCTGTCTTGGATCCTCAGGCACCACAGCAGCAAGCCCAGGAGCATGTAATGGCGGGAGATAAAGAGGGGGTTGGGGGACACCTCCCCCCCCAGCCGGGAGATGAAGGGACCGCAGCTGCAGCTGGAGAACCCATGGAATGGGGCAGCCTGCCTCCCCCCTCAGGGCCACAGTGTGGAGATTACTCTCCCCAGCTTCCCTAGCATCAGGCAAAAACTCCAGCGTCTTCCTCTGCAGGAGCACAATTTAAACGGCCAGACATCCAATAAGGACTTGCAAGATATCATAAGCAAACTTCCTTCTAAAGAGGACTTTCAATGCCTCATACGTGAGGTCAAAGCAACTTGCAGGTCAGAAATAGCGGAGGTAAGGAGGGACCTACAGCAATTGTCTGGCAGAATTGAATCCCTGGAGGAAGAAAATGACATCACCAGATCCCATGTTTCAGAGCTACACAAGCTGGCAACATCTCAACAAAAAATAATAGAGGATATGCAGTCTCACTTAGAGGATCTTGACAATAGGGGGCACAGTTACAATGTTCGTGTGAGGGGGGTCCCGGAATCAGACCGCCCCGAGGATACCAGTTCCATACTACAATCCATCTTCAATGAAGTATTGGATGCTCCCCCTTCCAATATTATCAAACTGGACAGGGCACACAGGGCATTACAGCCGAAGAACTTACAGTCATATGAAAAAGTTTGGGCACCCCTATTAATGTTAACCTTTTTTCTTTATAACACTTTGGGTTTTTGCAACAGCTATTTCAGTTTCATATATCTAATAACTGATGGACTGAGTAATATTTCTGGATTAAAATGAGGTTTATTGTACTAACAGAAAATGTGCAATCCGCATTTAAACAAAATTTGACCGGTGCAAAAGTATGGGCACCTCTACATAAAAGTTACATTAATATTTTGTAGATCCTCCTTTTGGAAGACCACCACAAATCATTGGTAAAAGCTGACAATAGCATTGGCAACTAATCTGGCTGCCATCCCCTTACTAACCATCACAACTAGAAGTAGCCGAGGGGTGAACTAACATCCTGTGCACCGCAAACCCAGCCGGAGAACTAACTATCCTCAAGGAAGGAAAGATGAATAACTCTCTGCCTCAGAAAATAGACAAGAATAGCAAGCCCCCCACATTCAAAGACTGCGGTGATATAGGAAAACACAATACACAGATAGATGACAGGATTAGCAAAAGGCGAGGCCCTCACTGACTAAAATAGGAAAGGACAGGAAAGGGACTGATGGTGGCCAGAGAAAAACCCCGCAAAAATCCAAAATCCTGATAGTACAAAAAGGCCCTCACATCGCACGATCTGAACTCCGTCCTATACCAGGTGCTTTTGTCATACCAATGAACAGAAAACAAGAATCACAACAAATTCAACAAGCCACAAACACATGGACCCAAAGGAGCTATACTCCAAACAAAACTGCAGGGAGTTCCCCAGCCATGCAACCGAGGGGGAAAATCCCTGCATGCAAACAAACTGAAAACAACCACAGCAAGTGACAAACCCATAAAAGGGCAAAAGAACCGAACAATAAATAAAGAGCAAGCACTCATCTGGGGTAGATGTGGTGTGGAGCAGAATGAAGCAGGCTGGTGATACAAAGAACAACTGAAATCCGGCATCGCCTGCTAACAGACCAGGATTTAAATAAGCAGAGAGTTAGCAAAGGAAACGCCCATTGCACAACACACCTGGTCCAAGTCCAAACCATTCCTGGCCACCAGAGGGAGCCTCCCAGCAGCCAAAACACAACTAACATTCACAACAGGCTCCGTTCACCAAAAAGAGCCGGATCTTTCAGCTCGTTCTTGGCTCCTTATTAAATATGTGTTCACCCCAGGTGAACACATATTTAAGATTATAGTAATGCCACCAAAGCCCCGCACACCCGCGGCTAAGCCCCGCCCACTTAGAAGTGGCCAATTAGATTGCTGAGTGGGCGGAGTTTAGCCGTGGGTGGGCGGGGTTTTGACGGCGTAAAGAACCGTTTAGATATTTTAGCAGCTCACACTGGTGATCCGGCTCCTGTCGTTCACAGCAGGGAGCCGGATCTTTGTGTCGGATCATTCATGACCGACACATCACTACTCAGGTTCACTCCAGCGTCCGTGGAAGGTAAGGGGAGCAATCGGTAAGTTTAAAGACACTGTCTCCTTTCAGCCGCCGCCATTGCCCCAGTCCCCACCCTTTAGCTGCCGGCTGCAGCAGTCACTGCCCCTGATCCAGCAGCACTGAACCCATCTGCTGCGTCCCCTCCATCTTCCACCGCCTCCCCCATCAGCCGCTGCCCCCCTCCCTCATCTGCTGCACCTCTCACCTTCCTCCATCTGCGGTGATCTCCCCACCTGCTGTGATCTCCCCACCTTCTGTGACCCCACCCCCACCTGCTGTGACCCCTCCACCTGCTGTGACCCCCCCCTGCTGTGACATCCCCCTGCTGTGACACCCTCCCCTGCTGTGATACCCCCTGCTGTGACACCCCCACCTGCTGTGACACCCCCAACCTGCTGTGACACCCCCACCTGCTGTGATACCCCCCACCTGCTGTGACACCCCCCACATGCTGTGACACCCCATTCTACTATCCGTCCATCCGTCTATCCATCCATCCGTCTATCCGTCCCTCCGTCTATCCGTCCCTCCGTCTATCCGTCTCTCCGTGCCTCCGTCCATCTGTGCCTCCGTCCATCCATGCCTCCGTCAATCCGTGCCTCCGTCCATCCATCCATCCATCCGTCTATCCGTCCATCCATCCCTCCGTCCATCCGTCCCTCTGTCCATCCGTCCCTCATCTATCTGTAGCACCCACGGGGCAGGGGTTAAATGTTACTCGTCGCCGGGCCGATGATGTCGGGTCAAGGATGTCACAGGTGGCCCTGACTGGCTTCGTGGCCCCAAGGTGTACAATAAAAGGGGATTTGGATGATGGTGGGGGAATGATGAGGATGATAGTCTTGTGACACCACCTGTAGTAAATGGCCAGGGATTAGCCGCTGCTGTCGCTGTCCTCCGGGGCGGATGGTGTTGCAGCAAGGATGGTTCTGCTCCCCACAGGTGGAGCGGGGCCCCGGGGAGGATGATGAGGATAGTAGTGGCTGTTGGTGCCGAAGCGCGGGGCGGCGGCAATCAAAAGGCTGAAACAGCCTCTGTGGTTCCAGCCGTGATGGGCCCCAGCTGATCCCGGATCCGTTGGAGGTTAGATCCGGTACGGTGGTTGATTGGCCCTTCCTTCTTGTGCCTTTACAGATGGATCCCCGTGGCCTGATGCTGCTTGTGGACCCCGGTTCGTGTAGTGTTAGCTCCTGTCCCGTGTGTAGGTGACGCGGGGCCGCTGTGGGGCTTGACTGTAATCACAACTCCAGATCCTATGTGGCACTGTGCTCCGGGATCTCGTGGTGGTCAGAGGGACTTGCAATCCCCCTGTCCTGCACATTCTGGTGATACAACGTGAAGTCTGTTCCACTCTGAGGCTCTGTACCCTGAACCGCACCGGTTCCACTCCAGTTCTCTACTGCTGTAGAACACTCTAACTGTTGTGTAAGCTCCTAACTCCCCCTGGTGGCTGCTCCTCCCCCGGTTCCCTGTCACTAGTGGGTGGATGCCCCCCATGTTTGGTGACTACCTTAAGAGACCCGACCCAAGCCTGGTCCCCAATGGCGAGGGCAACCTGGTTGTGTATATGAGTTTGTGTTGTGGAACTGGTACCGACCTCCTCTGGATCCAGGATGAGTACTGCACATTAAGTGAGGTGCAGTACCCTGTGGTGACTGAAGCCTCAGGGGCGCCACATATCCATCTATCTATCTAGCCATCTATCTATGATTCTGTCTATCTATCTATCTATCTATCTATCTATCTATCTGCTGAAAGAGCCTTAAAGTGAATCTGTCAGCAGGTTTTTGCTCCCCCATCTGAGAGCAGCATAAAGTAGAAACATTTCCTGATTCCAGCGGTGTGTCACTTACTGGGCTGTTTGGTTTCATTGTGATAAAATCCATGTTTTCTCTGCTGCAGATCTAGCAGTTATACAGAGCTCATGAATATGCTGGACTACCTGCAGCATGACAAGTAGCCCTGTAATGATAATCTACTGCTGATTAACCAGTGATGTTATCAAAACTATACTAAGCAGCCCAATAAGTGATAATCGCTGGAATCAGGATCTCTTCCCCTATGTTATGCTGTGCTCAGATTAGGTGTTAAAAACCTGGTGACAGATTCCCTTTGAAGGGGTTGTCAGGTGTAAATCCACAAGTCTGCATTATCACAATTTGGTTTCAATTACTTTAAAAACTGTATGTGACACATTCCCTTAAAGAAAAAAAATAGATATACCAAAAATAAATATATACCAAAGCAGTTAGATTTAAAAAGAAAAAAAAAAAGTTAAAGTGGGGCCCGGCCAAAAGAGTCCACCTTGTCTTGGAGGCAGGCTTAAAAAAATCTTTTGGCCAAAACAAAATCTGATGGCTGCGTGTGTGATACGGTGTTCAGTGTAGAGGGTTAATGTGTGATTGGTGAGGCTGTAGTGCAGAAGTGAAGTTTTCCAAGAGTGGCAGTGGGACTGTGGAAGATTCGTGGGGTGGAGGCGGAGCTGGAGTGGAGGTGGAGCTGGGGCGGAGCCTCAAGGGGGCCCCGAACTTTTGCCAGTATGGGGCCCTGAAATTCCTAGTGGCAGCCCTGCATAAAGTGCTGGAGGGTCTGGAGTGTGTGGCTTGAAATACAGGCCCTGCAGATTCTCCCTGACACATGAAAACAAATAAGTGGCACATATTGAAGTCCCCATGCTGCGCAGGCCTGCATCATCCTGATAAATACACCCTGAGTGCTGTGCTGCCCTGGGACTCCCTTCATTCTTATTATCCACTATATAAGTGGCTGTTTTCTGGCTCTCTGGACGTGGTGAGGAAGTGGAGATAGACATATTACTAAATATACATTATAAAGGCACAGATTCAGACGCACGGGGGCACGATAAGCGAGGGGTACAGAATCAGCAAATCCCCAGTGTATCCATATGAGTCCCCCTAAACAAAGTGGAGCTATTGACAAACTTAAGGAGTTTGCAAGGGGTGGTCAGGCAGATGCCCCTAAAGCCAAGAGAAATGCCACCCCAAAAGGTCAGGCACTATTGGATGATGGGTCAGAGGATCAAGATGATTTAACCCTGAGGCAGGTGTATGAACAGCTTCTACAAGCAATTTCTACAAGCAACAGCTCCCTCAAAGGGAAGTGTGACGCCCTGGCACAGCCAGGTTGTCACAGAAAGAGTTAATCCTCCTTGGTAATCTGATCTCACACCGGTGCAGCCAGACAAAGCACAGCCCCCAGTGTAAGGGAAAAGCAGAGGAGAGGGGAGGGGCTGGAGCAGAGAGTGTGTGGAGGGCAGACAGGACAGAGGTCTGGAGTTAGCTCCCAGGCTGGGAGTGAAGCGTTCTCCAAAAGGGCCGGGGCAGGCCGTAGTGAGGAAGGGGCCAGAACAGGTAGCCGGAGCCGGGCGGTGGCCCCTCGGTACCTGGGTACCCGGATCACTACAGGGGAGTAGATTCCCCGTTCCCGGCTGAGGAGGAAGAGAGAGAGGAGAAAAAGGCACTTTGCTGCAGGGAAGGAAACAACAAGGGCTGCTGCACCGTGTGTGGGACTCTAACACCCCCGTACCGGAGGCCGCGGACACCGGCAATTCTTAGTTCACCAGTGACTCCGTGTGACTTTCTTGTGAGTACACCCGTGCCCTCGGGCACCGCACTGCAGCACTGCGCCCTGCCCCCTGCTTACCCCATCACCGGGCCCCGGGACAACCAACCCCCCTACCCACGGAGGGGACATAACAACTACGCTGCTCCCTGTCATCGCTCCCGGGATCCCCTTCCAGAGCAGCGGTGGTGTTCCACCATCACCACAACCGTGGGTGGCGTCACGGACAATCTCCCCTAACAAAACCCCTTTTACTGTGGAGCCTGGGATCACAGACCGGGTCACGCCATCGTGATACCCACAGAAGTGACTCTGTGGCCCGGATCTGAGTACCCCCTGGTCCCCGGGCGAAACAGAAGATTGAGGAGGTACATTCAGAGGTGGGCCTCCTGCGTCAGGACATGCAATCCCTGAGGGCCCGAACAGCGAAAGTCGAGACGCGAGTGTCTGAACTGCAGGATCAAACTGTAAGGCGGGCTTTGCACACTACGACATCGCAGGTGCGATGTCGGTGGGGTAAAATTGAAAATGACGTACTTCCGGCATCGCATGCGACATCGTAGTGTGTAAAGGTTCGATGATACGATTAACGAGCGCAAAAGCGTCGTAATCGTATCATCGGTGCAGCGTCGGCGTAATCCATAATTACGCTGACGCGACGGTCCGATGTTGTTCCTCGCTACTGCGGCAGCACACATCGCTGTGTGTGAAGTCGCAGGAGCGAGGAACATCTCCTGCCGGCGTCACCGCGGCTTCCGTAGGATATGCGGAAGGAAGTAGGTGGGCGAGATGTTTACATCCCGCTCATATCCGCCCCTCCGCTCCTATTGGCCGCCTGCCGTGTGACGTCGCTGTGACGCCGCACGACCCGCCCCCTTAATAAGGAGGCGGGTCGCCGGCCAGAGCGACGTCCCAGGATAGGCGAGTCCATATGAAGATGCCGTAGCGATAATGTTCGCTACGGCAGCTATCACAAGGATATCGCAGCTGCGACGGGGGCGGGGACTATCGCGCTCGGCATCGCAGCATCGGCTTGCGATGTCGCGGCGTGCAAAGTACCCCTAACACTCAAAACAAAAATGACCACAATGCGGTATCCCCTTCGGTTAATAAGTTGATTCAATGCTACATTGTCCACCAGGTATACCTTAAGGTACAGTCACACTAAGCGACGCTCCAGCGATCCCATCAGCAACCTGACCTGGCAGGGATCGCTGGAGCGTCGCTACATGGGTTGCTGGTGAGCTGTCAAACAGGCAGATCTCACCAGCAACCAGTGACCAGCCTACAGCCAGCAGCGACGCGTGGAAGCGATGCTGCGCTTGGTAGCTAAGGTAAATATCGGGTAACCAACCCGATGTTTACCTTGGTTACCAGCGCACACCGCTTAGCGCTCGCTCCCTGCACTCCTAGCCAGAGTACACATCGGGTTAATTACCCGATGTGTAGTCTGGCTATGTGTGCAGGGAGCAGGGAGCCGGCACTGACAGCGTGAGAGCGGCGGACGCTGGTAACGAAGGTAAATATCGGGTAACCAAGGAAGGGCTTCTTGGTTACCTGATATTTACATTGGTTACCAGCGTCCGCAGAAGCCGGCTCCCTGCTCACTGCACATTCAGTTGCTCTCTCGCTGTCACACACAGCGATGTGTGCTTCACAGCAGGAGAGCAACAACTAAAAAATGATCCAGGACATTCAGCAACAACCAACGACCTCACAGCAGGGGCCAGGTTGTTGCTGGATGTCACACACAGCAACATCGCTAGCAACATCGCTGTTGCGTCACAAAAGTCGTGCCTCAGTAGCGATGTTGCTAGCGATGTTGCTTAGTGAGACGTGGCCTTTACTCCAACTCGATTATTTAGTATGGGCCGTTCTCGTACATCGGAGTGCCCGAGGTGTCATCTCTCAGGGGCAAATTTCATACATATGATTTGGAGCTGTCCCAATATATCTTCGTACTGGCGGGGAGTGACATCTCTGCTGACATCGATTGTGTCGATTCCTGTTTTGTGTGACCCTTTGATATGCCTGTTTGGGGTGGTGGAGGAAGAGTCCTGGGATCATTACATGACTATAGTCCTCAGAGAGGCATTGTTTCTGGCTAGGAAATTAATAGCTCTGAGGTGGATGGGAGATTCGAATCCAACTGTGCGTTCCTGGGTTAAACTAGTCAATGCAACCATAGTCTATGAGCGGGTGGTATATTATAATAGGTGGTGCCCGGGAAAATGTAACAAAATCTGGGGTTTGTGGAATTCTTCTCCAGACACACTTGGAGGTTTGAGGGAGATTATGTGGATAATGGTGGTTCCCGTTAGATGTTGGAATATGAAACACTGTCCAATGGTATATTGAGATATAATAATGCAATGTTGTTGTTGTTCTTTCTTTCTTCCTTTTTCTATTCCTCTTTCTATCTTGTTTTCAAAATATGGTCATGCTGATAGTTAGAGCTGTTCTTATGCTCAATTTTTAAATTAGATATTTATGCAAATGATAAGAAGTATGGATAATAACATTGTTCTATCTTAAGTGCTAAAGATATTATGGACTTTATATGACTATTCATTGTTATATTCAAATATTACTATCTATATACTGAGCTATCTTTATATGGCAAATGTCAGTTGTACCATGTTTGAAATTGTTAATAAAAAGAAGTAAAAAAAAAATAATGTCGTGAGGGGCTGGGGGGTCGGCGGAGGTTTGATCACCTGGTTGGAGATAGAAGAAGAGGTTTTTCTCCTTTTCGCGTGTTTTTTTTTTCTCTTCATATCTCCTTTTGGCACGAGCTCGTGCCCACTGGACTGCCAGAAGGGGTTGACCTCCTGGGAATCTATGACTATTGTTCATGTATTTTGGTCATTGTTCTCAATTGTTGTTTTTTTTTAATGTTTGTCCTTGTCGTCCCCCCTCCCCGATATTTTTTCCTTATGTGTCCTTTCAGGTCCTACTTCTACTAGAGTCCCTGGGAGCTGCGGATCGTCTTCTCTGGCCCGCTACACAAGGGCGGCCATGCCCTCGCTGGTATGGGTGTTTCATTAGCTTTTTCTCCCCTCTATGTCTTAGATATGGCCCGCATTATCTCTCTTAACGTAAAGGGTCTGAACTCACCTCGTAAGAGGAAATTGCTGTTACAGGAACTGAAAACATCAGGGACAGACATAGCCTTTATTCAAGAAACACATTTTTTGGAATCAAACACGTTTAAGTTTGCATCCCACCACTTTCCCACTCACTTCTCGGCTCACTCGGGCGCCAAGAGGGGGGGAGTTGCTATATTAATATCCTCTATCTGTCCTTTTCAAGTTACGGGTTCTCATTGTGACCCAGAGGGTAGATATGTGATCTTGGAGGGCCTATTGGGGGGATCCCCACATATACTGGCCAATATCTACGCACCGAACGAAGGGCAGATACGCTTCCTTAAGAAAATTCTCGTACTAATAGGTGGATTAGCACCGGCCTCGACTGTGTTGGGGGGCGACTTTAACATCCGTTTTTCGGAGGTGACTGACGGGCTTTCTGTGGGTGGACATCCCCCATCGGGTGCTTTGAGAAATTTGTCCAGGGACTTCCATAAGCTCACTAGATCAGGGGCTTTGTACGAAGCTTGGAGGGTGGACCACCCGGGAGAGAGGGCCTTCTACTTCTATTCACATCCACATCAGACGCACATTAGAATTGACTATTTTTTCATTGACTCATCGCTCCTGGGGCGTCTTGAGAGGGTGGAAATGGGTTCCATTACTTGGTCAGACCATTCCCCTCTCATAGTGGATCTTAGCAGGGGGGGTCCTCAATCCAGGCCCCACCACTGGCACCTTAATGAATCTCTGCTCAAGGATCCCGACATTAAGGCTTCTTTAAACAAGCAGCTGGTTGAATTTTTCCAGTTGAACACGGGCTCAGTCTCATCGCCGGCAATGCTTTGGGAAGCCCACAAAGCGGTGATGAGGAGACTCTGCATTAGGGAGGGTGCCAGGGCTAAGAGGAGAGCCACAAGTCAGCGGGATTCTATAACGGCCCAACTTAAGCTACAGGAGAGGAGACTGGCGGCTTCCCCCTCATGGTCTGTTCTCCGGAGAGTCATTAGCCTCAGGGAAAAGTTGAGAGACTTGGCAATTGGTAGAGCAGAAAAATTACTCCCCTTTTCTAAACAAAGATACTACGAAAGGGGTAACAGGGCTCACACCCTACTTGCTTGTTAACTTAAGGAGCGTGCTACGTCCTCATGTCCCCAGGCTTTGCGCGACGAAAAGGGCACTATCCATATATAGCTGACATTTTTTCAATTATTATAATAAGCTTTATAATCTGCTGGACTCCTATGGCACAGCTTTGCGAGGTGCTGGGGCACTGGGGGACTATTTTTCTTCCCTTGAGCTCCCTTCATTGCCTAGCGGAGCAGCCGCTGCTTTGAATGAGCCGATTACTATAGAAGAACTGGAGCAAGTTCCGGAGACCCTGCCCCACGGGAAGTCGCCAGGCCCGGACGGCTTTACTTCTTTTACTATAAGGTGTTTGCGGTGGAGCTTCTCCCACACATGGCCACCTTGTTTAATTCCTTTCTGCAGGGTAACCCTATCCCACCATACATGCTACACTCCCATTTAATCCTCCTGCCCAAGCCACCCAGGGATCCCTTGGATTGTGCTAACTATAGACCAATAGCCCTTTTGAACTCCGATCTGAAGATGTTCACCAAGGTTTTGGCAGCTAGGCTCAATTGTTGGTTACTCCAACTCGTGCACAAAGACCAGGTGGGTTTTGTCCCTTGCCGTCAGGGGGGGGAACAACACCAGGAAGGTCATAGATTTGGTGGACGTGGCGAATCGGAGGAAACA
This sequence comes from Anomaloglossus baeobatrachus, assembly GCF_048569485.1. Lineage (NCBI taxonomy): Eukaryota > Metazoa > Chordata > Amphibia > Anura > Aromobatidae > Anomaloglossus > Anomaloglossus baeobatrachus. Next base: position 539,043,965 of record NC_134357.1, on the reverse strand, counting down.
ACAGACGCTAGTGTTGAGTCTTGACACGGAAAAGGCTTTTGATCGCCTCGCGTGGCTTTTTCTCTTCAAGACATTGGAGGTCTTCGGGATCTCGGGTGGCTTCATGCGTGCTTTAAAATCTCTTTACAGTGCCCCTACTGCCTCTATTAAGCTCCCCCTTCACATCTCTAGGCCCTTTACCATCTCCAACGGCACCAGGCAGGGGTGCCCCCTGTCTCCCCTTCTCTTTGCGCTTTGTATGGAGCCCCTCGCATTCTCGGTCAGGAGAAACCCGGACATCTCGGGGGTCCTGGTTGGGAGCAAATCGTTTAAAATTTACACTCACTAACATCCATGTTTCCCTACCAAATTTAATGCGCACCTTGGGTGTATATGGGAGCCTTTCGGGGTATAAGATCAATTCTAGTAAAACGGAGGCAATGCCATTGAACTTCGACCCGTTGGCCCTGGATTATCTGCATTTGAATTTTAAATTCCGTTGGAAGACATATGCATATGCGGTCAAGTACCTGGGGGTCAACTTGACATCTACTTATGACTCCCTCTATAACCTTAACTTTCCCCCCCTTTTCCGAGAGCTGAGGGCCCTTTTGAGTAAATGGATGCCCATACCCCTTTACCCCTTTCGTGGATGGGACGCATTGCGGCTGTAAAAATGAGCTTGCGTCCCAAACTTCTATATTTTTTGGAAACCCTTCCGGTTAAGGTGCCAATGAGGGAACTAAAGGCCCTCCAAGCAGCTATCTTGAGATTCATCTTGTGTAATAAACACCATAGGGTAGCCAGGGAGGTGTTGATGGCCCGTAGGGACAGGGGTGGGCTTTCCGTCCCGGACATTCTAAAATACTATTGGGCGGCTCATCTCAGGAGGATCCCCTGTTGGGTGTCCCTTTGGGCATACAACAGGTGGACCAAAATTGAAAAGCTCTGGCTGGCGCCTATACACCCAAATGCGCTCCTGTGGCCCCCGGCCCGGTGCAACTCACTCCCCCCGCTTCTTGGACCGATGCAGTTTACTAGGGACCTATGGGTATTTTGTTTTAGAAAATTTCCCCTGGGGCCCCCCTGCTCCCCTTTGGTGTCCTTCATATACCAACCCCTGCTTCCAAGTAGTTTGGAGTCAGACATGGTGCACCCTTGGCTCAGTGCAGGCCTTTTCAGATTTGCGGATATTATAGCTGGAAGTACAATGCAGATCCATTCCTTTGAGTTTCTCAGAGATAAATTTTCCCTCTCTAATCGAGTTTTTCCAATATCTGTAGATCAGAGACTTGGCTGGCTCCTTGTTTGGAAGGGCGGGGGTCTCGGTCCCCACAGACTTTAAAAAAATTTGTAGAAGGGGCACGGACACCAAGGGTCTGATCTCGGAAATTTACATGTTCCTTTCTGAGCTTCGGGACGGGCCTGAGGGGATTTTTCCATATATGCGGAAATGGGAGTCTCTATTGGGAAGGTGGGTTCTTCCTCGGGAATGGACAGCAATTTGGGATAACACCGCCAAGCCATCAATATGTAGATCTGAAAATAAGGAGCGCTGATAGTGTAACACCAAAGGAGATCAGTGAGGTATACCTGGAGAATTATACACTCACCTGGATCAGTTGTGACAGTCACAACCACTAGTGCGCATGAGATAATGGCGTCTGCTGCAGCCCCACGTGGATAAGCATATAAGATAGGATAGAGAAGGGGTTAATGCCGCGCATCAGCCTAATGAAGACGTATAGTGTTGATGAAGTTTTTCTTTTATTCCATAGGTCTACGCATTTCAAGGTAAAACCTCTTCCTCAGGACCAATGTATCAACAACAAGTCTTGTTGTTGATACATTGGTCCTGAGGAAGAGGTTTTACCTTGAAACGCGTAGACCTATGGAATAAAAGAAAAACTTCATCAACACTATACGTCTTCATTAGGCTGATGCGCGGCATTAACCCCTTCTCTATCCTATCTTATAAAGCCATCAATATGCACATTATATAAGAAAATATCTACAAAATTTTGTTGTTTTGGTACCACACTCCAGACTTCTTTCATGGCTTAGACCCCTCTATACCGGCTTGTTGCTGGAGATGCGGGGAGAGCACGGGCACCATTTTACACATATTCTGGTCCTGTCCAGGGATAGTCGCCTTCTGGGAGCAGGTAAAGGGGTTGATTCACAAAGTTCTATATTTAGAGGTAGATCTTGATCCCTTGAGCTATGTTCTGGGCCTCGGGATTAGGGGCATGGGTAAAATGGCCTATAGGCTTATGTCTCATATTCTTACAGTGGCTAGGTGCCTAATAGCAAAGAATTGGAGGCAGCCAGGGACCCCCTCACTCCAGAGCCTCAAGTATACATTATTGGATGTTAGACGCATGGAACACCTTACGACACTATTGAATGACACAATGGAACGCTTCCAGGCGGTATGGTCACTATGGGACTACTTTGCGGGGTGTGAGGAACTGTAAAGGCCCCGTCACACTAAGCAACATCGCTAGCAACATCGCTGCTAACGAACAACTTTTGTGACGTTGCTAGCGATGTTGCTGTGTGTGACATCCAGCAACAACCTGGCCCCTGCTGTGAGGTCGTTGGTTGTTGCTGAATGTCCTGGGCCATTTTTTAGTTGTTGCTGTCCTGCTGTGAAGCACAGATCGCTGTGTGTGACAGCGAGACAGCAACAACTAAATGTGCAGGCAGCAGGAGCCGGCTTCTGCGGAGGCTGGTAACCAATGTAAACATCGGGTAACCAAGAAGCCCTGTCCTTGGTTACCCGATATTTACCTTCGATACCAGCCTCCTCCGCTCTCACTGTCAGTGCCGGCTCCTGCTCTGTGCACATGTAGCTGCAGGACACATCGGGTTAATTAACCCGATGTGTGCTGTAACTAGGAGAGCAAGGAGCCAGCGCTAAGCATTGTGCGCTGCTCCCTGCTCTGTGCACATGTAGCTGCAGCACACATCGGGTAATTAACCCGATGTGTGCTGTAACTAGGAGAGCAGGGAGCCAGCGCTAAGCAGTGTGCGCTGCTCCCTGCTCTGTGCACATGTAGCTGCAGCACACATCGGGTAATTAACCCCATGTGTGCTGTAACTAGGAGAGCAGGGAGCCAGCGCTAAGCATTGTGCGCTGCTCCCTGCTCTGTGCACATGTAGCTGCAGCACACATCGGGTAATTAACCCGATGTGTGCTGTAACTAGGAGAGCAAGGAGCCAGCGCTAAGCATTGTGCGCTGCTCCCTGCTCTGTGCACATGTAGCTGCAGGACACATCGGGTAATTAACCCGATGTGTGCTGTAACTAGGAGAGCAGGGAGCCAGCGCTCAGTGTGCGCTGCTCCCTGCTCTCTGCACGTGTAGCTCCGTGCAGTGGTAACCAAGGTAAATATCGGGTTGGTTACCCGATATTTACCTTAGTTACCAAGCGCAGCATCTTCCACGCTGCGCTGGGGGCTTGTCACTGGTTGCTGGTGAGCTCACCAGCAACTTGTGTAGCGACGCTCCAGCGATCCCTGCCAGGTCAGGTTGCTGGTGGGATCGCTGGAGCATCGCAGTGTGACATCTCACCAGCAACCTCCTAGCAACTTACCAGCGATCCCTATCGTTGTTGGGATCGCTGGTAAGTTGCTTAGTGTGACTGGACCTTAAGACTCAGGCCTGTGGGACCTAGGGAAACTGTCTGGATTCTTGTATTCTCTCCTCTCCGCCACCTTCCTTTCCCTCCTTAACCCCCTGACTTATCTTGTCATTGTCTGTCTAGTTGTGAAGTTTATTGTTATATTTTGGCACTCAGTGGTATTCATAACCATTAGTAAGGTGTCCCTCAAGTCGAAGCGGCTTCACCCTACAGCTTGGTGTAACTCATGTTTGCGGGGTAGGTGTTTTGTCATGGAATGTTATCGCTAGGTACTGCGACTTTATTCATTGTACTTATTTTTCTTGGGGACATGTGTCTCAAGAATTGTGATTTTCTTTTACTTTTTATTTCCTGTATGAAAATTGAAAATTTTAAAGTTTAAAAAAAAAATAAAAAGAGACATGTATATATCATTTCAAACATTTTTATTTAACACAACTTAGCATCAGTTTCCAATATGGAAAATAGAATTGTTACTTTTATTGGTTTGTTTAATGCACAAAATAAAATGCCAATACTGTATCTAGGCATACATTGCCATTCACATTTTTTAAAAAAATGTTCACAATATGTAATTCTAATACTATATTCATTTCATTTTAAACTGTAGATTCCTTGCAACAGGACAATCCTTCAGCAGTCTTCATTTTGAATTTCTATTGGGGAGATCAACAATTGGCATCATTATACTCCATACCTGCACTGTGCTATGGGAAACCCTTAAGCACCATGTCATTCAGCAGCTTACATCACAGGATTGGATGCGCATTTCAGATGGTTTTTTTTTGAGAAAACAACATTTCCTAATTGTGTTAGATGGAAAGCACATTAGAGTAAAGAAACCACCTAACTCTGCTAAAAGATATTTTAATTTTCACAAGTTTTTTTTCTCTGGTTATTCTAGCTTTGGCTGACACTAATTACTGTTTTATTTCTGTTGATATTGGGGCCTATGGCAGTGCGTCGGATGCACGAATTTTCCGTTGTTCACGTTTATCACGGCGTTTTATGTCCGAAGACCTAAATCTACCGTCACCAAGGCCTCTACCTGGTACAACTGGACCTAATGCACCATTTGTCATGGTTGCAGATCAGGGGTTTGCCTTGTCTAGGCATTTGATGCGTCCATATCCAAGACGTGGGCTAGATAGGTCAAAAGGTCAATTTAATAGCACCTTGGCCAGAGAACGTTGCTATGTCGAACGAGCCTTTAGCATCATGGCTTCAAGATGGCGCATTTATCAAACCACCATCGAGAAGCAACCAACCACTGTCAAGGCTGTCATTAAAGCTACAGTAATTTTACATAATTACTGTAGATTGAATGAAATCAATGACGAAGATTTTGATGACTTGCCTGATCTTAATGCCCCATTAGTAGGTAATGGAAGAATAAGATCCAATTGGGCCCAATCTGGTCTGCAAGTTAGGAATCAATTTAAAGAATATTTTAGTTTAAATGTGCATAGTAACACAGAATAATTTTTCTTTTTTTTAAATTTTAAACATTATGTTAAATATTTACAAACACATATGTAATGAAAAAGGAAAAATGTGCATACATAAGTTTCTATATGTCCAAATAATTATTATTGGATTTTTATGTGTAGTAGGAACATTTGTTTGTCATAAAGTTTTTTTTTTGTTTTAGTTTTAATTTAGTAGTGTCCCTACAACATACTTTGATTAATTACGTTGTTGTTCCAAATTTTTGAAATATTAAAAAATTGTGTTAATGTATTTTTGACTATGTATGCATCTTTCCTTTTTCAAGACACACTGTATTTTTAACATATTTATAAAATATTTTGTGAGACATTATCCCACAAAACACACCATACTGTATTATGCCATAGTGTCATGCAAACATAATTTGTTTGACACTATGGGAACACAAGTAAGGGACTTGAACATATACAGATACTGCATATTTCCAGGATTTAATTTTTTAGAAAGGTGCATGGTTGGAAATGTAGATGGTTATGTGCGTGCATAAATTGTAACAACACATGGAAGTTTTAAGATGGTCAAAACCTCCTGTCAATATAACATCTTGATCATACAATGCAGGTCATGTTTTTGAAGTGATAGAGCAACTATAAAAAAAATTCCAATACATGTTTAAAAAATAATCAACCACAACATTGGACGGATTATTCTTAAACATTTATGGATCGTTAGAATACAACTGTTAAATTCTAGTCATTTACCAATTTAGTTGTTAATGTATGTTTAAAAAAAATATGTGTCAACTAAATCCTCTAGGCTAGTGATGCTTTCCTGTGTAGTCTCCATGGCATTGTCACCTACTGCATATGGAGGCTGCCCAACACTAGATGTTGTAGTTAATGACTGGATAGTGTTTCCACCTGTTATTGTTGTTGTGCTCTGCCCAAACATTTCTGTTGTTGTGGTAACAGATTGTTGACCTTGTGACGTTGGTGAATATGGTTGCAACGGAACAGGCTGTGGATCTGTGTATGTGAAGTTGGTTGGGTAAGGCTGACTTTGAAAGTAATGCTGCTGTTGACTATTTTGCATATGGTATGATGGCGGTTGTTGTAGCATTTGGGGGAGTTTAGCAATATTAGTAACATTACTTTGATAGGGCATTGATGTTTGCAAAGGTGCTTGTTGTTGCCCTTGAAGGTAAAAAGATGGCTGTTGTCCAGTCATTTGGTTAACTAAAGCTCCTGAATGTACAGGTAGAATTGAAGGCCTTGTTTGAGGATCATTAATCAAAGAAGATGTTGGCCACTGTCTTTGTTGCACTAGAGTATTTGTTTGTTGTGAATTATACAGTTAGGTCCAGAAATATTTGGACAGTGACACAATTTTCGCGAGTTGGGCTCTGCATGCCACCACATTGGATTTGAAATGAAACCTCTACAACAGAATTCAAGTGCAGATTGTAACGTTTAATTTGAAGGTTTGAACAAAAATATCTGATAGAAATTGTAGGAATTGTACACATTTCTTTACAAACACTCCACATTTTAGGAGGTCAAAAGTAATTGGACAAATAAACCAAACCCAAACAAAATACTTTTATTTTCAATATTTTGTTGCGAATCCTTTGGAGGCAATCACTGCCTTAAGTCTAGAACCCATGGACATCACCAAACGCTGGGTTTCCTCCTTCTTAATGCTTTGCCAGGCCTTTACAGCCGCAGCCTTCAGGTCTTGCTTGTTTGTGGGTCTTTCCGGTTTAAGTCTGGATTTGAGCAAGTGAAATGCATGCTCAATTGGGTTAAGATCTGGTGATTGACTTGGCCATTGCAGAATGTTCCACTTTTTTGCACTCATGAACTCCTGGGTAGCTTTGGCTGTATGCTTGGGGTCATTGTTCATCTGTACTATGAAGCGCCGTCCGATCAACTTTGCGGCATTTGGCTGAATCTGGGCTGAAAGTATATCCCGGTACACTTCAGAATTCATCCGGCTACTCTTGTCTGCTGTTATGTCATCAATAAACACAAGTGACCCAGTGCCATTGAAAGCCATGCATGCCCATGCCATCACGTTGCCTCCACCATGTTTTACAGAGGATGTGGTGTGCCTTGGATCATGTGCCGTTCCCTTTCTTCTCCAAACTTTTTTCTTCCCATCATTCTGGTACAGGTTGATCTTTGTCTCATCTGTCCATAGAATACTTTTCCAGAACTGAGCTGGCTTCATGAGGTGTTTTTCAGCAAATTTAACTCTGGCCTGTCTATTTTTGGAATTGATGAATGGTTTGCATTTAGATGTGAACCCTTTGTATTTACTTTCATGGAGTCTTCTCTTTACTGTTGACTTAGAGACAGATACACCTACTTCACTGAGAGTGTTCTGGACTTCAGTTGATGTTGTGAACGGGTTCTTCTTCACCAAAGAAAGTATGCGGCGATCATCCACCACCACTGTTGTCATCCGTGGACGCCCAGGCCTTTTTGAGTTCCCAAGCTCACCAGTCAATTCCTTTTTTCTCAGAATGTACCCGACTGTTGATTTTGCTACTCCAAGCATGTCTGCTATCTCTCTGATGGATTTTTTCTTTTTTTTCAGCCTCAGGATGTTCTGCTTCACCTCAATTGAGAGTTCCTTAGACCGCATGTTGTCTGGTCACAGCAACAGCTTCCAAATGCAAAACCACACACCTGTAATCAACCCAAGACCTTTTAACTACTTCATTGATTACAGGTTAACGAGGGAGACGCCTTCAGAGTTAATTGCAGCCCTTAGAGTCCCTTGTCCAATTACTTTTGGTCCCTTGAAAAAGAGGAGGCTATGCATTACAGAGCTATGATTCCTAAACCCTTTCTCCGATTTGGATGTGAAAACTCTCATATTGCAGCTGGGAGTGTGCACTTTCAGCCCATATTATATATATAATTGTATTTCTGAACATGTTTTTGTAAACAGCTAAAATAACAAAACTTGTGTCACTGTCCAAATATTTCTGGCCCTGACTGTATGTGGTTTCTTCAGTTTGGGTTTCCATAGTGTGCAGTGTAGTTGTGTGTGGCCCACGAGGATTACTTTGCCATTGCTATATCACTTCAAAAAGATATATGGGCTCTGGCTCACGTTGGCATGCAGAAATCAGTGTGATGATAGACGCACTCAACCTGTCCTGCCTATCAGGTGCAACCAATGCAAGAGAGGGTGAGAGGGAGAGACAAAATCTCTCACCATCACTCTCTGGAATTAGTGAATTCATCATGTGTAGAATTCTAGTATCAATGATCTCTGGCAGGGAACGCAATTCCTCATGACGCCTATGTCTGCGACCACGGTATGTTTGTGCTAGTGACCGAAGGTTATGTGTTATTGATCTAGGCTGTGTGCCTGCATCTGTTTGTGGGCTTGTGTCGCGGGCGGAGGAGGGGACGCCGCGCTCTCCCACTGCTCGGGTCCGGCTGCCGTTGCGGCTGCTGCGGCCTGCTGCTGCTCGGTGGCTCGAGCGATGGGCCGGATCCCGGGGACTCGAGCGGCGCTCCTCGCCCGTGAGTGAAAGGGGATTGGGATTTGGGATAGTTTATTGTCCGTGACGCCACCCACGGTTGTGGTGATTTGTTGACACCACCGCTGCTCTGTATGGGGATCCCGGGAGTGATGGTATGGAGCAGCTAGATGTTAGTCCTCCCCTCCGTGGGTAGGGGGTTGGTTGTCCCGGGGCCCAGTGATGAAGTGGGTGATACAGGGCTTGGTGGGGTGCAGGGACGCGGGGGCAGCTCTGTGCCTTGCGGCACTGTGGTACTCACTCAGCCTGAGACGATGACACAGTTCTCGGTAAAACACACGGCTGGAAAGACGGTTCCCACAGACGGCTGCACTTGCTTTCCCCAGTAGTTGACGGTGACGGTCCCTTTTTCCTGCACCTAAGATGATGATGGTTTCGATGGGTTCCCACCGGTAACCCTCTCCCCGGCTTGGATATGGGCCGGAGGAGCCCTACTTTGCCCGCAGGCGCTGGCCCTGAGAAACTGGTGCCCTGGCGGTGGCGGTGTCTCTCTGTAATGGTTGGACTGTTGCCTTCAATCGGGACTTGCTTGTTGGGAGACCCAGAGGTCCCCTTCACTAACGGATTTGGCAAATTCACGGCGACTCCTAGCCTTGCCGGGATCCGAAAGGCCCCTGCCACTGGTGCCGACTGCTCTTCGTATACCGCTCCGGTACCGCCGGGCCACCACCCGTCCGCGGTCCTTCCAGCAACCTCCAAGCAGTCACCCCTGCAGACAGTCACCGCCGTCTGCTGACCTTGCTGTCTCAGTCCGGGGCACACACCCGGACCAGCTTCAGGCTTTACAAACTGTCACTTTCCTTTTACTTCAGCTTCTCTCCTTAGCTCCTCTACCACTTCACTGTTTACTCCTCCACTTCCCTAGCTGTTCTGCCTGGTTCTCCCGCCTCCAGGGCTGTGAACTCCTCGGTGGGCGGAGCCAACTGCCTGGCCCACCCCCTGGTGTGGACATCAGCCCCTGGAGGAAGGCAACAAGGATTTTAGGTTAGCCTTGGTGTTCCTAACTGGGGTGTAGGGTGTGGTGGTGTTGTGACCTGTGACCCCTGGCTTGCCCAGGGCGTCACATTCCCCCTTAGCAAATGCAGACCGTCCGCGGGCTTCCCGTCCAACACCGGTTTTATTTTCTGAAAAATATATAAAAGGTAAACATAACAATTTATGACATCATCCCACATCGGGAGGTTCAGTGCTTAAACGTTGCAAACATTTTAAACGGTTGTGGCTGCCGCTCTCTCCCACCCAAGTAACCTGGCCCTGATGCTGCCCCTAAAACCCAGGCAGCACCCCTTGACCCCAGTCCTGCACCAAGTTACCCGAGTGGGATCTGTCCTTCCCCTCCAGAGGGTAGCCACCCGTTCCTGTGGTGGCTGGGCCCCAGCCTGCTCCACTGTGGGCCCTCCCTCCAACCTGCCTCTCCGGAGGCGGTTACGGTAGCTGCACAACATATTTTTATTTACAAGCCACTTAACGTTTGTGGTTGCCCTGCAAGTTCACGGGCTTGTCCATAGGAGTTCCTATGCAAATTTTTCAAACGGTCCCCATGGGGACAACGGTGCCGGCAACGGCCGGTTTCCAAATCACGGTAGAATCAGGTAACTGTTCGGTAATCAATTCTTCATTTTCCCAACTTTTTCAAACACACTCTAACACACATGTTTTCTTCCCCCTCCCCCTTTTAAAGAACGGTTTCCCTGTACCTAAGTGGGGGCCTACCTAGGTTGGGACGGGTGGACCTCCGGGGTCCGGTGTCAGTGGGGCTAGGCAGTGGGGCAGAGGGAACAATCGGTTCCTCCTCCCTGCTATCGTGTGGGGCAGGCGGAGGCATAGGGGAGCTGGGCACTGGCACTGGTTCTGGCTCACGGTTGACCGCTTCCACCACTTCTTCATCCACAGGTTGTGGGAACAGTATCACTGGAAGAATCACCGCGCCGTTCTGTGTAGGCCAGTCTGCTGGGAAGTCACCCATCACAGTGTGGATCACCTCTTTTGCCTTCTCTGCTGGTGGAGGAACTGGTATTTCAGCCGTCGCCCTCAATGCTGGTGGGCACCTTTTCAGATGGTCCCGGGAAACCGTGGCCAAAGTGCCCCCTTGGTCACGACTGATCTGGTAGGCCTTTCCATCTTCCCATCCTGTGGGTTGTATGACGTATGGGATTTGTTCCCATTGATCATCCAGCTTGTGGGTCTTCCTCTTCCGCTTTAACATCACATCTCCAGGCTGGAAAGGGCCCGCAGACGCTTTCTGATTGAAGCGCTGCTCCTGTTGTTCTCGACTCCGACTTAGGTTCTTCTCCACATACTCCTGAATCTGTTGGTACTGCACCCTCCGCCGGGTGTCCCATTCAGTTGTTGAGTGGAGTGTCTCTGGGGCTTCCAGTCCCATTTCCAGGTCCACCGGCAGTCGGCCGGGCCGAGCCCTCATCAGATACGCTGGGGTGCACTTCGTTGAGCTAGACGAGATATTGTACATATCGACCAAGTCAGGCAGCTTCTCCGGCCACAGGTTCCGCTCCTCCAACGGCAACGTTTTGAGGAGGCCAAGGACCAGATGGTTTATCTTCTCACACATACCGTTGGTCTGGGCATGGTAAGGTGTGGTCCGGATCTTCTTACAGCCGTACAGCTGACAGAACTCATGGAACACCTCCGCCTCAAAGGCTGGGCCTTGGTCGGTAAGCACCTTCTCAGGGTATCCATGGGGTCGACAGAAGTAAGCTTGGAACGCTCTAGCGGCGGTACGGCCGGTTAAGTCCTTGACCGGGATAACCACCATGAACCGGGAGTAATGATCTACTATGGTCAGAGCGTAAGTGTACCCACTTCGGCTGGGGGTGAGCTTTACATGGTCCAAGGCGACCAGCTCCAGCGGTTGGTGTGTAATGATCGGGCGTAGGGGAGCCTTCTGGCTGGCTTCATCCTTCCTCCTCAACGTACAAGGACCGCACTCTCGACACCAGGCCTCCACAGACTCCCGCATCCCACTCCAATAGAACCGCTCCCTCAACAGCATCTCCAGATTCTTCCATCCGAAGTGGCCGGCACCATCATGGTACGCCTGCAGAACAGTGGGTACATCAGCTTGGGGAATAACCAACTGGCGGATCTTCTCATGGGTCTTTGGGTTGATCAGCTCACGGTACAACCTCCCCTGATGTAGGCACAGCCGGGTCCGTTCCTTCCACAAGCGTTGGGCTTCAGCTGGGGCAGCAGGGTCCATCCCAGCAGCGCCTTGCTCCACCAGGGTCTTGACTAGGCGGACAGCGGGCGCCTGATTTTGAGCTTCCTGCCACTCCTGACTGGGCAGCGGATCCAGGTTCACCCGTTGTTGGTGGACATGTACCTTCTCAGTTGGTGGCCGGTGGAATGCAGGCAACTCGATCTCCTCGAGGTCATCATCCTCGCACCCATCTTCTGACAAGTGGGGCATCCGAGAGAGGGCATCAGCATTAATGTTGACACGACTGGCCCGGTATTTGATGGTGAAGTCATAGTTGGCTAGTCTGGCCACCCACCGCTTCTCCAACGCGCCCAGCTTTGCCGTGTCCAGGTGAGTCAACGGATTGTTATCCGTGAAAGCGGTGAATTTTGCTGCGGCCAAGTAGTGGCGGAAACGCTCGGTGATAGCCCACACCAGTGCCAGGAGCTCGAGCTTGAAGGAGCTGTAGTTCTCAGGGTTCCTTTCAGTCGGCCGGAGTTTTCGGCTAGCATAGGCAATGACCTTCTCCTTTCCTTCCTGGACCTGGGACAGGACTGCCCCCAAACCCACATTGCTGGCGTCTGTGTAGAGGATGAATGGGCAGCCGTAGTCAGGGTATGCTAGGACCTCTTCTCCAGTCAAGGCCGCTTTCAGCTGACGGAAGGATTCCTCATGCCTGTCCTCCCACACCAGTGGGGCTCCGATGGGTCTACCACCTTTGGTCTGTCCCACGAGGAGGTCTTGCATGGGAGCAGCCATCTTCGTGTACCCCTTGATGAAGCGCCGGTAGTACCCCACCAGACCCAAAAACTGCCTTACTTCCCTCACGGTGGTTGGTCTTGGCCAGTCCTGGATGGCAGTGATCTTCTCAGGGTCGGGGGCGACACCTTCCGCACTCACCACATGCCCCAGGTACTGCACTCTGGGTTTCAGCAGGTGGCACTTGGAGGGCTTCAACTTCATCCCGTATTTGGCAAGGGACGCGAACACCTCGGCTAGGTGCTCCAGATGGGCTTCATACGTCTGAGAGTACACAATCACATCATCCAGGTATAACAGGACGGTCTCGAAGTTTAGATGTCCCAGACAGCACTCCATCAGCCGTTGGTAAGTTCCAGGGGCATTGCACAGCCCAAACGGCATGCTGTTGAATTCACAGAGCCCCATTGGGGTGGTGAAGGCGTTTTTCTCCCGGTCTTCCGGGGCCACTGCCACTTGCCAGTACCCACTCGTGAGGTCAAGGGTAGAGAAGTAATTTGCGGTTCTCAGTGCGGCCAAAGACTCTTCAATACGGGGCAGTGGGTAGGCATCTTTATGCGTTATCTGATTAATCTTCCGGTAGTTCACACACATCCGCATGGTACCATCCTTCTTCTTGACCAGTACCAACGGAGCGGCCCAGGGACTACAGCTGTCCCGAATAACCCCTGCCTCCTTCATGTTCCTCAACATATCTTTGGCACACTGGTAATGTGCAGGGGGAATAGGCCTGTACCTCTCTTTGATAGGGGGGTGTTCACCGGTGGGGATGTGGTGTTGGACCCCTTTGATCTGCCCAAAGTCTAGTGGATGTTTGCTGAAAACTTGTTCATACTCCCGCACCACCCTGTATACCCCTGCTTTGTGATGTGTAGGGGTATCATCAGTGCCCACGTGTAGCTGTTGGTGCCACTCATTTACCTCCCCTTGAGGCGGGGGAGTGCTGGTAGTAGGTGGGGAAACTGAGGGAGTGGCCTCGTGGATGGTGTGGGGATCCAGGGTGAGCAGCTTGGCAATGGTGGCATACCGGGGAAGCCTGACTTCTTCCTCCCCACAGTTCAGTACTCTCACGGGCACTCTCCCCTTCTTTACGTCTACCACCCCTCGGGCGGCCATTACAGTGGGCCAGTGCTCGGAGGGTATGGGCTCCATCATGGCAGGGTAGTCACGCCCCTGAGGCCCTACCGCTACCCTACACCAAATCATCATCTCACTCCTAGGGGGCACAATCAACGGAGCAACATCCATCACTCTCACTCCACCAATCTCTCCTCCTGTTGAGTTTACATGTTGGCGGTACATCAAGGCTCGGATCTCACGCTGCACAGCTCTCTGTCGGCTCTCCGCCGCCGTGGCGGCCAGCTGTTGCAGTAGGGCCAACACATCACCCATACAGTGCTCCATCACATTGGTTCCTAGCACTATCTTTGGGTTATGATCACTGGGTTCATTCATGATCACAATCATACCCTGGTGTTGCAGTTCAGCTTGCCCCACTGTCATAGCCACCTGTTTATACCCCACTTGGGTCAATGGGAGTCCATTAGCAGCAATTAGTGTTATACTAGTATCTGGGGGTGCCAGCTCGTCTATCCCCCAATACCGCTGGTACAATGTGTATGGTATGGTGGTTACCTGTGATCCAGTGTCCAAAAGAGCCATCACCGGTATGCCGTCCACAGCACGGGGATGATGGGCCGGGCCCCGATATACCGGTCCCGCCAGTCTGGGGGGCCACGGGGTTCTACTCCTGAGGATTGGCCCGGGGGCCCAGGGGTTGCTCGTTTAACGGGCACTGTCGGAAGTAATGCCCAGGCTTACGGCACTTGTAGCAGGTTGGAGGTCTGCTCCGCGGGTTGTTAGCACTTCTCCGCTGCATCAAGGGAACATCCTCAGGGCTGTCGGCAAGCTGTATCTGTGCTGGAGGCTGAGACCTGGTCAAAGGTTGGAGTGCAGCGAGAATCTTGGCGAGGTCTCCGTCCATGCGACGGACCTGGGCTGCCAGTTCCTCCATCGTGCTGCTTGGGGCTGTAGGTATTGGAGAGGTTGGTAGGGCAGGGGCCACCACAACGGGGGCTGTCTCAATGGGCCACGGGGCTGGCTCCAAGATTTCTGAAGCTGGGGGCTGCAGTGCTTTAATGGTCCGTTCCTTTAACACGGCAAAGTCCACATCAGGGTGTTCTAGGGCCCACAGCCGGAGTTGTTTGCGATCCTCAGGGGACCTCATCCCCTGCACAAATTGCTCTACTAACATCTTGTTGCTGTCCGCCTCATTGATAGGATTCACCCGCTTTAGCGTGCGGAGGGCGGTTTGCAGATGTAAAGCATAGTCCCGAATGCTATCCACAGACCGTTGCCGGCACTGGTAAAACTGCATCCTCAGCTCAGCTTCAGTACGGGTCTCAAAGGCAAGTCTGTAGCTTCTCAAAGATGGTGGCTACAGAGAACCGGTCCCCCTCGGCCCAGGTCTCCGCCTCCTGCTCAGCCGCGCCGGTTAACTGGCCCAGTACTACCGCTGCACGTTGCTTATCGGTCAGGGGGTACAGTTCTAGCAACGGGTTAAGCTTTTTCCGGAAGACCTGTAAAGCATCAGGTTTCCTGTCATACTGCGGTAGCCAGGTAGCTCCGGGCGCATAGAACAAGGAGAACGGCATCACCTGAGCGAGCGCGGGGGCCGCGGCACCTCCCGGCAGCGCGGCCGGGACCTGGGCAGGCCCATTCCCATCCACGGGTGCCACTGCGGCTGCGACCACCGCTCCTCCAGCGGCTCCGTCGGGCGCAGACATCTTGTTTCCGTCCCCCTTAGCCTCTTTCCGGCCCCTCCTCTATCGGGGCGGGGTTTTGGCCTTCGCGCCTCTACTACTCGAGAAGACGCTCGAGCGGGAACTTTTCGCGCCAAAGATGGCGACTTCTGAAATTTTCCGGCCGGATACCTCCGGCGGTCACAATGCGCACCTCTACCCAACGGCAGAGCGGTAAGATCCTGTTCGTGACGCCAAGTTGTCGCGGGCGGAGGAGGGGACGCCGCGCTCTCCCACTGCCCGGGTCCGGCTGCCGCTGCGGCTACTGCGGCTGCTGCGGCCTGCTGCTGCTGCTGCTCGGTGGCTCGAGCGATGGGCCGGATCCCGGGGACTCGAGCGGCGCTCCTCGCCCGTGAGTGAAAGGGGATTGGGATAGTTTAATGTCTGTGACGCCACCCACGGTTGTGGTGATTTGTTGACACCACCGCTGCTCTGTATGGGGATCCCGGGAGTGATGGTATGGAGCAGCTAGATGTTAGTCCTCCCCTCCGTGGGTAGGGGGTTGGTTGTCCCGGGGCCCAGTGATGAAGTGGGTGATGCAGGGCTTGGTGGGGTGCAGGGACGCGGGTGCAGCTCTGTGCCTTGCGGCACTGTGGTACTCACTCAGCCTGAGACGATGACACAGTTCTCGGTAAAACACACGGCTGGAAAGACGGTTCCCACGGACGGCTGCACTTGCTTTCTCCAGTAGTTGACGGTGACGGTCCCTTTTTCCTGCACCTAAGATGATGATGGTTTCGATGGGTTCCCACCGGTAACCCGCTCCCCGGCTTGGATATGGGCCGGAGGAGCCCTACTTTGCCCGCAGGCGCTGGCCCTGAGAAACTGGTGCCCTGGCGGTGGCGGTGTCTCTTAGTAACGGTTGGACTGTTGCCTTCAATCGAGACTTGCTTGTTGGGAGACCCAGAGGTCCCCTTCACTAACGGATTTGGCAAATTCACGGCGACTCCTAGCCTTGCCGGGATCCGAAAGGCCCCTGCCACTGGTGCCGACTGCTCTTCGTATACCGCTCCGGTACCGCCGGGCCACCACCCGTCCACGGTCCTTCCAGCAACCTCCAAGCAGTCACCCCTGCAGACAGTCACCGCCGTCTGCTGACCTTGCTGTCTCAGTCCGGGGCACACACCCGGACCAGCTTCAGGCTTTACAAACTGTCACTTTCCTTTTACTTCAGCTTCTCTCCTTAGCTCCTCTACCACTTCACTGTTTACTCCTCCACTTCCCTAGCTGTTCTGCCTGGTTCTCCCGCCTCCAGGGCTGTGAACTCCTCGGTGGGCGGAGCCAACCGCCTGGCCCACCCCCTGGTGTGGACATCAGCCCCTGGAGGAAGGCAACAAGGATTTTAGGTTAGCCTTGGTGTTCCTAACTGGGGTGTAGGGTGTGGTGGTGTTGTGACCTGTGACCCCTAGCTTGCCCAGGGCGTCACACTTGCATCGCCAACAACTGGTGATGGGCCACTTTGGAGCCCTGTAGACTGGCCTGTGATTTGGACAGTGGATTGACTTGTCCCCAAGCCCTGATCTGATGAGAATTCATCTGCTTCAGGCTGGATGGTGTTCTGGCTTGTGGGTTGCTGATATGAGGTAGGCTCCATTTCTGATGCTGATGTGGCTGTTGCAGACAACACAGCGGACTGCGCCTCTTCACTGTCCTCAAGGTTATCTTCAGTACTGTTAATATAAAAAAAAATGTTTTCATTTTTTAATATTTAATATGTACATCTAGTATAAATTGACATTAATTGGCATTAGGTAACTCAGCCTATCATAGTGAATGTATTTCTTCTTTTTTGAAGCAGCAGCAGATGTAGCAACAGGATTAAATTCACGCCGGAACTGGTCTCTTGCTGACCGCCAGCGCCGTTTAACCAAATCCACTGTCATGAAACATCAAAAGAAAATTCAACATTTTTTTTTTTTACCTTTTAAAAAAAAATAAATAAATAAATAAAATAAAAAAAACATTGATCAATGATGATATATTGTAACATAACATGTGAAAATACACAAATACACATAATAATACTAAGGTATTTAAATATATACATGACCAACACATCATACCCATGTTTGCATGATTAAGATGAACTAATGAAATTCATGTATAATGGGTATTCTTGCATAATAATGTAAAGTTTAATACATGTGGCAAATATATTGACCACCACTACATGCTATGCCATTTGTTCATATATGACAAAAGTAAACTAGAAGGAAATACATAAATTCTATCTATACTTTCAATCTAACACATAAAAACTATAGTTGACACAGAATGCCCTAACAGTGTGGACATGGATTTACACCGCACAAGTAAACATTAGATGTATGCCGATATGTGTACATCTAGGCCATTAGGTAAGGGGTGCTTCACACACAGCGAGATCGCTGCTGAGATCGCTACTGAGTCACGGTTTTTGTGACGCAGCAGTGACCTCATTAGCGATCTCGCTGTGTGTGACACTGAGCAGCGATCTGGCCCCTGCTGTGAGATCGCTGCTCGTTACACACAGCCCTGGTTCGTTTTTTTATTGTTGCTCTCCCGCTGTGATGCACAGATCGCTGTGTGTGACAGCGAGAGAGCGACGAAATGAAGCGAGCAGAGAGCAGGAGCCGGCATCTGACAGCCTGCGGTAAGCTGTAACCAGGGTAAACATCGGGTAACCAAGGTGGTTACCCGATATTTACCTTTGTTACCAGCCTCCGCCGCTCTCACACTGCCAGTGCCGGCTCCCTGCTCTCTGCACATGTAGCTGCAGTACACATCGGGTTAATTAACATGATGTGTACTGTAGCTAGGAGTGCAGGGAGCCAGCGCTAAGCAGTGTGCGCGGCTCCCTGCTCTCTGCACATGTAGCGACATTATGATCGCTGCTGCGTCGCTGTGTTTGACAGCTAAGCATCGATCATAACAGCGACATACAAGGTCGCTGTTGCGTCACAGAAAATGGTGACGTAACAGCGACGTCGTTGTCGCTGTCGCTATCTGTGAACCCAGCTTAAAGCACATGAAAAGACAGGGTAAAGTGCATTTATTGCATGACATGTCATGTTTCCATGATTTTTATCAATTAAACAACTACAAATTCCAGCCAGGATAAACATACCCATACTTTTCAGTATGTTGGTCTCCTGTGTTGCTCAAAATGAGTCAGCACCAGCAATAAATGCGTAATATTTCAGCTAATAATATGAAACCTTCACCTATATGAATCCACACATTTAGGTAATTAGAGAAACCACAGCAATGGCTGTACTTACCATATTTAGCTTTTCTTCCAGGGGTGCATTGAGACCATCCATTCCTGGGGTAGACTTGTTCAGCCACAGACATCCAGGCTCTCTCCTCCATCAACCTGTCGTGGTATCCATCAACACGGGTGTCCCAAAGCTTTGGATACCTCTCTACTTCACCAATCAGCCTCTCTGTGTCTAACCTTGGAGCTATTTCCAACAATGTGAGGTATAGAGAGCTCACTTTGTGAGCAGAGAGAGGGAAGGTGCCCAGCTGCAGTCACGATTGCAATTGAAGCAGGATATGAGGTCTTGGCGCCAGAATTAATGACCTTAAGTCACGTGCCAGATTGGTAACAAGTGTAGGTGATGTTTGGATTAAAAACGCACACGGACGGTACGGGTAGCACATGGACATGCTACGTGTCACGTAGGTGCAGGCACGGACCCATTGACTTTAGCGGGTCCGTGCCTGCGTGAATGCCGGAGAAAAACGGACATATTGAGCGTGTGGAAAAACGCATACACGTACAAACGACACGGACACACGTTCCGTGTGGTTTTACGTGTGTGTGCCTGTTACCATAGGGTAACATTGGTGTACGTGTCTCCGTGACGCCGGTACGTGCAAAACGTAACAAACACGTACCGGCGGCACGGATGTGTGTTGGAGGCCTTAGATACAGTCCTAGAGCTGCAAAGAATTATGGGAGTTGTAGTAACTGAACCCAGGAAGTCAGGAGAGAGATTAACCCCATCAGAGCTGGAGCCAGAAATGAGGATGTGCTGCTAGAGCAATAAATAACATAATAGATGTGTGGAGAGGTACATATTAGCAAGATTTATGAGAAAAAAAATCAGTTTTTAACTGGACAACTTCTTTAATTAGTTAATTCATAAGTGTATTCAATTTTAACCCTTGCATTCTGTAACATAATAATATAGAAAGCGAGATCCTCATAAATATCAAGAAGAAACGGTTATCAAAAACACAGCGAAATGATTACATACATTTGTATACATATAAATGATATAAATGCACCATGAAAGCATACACAATACATATCAAGTCAAAAATAATTTTATTTATATATATTTTTTTTTTCCAAAAAAGTACATGTAACCGGCATTTGGTCAATTCCACCATAATTTCCATGGACACAAGAATTGAATCCTATATGAGGTGTTTTGGAAATGTGATAACATCAAGTCCTACATTTTAATCCATCAGGTCGAAACTACATTTGTCAGGAAAATATTAACCCCTTAACGACTGCGGGCAGTAATATTACATCCCTCCAGTCATAGTGTTAATCCCCACCTGCTGCTGATTGGTACAGCTGACATGTGTGCCTCACAGGTATGAGTGGAATCGTTATCCACCCATACCTGTTAACCCCTTAAATGGCGCTGTCAAGATGTGACAGTGCCATTTTAACTGCAATCGCAGTAGACGTTTACTCACTGCCCGAAACCGGAAGTCACGTGATGTGATACTATAGTATTCTCTGTACATTGTCCTGAGGAAGAGGACGGACATGTCCTCGAAACGCGTAGACCTCTGTAAATAAAGGGAAGAATTTTACTAACACTATCTGGACTCCTGTGGTCTGGCGAGGTATCTTAACCTGCTTTTCTCCTGCTGTTTGATATACCTCTTCGTTGCGGGACCGCTGCCTTCCACGCTACATATATGCTTGCTAAGGAGTTGTGACTGGCACAACCCTACCAGGTGAGTGCCTCTTCTTGCATTCACCCCCTTGTGTCATACCGGGTAAGACCCTATTGTGCTTTTTCTTTCCACAGTCTTTTTTGCCTCCCAAATGCCAAAATTAACTTTTTTGGTTGCTGCAAATTTTGAACAAAATGCAATAACAGGTGATCAAAACATAGCATTGGAGCAAAAATGATACGATTAAAATGTCAGTCCGAGATGCAAAAATAAGCAGTCACTGAGTCATAGATCCCAAGAAATGAGGACACTACAGGTTGCGGAAAATCGCGCAAAATGTACGCATCTTTTTTTTTTTTTACAAACTTCTGATTTTTTAACCCCTTGGATAAAAGTAAACCTATTTATGTTTGGTGTCTATGAACTCGCACTGACCTGAAGCATCACACCAAGACATCAGTTTAATTATTTAGTAAACACAGTGAATAAAATGTACGTAATTTTTTTGCCGTTTTTTAGTACACGATATGGTAAAACTCATGGTTTTGTGCGCCCCTGATGTGTCAGGTGCCACAAGGTATTGCATCTAGTCATAGATGCAATGCTAACCTCGAGTTCCTGGAAAACCAATGCCGGTAACACCAAAACAAACACATAGTCATGACCCTTTTTCCCTCCAGACTGGGTGACAGGCTATAGACGGACCTGTGGATAGCCACATATGGTGGAGACTGATCCAAACCCGCTAGTCAGAAACCAGGAAAGGGGGAGGGGCCAGAGAGTGAGTGAGCAGTTGATAGTAGTCAGGCATGGAGTGAGGAGGCCTGAAGTTAACATGCGGACTGACAAGAAATGTGGCGTGACTGACTGAATGAAAAGGAGTTCGGTCGCTAGGAGAGTACAGGTAGTACTCACAGGACCAGGCACCGGTGGGGTGCAGAACCATAGGTCAGACAGACGCTCCAGGCTCATCTGATAACTCTGCCCGGGGAGGAGATCTTCACGGTTCCTCACTAACATGAGTGCCCGGAGCACAGCAGCAAAGGGAGAACCCAGGTAGCTGAGACAGAGGTCCAACCCAGACAAGGTTTATGCTGCCTGCATACGGGCCAAGATTGAGAGACCAGGAGGGGACCATAAAACGCTTCAGGCTATAGGGACCCACCAACCAGAGACGGGTGCAAGGAAGAAAAGCTCACCAGGTCACAGAACTGGCACTGGGACAAAGGGACAGACCCGTTTGGAACAGACCAGTACTAGCCGGGCTGCTGCTCACCAAACCTGTGAGTAAAGACGAGTTAAACCGCAGCTCTGGTGTCGCCTGAGTTCTTCTCGTACCTCTTTACCCTATTTTCCCCTGGGTATCAGCCCTACTTGCGGAGGGCCACTACACCTAAGCTGCCAAATAAGTAGCCCCAGTTGTGAGAGACTCTGCAGCGGCAGCTTCCCTCACCTAGCTGCACACAGCAAGTGTCATCTCAAAATATTCCTTTATTTTTACCTTTTAATCCCTTTTTTAAAGTGACCCCCAGGGTCACGGAATCGGGCATCGGCCAGTAACCGTGACATATCCCCTGAAACACTGGGCCCGGGACCAAGTACCCTATAGCCCTGGGGTGCGACAGCTTTCTGGCGTCACGAACAGGATTGGACTAGACCCGTTAACACCAGGTGGCGTTCGCCTTATGGACTGTGTCATGATTGAACATATGAATTGCCCGCTATTTTGTGTGAAAAAGTAACTGCGCCATAGAACGGCTGTGAAAAGGAATCCCGCCCATGACTCTGTCAAGAGCAGGTGGAAGGTGGCAGTGACCTGACCCGGAAGCTCCCGAAGTGCTCCAGTCCCGCCAGAGTGTGGTGAGAGAAAACCAAGGGGGAAGCAAGATGGAGGCGCAGGGAATCAGTAACCACCATCTTTGAAAAGTTGAAAATTGCTTTTGAAACCCGTACCGAGGCAGAACTGAGAATGGGATTTTACCAGGGCTGTGGAGTCGGTAAGCCAAACCTTCGACTTCGACTCCGACTCCTCAATTTCCCTTGCTCCGACTCCGACATATATTGCTTATAGTTAAGTAAAAAAGTTATTGTAGTACATTGTGAACATCAGACATTTAATCATTTTTATGATACAATAATCAAGATATTTAGATAGAACATAAAATATATTTATTGGAATACAACTTTAGAACACAAAAAACTGTAATAAATTGTCAATATGTTATACAATATGTATAGTCATCAGAAAATCGGCATGGATGATTATCCTCATAGATGCAGAGATGGTACACTCCATAAAGAGCCCAAACAATGGTGACCAAATATACTGAAAAAGAAAACAAAAATTAAGATCATAAAAACATCAACCCACCACAACCACCAGACTAAAAACAGGTGTAACCTAACAAAGATACATCAATGAGACTAAAAAAGAGCAAATGGGCTCAAGAAACCTTATATGAACGCTAAGGACTTAAAGAAACGCTGAAAACCCCAGGGAAAAGGTATCAATATAGTCTCCATGGGATCGAGAGGGGGTGATTTGGGCAGGCTCCTTGCTCAAATTCAGAGCAAGTGGATATATAGGCTGGGTACCTTGACCCCCAATGGTTTAAATGAAAATATGGAGTTTTCAGCGTTTCTTTAAGTCCTTAGCATTCATATAAGGTTTTTTGAGCCCATTGGCTCTTTTTTAGTCTCATTGATGTATCTTTGTTAGGTTACACCTGTTTTTAGTCTGGTGGTTGTGGTGGGTTGATGTTTTTATGATCTTAATTTTTGCTTTCTTTTTCAGTATATTTGGTCACCATTGTTTGGGCTCTTTATGGAGTGTACCATCTCTGCATCTATGAGGATAATCATCCATG
Source organism: Anomaloglossus baeobatrachus (assembly GCF_048569485.1). Classification (NCBI taxonomy): domain Eukaryota; kingdom Metazoa; phylum Chordata; class Amphibia; order Anura; family Aromobatidae; genus Anomaloglossus; species Anomaloglossus baeobatrachus. The sequence continues at coordinate 539,020,808 of NC_134357.1, read as the reverse complement.
ACAATTTTCTGATGACTATGAGGAGGACTTAGTTTTGGGACTTTCAAAACCAGTATATAATTTGTCTGCAGCATATTGCTATATAAGAAGTTTTGCAATGCTGCATGATATAATGTCTTTTCATGATGAAAATTATTGCTATTATATGTGATGATGAAATTATATTTATTGTATTTGTATTTATATGCGGTTTGAGTAATTAATACTATGTTAATATTTTAAATTACCTCTGTAAACTCTTGTCTCTGAATCTGTGGCTACAGTACCCGTTCACTCAGGATTGTCTGTATTGGGTATGAAACAGTTAATGCTCATTCTTCCTCGCTGTGTTTTCTGTCTAAGTGTAGCAGGCTGTCCAGTGCGCATGTCTGTAGTGCCGACTGCTGGCTTCCACACGTCGCGTCAGAGAGCGTCCCGTGGTTGTCATGGCTCGTTATCATGTGAGTCATGACATCACGGTCACGTGATCGCGACGTGTTTGGAGGCCCGTTTACTTAGCGGTGGTGGCAACTGTTGTCATGCACCGTATTATTGGACCACTCTGCTTCCTGCCTTGACAAAAACAAGTGTTTGCAGTTTTCTTTCCTGATTGGTCTCTCTGCCCAATTAAACCAACCTGCCCCTCACCTCTGACACGCTCCTCGAAAAAGCCACTGCGAAACACGTGTCGGAGTGTGAGGGTCACGGCAGGTCTCCATCTCTCAGGTGATGTAATTAATGCCAATATTTACTTTCTGTCCTGTCCATTCAATGATGTGTGTTTATTTAAATGATTGGTGCGTTCCTCTGTTTCCCGCTGTGCTTCCTATGCATGGTGTTTAACCCATACATGACTTTGCAGTGTCAGTAACCTTACATCCATATACCCTTTTATTTATTCATATGGGAATGGAATTATGGATGGGGTACTCACTAGTGAAGATTATTCATCCATCCTTGCATGGGTTTTAGCGCAGGGGGAGCCACAGAATCACACTTTCCTCATTATGAATGGATTTTCAGTTCAGGCTTAATATACATTCATCTGGTGTTCGGTGTGTATGTCCTTGATACAATTTGATTATCACAGGGACTTAGTATATTTTTCTGCCGTGCCTCTCAATTTATTTGGTACCTTTATGCTAAAATTTTAATGTTTTAATGAATATAAATAAAGATTGTTATTTTATTCCAATTTGTGTCACTCCTTAATTTGGTCATTACTGATGCCCAAAGTTGTGTTTGAATAGTGTATATAGTGTATTATTGGGTTAAATATAACACTATGCCTCATGCACAGTCAGTTTTGATGAACGGTTGAATTTTTCTATTTCTTTGAGAGCAAGTGAAAAATTTTACTGAAATCTGGTCAATCTGCTGCTATAGGAGACGTAGTGAAATCTTTTTCCTTGCGGCAACGCTTTGCTGCTCCATGTCATCCAAATACTTGTCAAAGTTAAACTCCTCATCTGATGAGGATGAAGATATGGCAGCAGTAGCACTGTCAGGCCCCAAGTCCTCTTGCGCCTAGCATTCCTGTAGCCACTCATGCTAACTGCTACCTCACTCAAAGCTTCTTTTCCTTTAGTAAGCTGTTGATCATCAAGCAGTATACGATGACTTGGCTACACATAAACAGCTGCCAGAAGAATTTTATTCCCCAATAGCTGTGTCTCTCTCCATTTCATTGAAGCAGAAATGCCATCCGGGATTAAACCTCCTCTTTGGGACAGGCAAAATAGCAAGTTCTTCCACTCCCTTATGAAAATGCCAGGAGTTAAATCCTCAGCTTGTAATTTTTTAGTCATGGTAAATGGGTGATTAAGCAATTCCTTCAATTCAGCCACCTGTGTCCATTGACCTTCATTTAAGGTTACTTGAGGGTTCACCATATCTATAACAAACGATTTTAGTTCAAGCAATCGCTCAGTCATTAAATAAGTGCTGCCTCACCGAGTGGCTTGATCAACAATTGCCCCTTTCCCAGCACGTCATTTCAAGATGAAATCAATTTTAGTTGTTCTGGCGGCAATAACCAACTTCCTCACTTTTTCAATTAGATTTCTAGCATGTCTGCCCAGTTTCACACATCCGGCTTTTTGCCGGTTTGGCGGATGTGGCGCAAGCCAGTACAGTACGATACAGTACAGTGACAGCGCCACAAAGTCCGGGTCACATGCTCCGGTCACATGAAAGCATGTGACCGTCGTTTGTCGCGCTGCCACTGTACTATATACACTGTACTGGAGTGCGACGCATCCGCTAAACCAGTGAAAAGACGGATGTGTGAAACCGGGGTCCCTCTTGCAGACTCTCTCTTATTGCCAGCTGCAGCGTGTGCACAACACAGCGCATGTGATGAATATGAAAGTGTTTTGAAGCAGCTTCAACAAGATCATCTAATCCTAAAGTATCAATTTGCTGTTCTTCTGTTGTAATATCTGTTTGTTCCTCAGTTACATGAACAGCACTGTGGCCTTCTATCTCACACATACTGAATCCTAAATTTTCTTCTAGCTGTTGTTCATTACTCTCATTCATCAGTTTAATTGTACTTATGTTTGAAGCATTGTTCATTACAATGGCAAGAACCTGTTCCTTTTTGCATTCCTAATCTTGCAGACCTTTTTCCACTAAGGCCTGGAGAAACTGGCTGGTGTGATGAGCTTTAGTATCTTTACTGCCAGTGCTTTACTAACAATTTCTTTCTTGTCACAAAAATATCGAACATTGATGGCAAAATAATTCAGTGAAATGCAGTGACTCCGGCATCCAGCAAAGGCAATGGGTGAAAAGATAGGACATTCAGACACAGCGTTTTGTGAGGATCCTCACACAGAATGAGCAGTCAGTTTCTGGCGTTTTTCTAATCTGCTTTTGCTATTGAAAGCATTATTTATGAGCTCAAAAACCTTTCAGGTGATGCGGTTTTTTAAAAAGCTGATCTGCTTTTGCAGCTGAAAAACGTATCCTGAAAAAAACACAGCAAAAACGCTGTGTGTGAATGTAGCCTTAGATCAGGAATAGAACAGCCATTTATAGGACATTTCATAAGTTTCGTAAATTCCTATGAAAAAATATTCATCACACTCTGCATTGCACTACTGACCCCAATTTATTATATATTTTAGGAGTCAGAGTCGGTGCATTTTATACCGACTCCACCAAAATGAGCTCCGACTCTGACTCCACGACTCCGACTCCACAGCCCTGGATTTTACAATTGCAGACAGAGACTGCAGAACAGTATAAGTGACTATGCTCTAAGATTACAAGCAGCACTGCGGACCTTAAAGCATGTAGACCCCATCAGTGCCCAGGAAGGGAACAAGATGATGATTGAACAGGTCCTGTAGGGGTTACAATCAGTGGAGGACCGTAAACAGCTGTGCCTGTGGGCCCTGGAACATCCTGATGTGGACGATAAAAGCACTGCAACCACAGAGTCTGCCCCTCAGTCATGGCAAGTCAATACCTTACCTCTAACACTAGAACTACTGAGGTAGTCATTTTGACTACTTTGCACCATGTATTTCTATATAGATGTCACGAGTCCAGTAGTTCTAGTGTTAAGAGTGGAACCCTCCTTCTTAACCATTGTAGAGACTAATGGACAGGCTGCGACACCTATGTTCCCAAGTAAAGCAGCTAAATTAGGATGTGGCTATGATCCTAAAAGTGATGCAACACAAGCCAGAACCCAGGTCTTCAGAGAAAATTTAGCTAGCGACTGCCCTGAGGACGTCCCATGGATGCGAGGAAGGAGGACCCCATCATCTCGAGGGAGGAACAGTGACCGCTACGACTCGTCTGGACAACCCATCTGCCGGCGTTGCAACAAGACAGAACACTTTGCAAGAGCGTGTCCTTTAAACCAGCAAACCCTGGGGCCAAGGGCCAATCCCCAGGAATAAGATGACAAGGCCCAGCTGACTGGCGTGAAAGGTATATGGGAGGATGACCAGTCCTGTCCATCACATTGGACGGGATTCCCACAACTGCATTGTTGGACACCGGCTCACAAGTAACAACCATCCTGTATGTCCTTTACAAGAGATTCTGGTCTGATACTGAGCTCGCCAGTCCAGACTCAGGCCTCACCATTTATGCTGTTAATGGATTACCAGTGAATCAAATAGGGTTCAGGGAGGTAACCATAAAGGTGGGGAGGGTAGAGCTGAAGAGCCAAGGATTGATTGTAGTTGAAACTGATGCTAATGAGAAAAATCCACAGATGATTTTGGCTACAAATGTAATTGAAAATTGTCTGGCAGAAGTGCTGTTTTTACTCCAACAGATTACTGAAACTGCCAGCGCTGTGCAGCAGAGGGTACTGCAAAGAGAAATCAGAGCCCTCCTGTAGAGGCAACAGGTAAACCTATCTGGTGGGGAAATTGTTAATGTACGGGTGATAGACTCCTGCCCCATTGTCATACCCCCAAGAAGTGAAATGATGATATGGTGTCAGGCAGCAATAGGCCTCCAAGGACGAGATTACCAGGCAGTGGTGGAACCCATCTACTCAGAGAATTGGTCCACAATCCTGACAGCTCGGGGGGTGGTTGATGTACACAAAGGAAGATTACCCGTACGAGTGTTAAATTATGGGGAGGAGGAAACTAAATTGCCCAGGTACACTACCATTTCCAAACTGTGTTCTGTTAATGATGACTCCATCCAGGCAGTGGAACCCTTGACCCCATCAGAACTGGCAGAGGATGACAGTTCCCAGGAACAGTAAAGGGTACTTTATACGCTGCGATATCGGTACCGATATTGCTAGCGAGCGTACCCGCCCCCGTCGGTTGTGTGACACGGGCAAATCGCTGCCCGTGGCGCACAACATCACTAACACCCATCACACAGACTTACCTTCCCTGCGACGTCGCTCTGGCCGGCAATCCGCCACCTTTCTAAGGGGGCGGTTTGTGCGGCTTCACAGCGACATCACACGGCAGCCGTCCAATAGCAGAGGAAGGGCGTAGATGAGCCGTAACATGCCGCCCACCTCCCTCCTTCCTCATTGCCGGTGGACGGAGGTAAGGAGATGTTCATAGTTCCTGCGGTGTCACACATAGCGATGTGTGCTGCCGCAGGAACAACGAACAACATCGTACCTGCAGCAGCAACGATATTAAGGAAATGAACGACGTATCAACGAGCAACGATTTTTCACGTTTTTGCGCTTGTTGATCGTCGCTCATTGGTGTCACATGCTGCAATGTCGCTAACGGCGCCGGATGTGCGTCACTAACGACGTGACACCGACGATATATCGTTAGCGATGTCGCAGCGTGTAAAGCACCCTTTAGGGATTGGTGTCAGAAACTACATGTAGGCACTGATTCCACTCCTTCACACCAGAAATAGGGAGTTTATCGGGTAGCACAGGATTATGAACAGGTGTTCAGCAGGCATCCATTAGAATTCAGGAAGATAAAAGTGGTACAACACCGCATACCCAAGTGAGACCATCCCCCCATTAAAGAGAGATATAGACCTATACCACCAGCTCACTATCAGTGTGCCAAAGAAATGTTGCGGGACATGAGGGAGGCCGGGGTTATCAGAGACAGTTGTAGCCCCTGGGCAGCTCCACTGGTCCTAGTGAGAAAGAAGGATGGCACAATGAGGATGTGTGTGGATTATAGGCAAATAAACCGCATAACACAGAAGGATGCTTACCCATTACCCCGCATAGAAGATTCACTTGCTGCTAGAGATGAGCGAACCGGTCGCGGTTCGGCTCGAGGTTGGTTCGCCGAACGGACCTCCCGTTCGAGTTCGGTTCGTCGAACGTTCGACGAACCGAACTCGAACTGCATAGGAAACAATGGCAGGCAATCACAAACACAGAAAAACACCTAGAAAACACCCTCAAAGGTGTCCTAAAGGTGACAAACAACTCAAACACATTGGAAAGTGACAAGGACATATACTCATGCGAAAACAAAACAGCTGGACAAGGAAAAAGAGGAGGACACACAGATATAGGCATGGCACGCCCTTCTAAAATCATGTAAAACACCGCAAGGTGACTCCAAGCGGAGTCTCCCTTTTTTCCAAAAATTGGGCCACACACACACCCACCCCTTCAGTGGTAGCACTTGTGCCCCAGTTGCACACTTCACAGCTACATTTGCATCAAGCACATTGAAAAATACGCCATAATTAACCGTCCCCAGGATGACACCAGGGTAGGTAGCTAAGTCTTTCCTGATCCCAGCTCTGTTCATCTTGGCTTCTTTTAAAAACACATCAAGCAAGGGTTACTCCAAGCGGAGTCTCCCTTTTTTCCAAAAATTGGGCCCCACACACACCCACCCCTTCAGTGGCAGCAGTTGTGCCCTAGTTGTACACTTCACAGCTACATTTGCATCAAGCACATTCAAAAATACGCCATTCTTATCCATCCCCAGGATGACACCGGGGTAGGTAGCAAAGTCTTTGCTGACCCATGACTTGTTCATCTTGGCTTCTTTTAAAAACAATGTAAGCAAGGGTTACTCCAAGCGGAGTCTCCCTTTTTTCCAAAAATTGGGCCCCACACACCCACCCATTCAGTGGCAGCAGTTGTGCCCCAGTTGTACACTTCACAGCTACATTTTCATCAAGCACATTCAAAAATACGCCATTCTTATCCGTCCCCAGGATGACACCGGGGTAGGTAGCAAAGTCTTTGCTGACCCATGACTTGTTCATCTTGGCTTCTTTTAAAAACAATGTAAGCAAGGGTTACTCCAAGCGGAGTCTCCCTTTTTTCCAAAAATTGGGCCCCACACACACCCACCCCTTCAGTGGCAGCAGTTGTGCCCTAGTTGTACACTTCACAGCTACATTTGCATCAAGCACATTCAAAAATACGCCATTCTTATCCGTCCCCAGGATGACACCGGGGTAGGTAGCAAAGTCTTTCCTGATCCCAGCTCTGTTCATCTTGGCTTCTTTTAAAAACACATCAAGCAAGGGTTACTCCAAGCGGAGTCTCCCTTTTTTTCCAAAAATTGGGCCCCACACACCCACCCATTCAGTGGCAGCAGTTGTGCCCCAGTTGTACACTTCACAGCTACATTTGCATCAAGCACATTCAAAAATACGCCATTCTTATCCGTCCCCAGGATGACACCGGGGTAGGTAGCAAAGTCTTTCCTGATCCCAGCTCTGTTCATCTTGGCTTCTTTTAAAAACACATCAAGCAAGGGTTACTCCAAGCGGAGTCTCCCTTTTTTTCCAAAAATTGGGCCCCACATACCCACCCATTCAGTGGCAGCAGTTGTGCCCCAGTTGTACACTTCACAGCTACATTTGCATCAAGCACATTCAAAAATACGCCATTCTTATCCGTCCCCAGGATGACACCGGGGTAGGTAGCAAAGTCTTTCCTGATCCCAGCTCTGTTCATCTTGGCTTCTTTTAAAAACACATCAAGCAAGGGTTACTCCAAGCGGAGTCTCCCTTTTTTTCCAAAAATTGGGCCCCACACACCCACCCATTCAGTGGCAGCAGTTGTGCCCCAGTTGTACACTTCACAGCTACATTTGCATCAAGCACATTCAAAAATACGCCATTCTTATCCGTCCCCAGGATGACACCGGGGTAGGTAGCAAAGTCTTTCCTGATCCCAGCTCTGTTCATCTTGGCTTCTTTTAAAAACACATCAAGCAAGGGTTACTCCAAGCGGAGTCTCCCTTTTTTTCCAAAAATTGGGCCCCACACACCCACCCATTCAGTGGCAGCAGTTGTGCCCCAGTTGTACACTTCACAGCTACATTTGCATCAAGCACATTCAAAAATACGCCATTCTTATCCGTCCCCAGGATGACACCGGGGTAGGTAGCAAAGTCTTTCCTGATCCCAGCTCTGTTCATCTTGGCTTCTTTTAAAAACACATCAAGCAAGGGTTACTCCAAGCGGAGTCTCCCTTTTTTTCCAAAAATTGGGCCCCACACACCCACCCATTCAGTGGCAGCAGTTGTGCCCCAGTTGTACACTTCACAGCTACATTTGCATCAAGCACATTCAAAAATACGCCATTCTTATCCGTCCCCAGGATGACACCGGGGTAGGTAGCAAAGTCTTTCCTGATCCCAGCTCTGTTCATCTTGGCTTCTTTTAAAAACACATCAAGCAAGGGTTACTCCAAGCGGAGTCTCCCTTTTTTTCCAAAAATTGGGCCCCACACACCCACCCATTCAGTGGCAGCAGTTGTGCCCTAGTTGTACACTTCACAGCTACATTTGCATCAAGCACATTCAAAAATACGCCATTCTTATCCGTCCCCAGGATGACACCGGGGTAGGTAGCAAAGTCTTTGCTGACCCATGACTTGTTCATCTTGGCTTCTTTTAAAAACAATGTAAGCAAGGGTTACTCCAAGCGGAGTCTCCCTTTTTTCCAAAAATTGGGCCCCACACACCCACCCATTCAGTGGCAGCAGTTGTGCCCCAGTTGTACACTTCACAGCTAGATTTGCATCAAGCACATTCAAAAATACGTCATTCTTATCCGTCCCCAGGATGACACCGGGGTAGGTAGCAAAGTCTTTCCTGATCCCAGCTCTGTTCATCTTGGCTTCTTTTAAAAACAATGTAAGCAAGGGTTACTCCAAGCGGAGTCTCCCTTTTTTTCCAAAAATTGGGCCCCACACACCCACCCATTCAGTGGCAGCAGTTGTGCCCTAGTTGTACACTTCACAGCTACATTTGCATCAAGCACATTCAAAAATACGCCATTCTTATCCATCCCCAGGATGACACCGGGGTAGGTAGCAAAGTCTTTCCTGATCCCAGCTCTGTTCATCTTGGCTTCTTTTAAAAACACATCAAGCAAGGGTTACTCCAAGCGGAGTCTCCCTTTTTTTCCAAAAATTGGGCCCCACACACCCACCCATTCAGTGGCAGCAGTTGTGCCCCAGTTGTACACTTCACAGCTACATTTGCATCAAGCACATTCAAAAATACGCCATTCTTATCCGTCCCCAGGATGACACCGGGGTAGGTAGCAAAGTCTTTCCTGATCCCAGCTCTGTTCATCTTGGCTTCTTTTAAAAACACATCAAGCAAGGGTTACTCCAAGCGGAGTCTCCCTTTTTTTCCAAAAATTGGGCTTCACACACCCACCCATTCAGTGGCAGCAGTTGTGCCCCAGTTGTACACTTCACAGCTACATTTGCATCAAGCACATTCAAAAATACGCCATTCTTATCCGTCCCCAGGATGACACCGGGGTAGGTAGCAAAGTCTTTCCTGATCCCAGCTCTGTTCATCTTGGCTTCTTTTAAAAACACATCAAGCAAGGGTTACTCCAAGCGGAGTCTCCCTTTTTTTCCAAAAATTGGGCCCCACACACCCACCCATTCAGTGGCAGCAGTTGTGCCCCAGTTGTACACTTCACAGCTAGATTTGCATCAAGCACATTCAAAAATACGTCATTCTTATCCGTCCCCAGGATGACACCGGGGTAGGTAGCAAAGTCTTTCCTGATCCCAGCTCTGTTCATCTTGGCTTCTTTTAAAAACAATGTAAGCAAGGGTTACTCCAAGCGGAGTCTCCCTTTTTTTCCAAAAATTGGGCCCCACACACCCACCCATTCAGTGGCAGCAGTTGTGCCCCAGTTGTACACTTCACAGCTAGATTTGCATCAAGCACATTCAAAAATACGTCATTCTTATCCGTCCCCAGGATGACACCGGGGTAGGTAGCAAAGTCTTTCCTGATCCCAGCTCTGTTCATCTTGGCTTCTTTTAAAAACAATGTAAGCAAGGGTTACTCCAAGCGGAGTCTCCCTTTTTTTCAAAAAATTGGGCCCCACACACCCACCCATTCAGTGGCAGCACTTGTGCCCTAGTTGTACACTTCACAGCTAGATTTGCATCAAGCACATTCAAAATCCACAAGCATTTACTCTCCCCAGGATGACACAGGGGTTGTAAATTCCTTCTGGATCCATGACTTGTTCATTTTGATGAACGTCAGTCTGTCCACATTGTCACTGGACAGACGCGTGCGCTTATCTGTCAGCACACACCCAGCAGCACTGAAGACACGTTCAGAGACAACGCTGGCAGCTGGACACGACAAAATCTCCAAGGCGTAAGTTGCGAGCTCTGGCCATTTTTCTAGGTTTGAAGCCCAAAAGGAGCAAGGCTCCAGTTGCACAGTCATGGCATCGATGTTCATTTGGAGATACTCCTGTATCATCCTCTCCAGCCGTTGACTATGTGTCAGACTTGTTGTCTCTGGTGGCCTTGCAAAGGAGGGTCTAAAAAAATTATGAAAAGATTCCATAAAATTGCTGTTACCAGCACCAGATACGGTCCTACTGGTACGTGTAGACTGTTGAAGATGACGAGACCGTCCCATGTTTGTCAAGTTACAACTGGGAGATTCACTCCCTGCACCTGCACGGTTGTTTGGTGGAAAAGCAGATCTAAGATCGAGTAACAGCTTCTGCTGATACTCCTGCATACGTGCGTCCCTTTCTATGGCTGGAATTATGTCACAAAATTTGGACTTGTACCGGGGATCTAATAGTGTGGCAAGCCAGTAGTCATCATCACTTCTAATTTTGACAATACGAGGGTCATGTTGGAGGTAGTGCAACAAGAAGGCACTCATGTGTCTTGCGCAGCCATGTGGACCAAGTCCACGCTGTGTTTGTGGCATAGAGGTGCTAACCGTTCTTTCTTCCTCTGACATCTCCCCCCAACCTCTTTCAACTGAAATTTGACCAAGGTCTCCCTCATCTGCTGAGTCTTCCATGTCCATGGACAGTTCGTCCTCCATTTCTTCATGTCCTCCTGCACCTTCCTCAACATCTCGCCTGCTACCATGCGCCCTTGTTGATCCCTGTACCCCATGCTCCCATGCCTGGCGCCTTGGTGATGATGAACGTCTGGACCTTGGTGATGTTGTTGTGTCTTGCGCATATGAATCCTCCTGTAGCTCATCCCCTTCCTGTTGTCCCACCCCCTGACTCCGAATAGTGTTTAGCGTGTGTTCCAGCATGTAAATGACTGGAATCGTCATGCTGATAATGGCATTGTCAGCGCTAAACATATTCGTCGCCATGTCGAAACTGTGCAGAAGGGTGCATAGGTCCTTGATCTGAGACCACTCCATCAGGGTGATCTGCCCCACCCCTGCATCTCGTTGGCCCAGGCTATACGTCATGACGTATTGCACCAGGGCACGGCGGTGCTGCCACAGTCGCTGTAACATGTGGAGAGTTGAATTCCAGCGTGTCGCCACATCGCATTTCAGGCGATGAACCGGCAGGCCGAAAGACTTCTGGAGCGATGCAAATCGCTCAGCTGCGGCGCTTGAACGGCAGAAGTGAGCAGACAGTTTTCGTGCCCTGTTCAGAAGGCCATCTAGGCCGGGATACTGTGTTAAAAATTGCTGCACGACAAGGTTCAACACGTGAGCCATACAAGGTACGTGTGTCACCTTGCCCAGGCGAAGGGCCGCACCCAGGTTTGCAGCATTGTCGCACACGGCCTTACCAGGCTGCAGGTTGAGTGGAGACAACCATTTATTAAACTCGGACCGCAGAGCTGACCACAACTCCTCAGCTGTGTGACTCTTATTCCCAAGACATGTCAAGCTAAAGACCGCCTGATGCCGTTGCGCTCTGCTGCCAGCATAGTAATGAGGGGTGCGTGATTCCTTCTGCGCAGTGAGAACGCTGGTGGCCTGACCAGGCAGGCTTGGGGCGGAGGTGGAGGACCCAGATGAGGTGGAGGATGCAGAAGCAGTGGCGGAACTTGGACAGACAGAGGATTGACACACAAGTCGTGGGGACGGCAAGACTTGTGCAGCAGACCCTTCACCATCTATCACCATAGTTACCCAGTGCCCAGTCAGCGACATGTAACGTCCCTGTCCATGCTTACTGGTCCAAGTATCGGTGGTGAAATGCACCCGTTCACACACAGAGTTTCTCAAGGAAGCGGTGATGTTGTGTGCGACATGCTGGTGTAGCGCGGGCACACCTTTCTTAGAGAAGTAGTGGCGACTAGGCATCTGGTACTGGGGCACAGCGACAGACATAAGGTCTCTAAAATCCTGTGTGTCCACTAGGCGGAAAGGCAGCATTTCGGTAGCCAACAGCTTACAGAGGGATAGAGTCAACCTCTTAGCTTTGTCATGGGTCGGAGGAAGTGGCCTTTTATTTGACCACATCTGAGGGACAGAGATCTGGCTGCTGTGTGTAGACGGTGTTGAGTAGGGTGTCCCTGGAAAAATGCAGGTTTGTGAGGAAAGTGCAGGCGGAGACATGATGTTGCCTTCATCCAACGTTGGTGCTATCGATGTCTGAGAGAGCTGTACACACTCACTTGTTTCCCCTTCCAAACCAACTGACGACCTTACAAGCAAACTGCCTGTTGCGGTTACAGTGGTGGAAGTTTTGCGTGGAAAAACAGGTGTGACAGCTGTCCCCACAGTCCTAGAAGATGAAGAGCGCGCGGATGCACTGGAAGGGGCGGGCGGTGGATGGTTCGCTCCGCTAGGCCGCATTGCAGCACGGTGAGCTTCCCACCGGGACTTATGATATTTAGTCATGTGACGATTCATGGAAGAAGTTGTCAAACTGCTGAGGTTTTGACCTCTACTAACAGAATCATGACAAATGTTACATATCACATGAGTTGGGCGATCTTTTTCGATGTGAAAAAAGGACCAGGCTAGGCAAGGCTTAGAGGCCATGCGACCTGTTGATCCACCCCGAATAATGCTCATAGGCAGAGTGGTGGCTGAGGATGCAGTTGTAGACGTGCTACCAGTGCTCCGACTCTGTCCAGGAAGGCGCAAGGTAACTTCGTCGTCGGTTGCATCCTCCTCCACCGCCTCTGTTGACCTCCTCGAGTGCCTGACTGGGGGTTGACAGTAGGTGGGATCTAGAACGTCATCATCAATTGTTGTGTTTGCACTCCCCTCCCCCTCAGACCGAGCCTCTTCTTGCCCTGACCGAATATTTAAGTTGTCATCCCAATCGGGTATCTGCGTCTCATCTTCATCAGTATGTTCCTCATTGTCTATAACCACAGGTGTTACAGTTTGTGACAAAGGGTCAACATTATGCTCAGAAACTTGGTCCTCACGGCCTGAATCAGAGTCACAAAGGTTCTGGGCATCACTGCAGACCATTTCCTGTTCTGTACTCACTGTAGCTTGGGAGCAGACCTCTGATTCCCAGGCTATAGTGTGACTGAACAGCTCTGCAGACTCAGCCATCTCAGTTCCACCATACTGTGCAGGGCTGATGGAGACTTCAGAGCTGGGAGAAATCAAGTGTGATTGGGATGACAACTCAGAGGACTGGTGTTTTTTGGATGCGGTACTTGAAGTGGCTGAGAGGGCACTTGTTGGACCACTTGAGATCCATTCAAGCATTTTCCTTTTTTGCCCATCATCTACCTTTGTTCCTCTTGTTCGTGTCCGTAAAAAAGGGAGCACATCGGATTGTCCACAATAAGTAGTAGACATCTTACTTTTGCTAGTAGATGGTCTATCTGCAGCAGATGATAATGGAGCTTTGCCACCTTCCCCACTGACAAAACCTTTTTTGCCTTTTCCACCACGCCTCTTCCCCTTTCCACCAGCATCTGTCATTTTGCCACTCATGTTGATTGCGACAAGATTGTGGACTGAAAATGTGGTAGTAAAAATTGAGAGGTGGTGAAGATTGCAGTGTTGGTCTAGCTTTATTAACAGCAGAATAATAAAGAATAAATATCCCTGACAATGTAACTTAGTTATAATTAGTTGGAGTGTGCAACGCAGGCAGACGTGCTGCAAATGTCTTGGCACTAGTGGGACTAAAGCAAAGTCCAATAGCCACGTATAGGATGCCACTAGGTACACTGAGTGTTTGCTAGTATAATGGCTTAGTTATAATTAGTTGGAGTGTGCAACGCAGGCAGATGCGCTCTGCAAATGTCTTGGCACTAGTGGGACTATAGCAAAGTCCAATAGCCACGTATAGGATGCCACTAGGTACACTGAGTGTGTGCTAGTATAATGGCTTAGTTATAATTAGTTGGAGTGTGCAACGCAGGCAGATGCGTTCTGCAAATGTCTTGGCACTAGTGGGACTAAAGCAAAGTCCAATAGCCACGTATAGGATGCCACTAGGTACACTAAGTGTTTGCTAGTATAATGGCTTAGTTATAATTAGTTGGAGTGTGCAACGCAGGCAGATGCGCTCTGCAAATGTCTTGGCACTAGTGGGACTATAGCAAAGTCCAATAGCCACGTATAGGATGCCACTAGGTACACTGAGTGTTTGCTAGTATAATGGCTTAGTTATAATTAGTTGGAGTGTGCAACGCAGGCAGATGCGCTCTGCAAATGTCTTGGCACTAGTGGGACTATAGCAAAGTCCAATAGCCACGTATAGGATGCCACTAGGTACACTAAGTGTTTGCTAGTATAATGGCTTAGTTATAATTAGTTGGAGTGTGCAACGCAGGCAGATGCGCTCTGCAAATGTCTTGGCACTAGTGGGACTATAGCAAAGTCCAATAGCCACGTATAGGATGCCACTAGGTACACTGAGTGTGTGCTAGTATAATGGCTTAGTTATAATTAGTTGGAGTGTGCAACGCAGGCAGATGCGCTCTGCAAATGTCTTGGCACTAGTGGGACTATAGCAAAGTCCAATAGGCACGTATAGGATGCCACTAGGTACACTGAGTGTGTGCTAGTATAATGGCTTAGTTATAATTAGTTGGAGTGTGCAACGCAGGCAGATGCGTTCTGCAAATGTCTTGGCACTAGTGGGACTAAAGCAAAGTCCAATAGCCACGTATAGGATGCCACTAGGTACACTAAGTGTTTGCTAGTATAATGGCTTAGTTATAATTAGTTGGAGTGTGCAACGCAGGCAGATGCGCTCTGCAAATGTCTTGGCACTAGTGGGACTATAGCAAAGTCCAATAGCCACGTATAGGATGCCACTAGGTACACTGAGTGTGTGCTAGTATAATGGCTTAGTTATAATTAGTTGGAGTGTGCAATGCAGGCAGATGCGTTCTGCAAATGTCTTGGCACTAGTGGGACTAAAGCAAAGTCCAATAGCCACGTATAGGATGCCACTAGGTACACTGAGTGTGTGCTAGTATAATGGCTTAGTTATAATTAGTTGGAGTGTGCAACGCAGGCAGATGCGTTCTGCAAATGTCTTGGCACTAGTGGGACTATAGCAAAGTCCAATAGCCACGTATAGGATGCCACTAGGTACACTGAGTGTGTGCTAGTATAATGGCTTAGTTATAATTAGTTGGAGTGTGCAACGCAGGCAGATGCGCTCTGCAAATGTCTTGGCACTAGTGGGACTATAGCAAAGTCCAATAGCCACGTATAGGATGCCACTAGGTACACTGAGTGTGTGCTAGTATAATGGCTTAGTTATAATTAGTTGGAGTGTGCAACGCAGGCAGATGCGTTCTGCAAATGTCTTGGCACTAGTGGGACTATAGCAAAGTCCAATAGCCACGTATAGGATGCCACTAGGTACACTGAGTGTGTGCTAGTATAATGGCTTAGTTATAATTAGTTGGAGTGTGCAACGCAGGCAGATGCGCTCTGCAAATGTCTTGGCACTAGTGGGACTATAGCAAAGTCCAATAGCCACGTATAGGATGCCACTAGGTACACTGAGTGTGTGCTAGTATAATGGCTTAGTTATAATTAGTTGGAGTGTGCAACGCAGGCAGATGCATTCTGCAAATGTCTTGGCACTAGTGGGACTAAAGCAAAGTCCAATAGCCACGTATAGGATGCCACTAGGTACACTAAGTGTTTGCTAGTATAATGGCTTAGTTATAATTAGTTGGAGTGTGCAACGCAGGCAGATGCGCTCTGCAAATGTCTTGGCACTAGTGGGACTATAGCAAAGTCCAATAGCCACGTATAGGATGCCACTAGGTACACTGAGTGTGTGCTAGTATAATGGCTTAGTTATAATTAGTTGGAGTGTGCAACGCAGGCAGATGCGCTCTGCAAATGTCTTGGCACTAGTGGGACTATAGCAAAATCCAATAGCCACGTATAGGATGCCACTAGGTACACTGAGTGTGTGCTAGTATAATGGCTTAGTTATAATTAGTTGGAGTGTGCAACGCAGGCAGATGCGTTCTGCAAATGTCTTGGCAGTAGTGGGACTAAAGCAAAGTCCAATAGCCACGTATAGGATGCCACTAGGTACACTGAGTGTGTGCTAGTATAATGGCTTAGTTATAATTAGTTGGAGTGTGCAACGCAGGCAGATGCGTTCTGCAAATGTCTTGGCACTAGTGGGACTAAAGCAAAGTCCAATAGCCACGTATAGGATGCCACTAGGTACACTGAGTGTGTGCTAGTATAATGGCTTAGTTATAATTAGTTGGAGTGTGCAACGCAGGCAGATGCGTTCTGCAAATGTCTTGGCACTAGTGGGACTATAGCAAAGTCCAATAGCCACGTATAGGATGCCACTAGGTACACTGAGTGTGTGCTAGTATAATGGCTTAGTTATAATTAGTTGGAGTGTGCAACGCAGGCAGATGCGCTCTGCAAATGTCTTGGCACTAGTGGGACTATAGCAAAGTCCAATAGCCACGTATAGGATGCCACTAGGTACACTGAGTGTGTGCTAGTATAATGGCTTAGTTATAATTAGTTGGAGTGTGCAACGCAGGCAGATGCGTTCTGCAAATATCTTGGCACTAGTGGGACTATAGCAAAGTCCAATAGCCACGTATAGGATGCCACTAGGTACACTGAGTGTGTGCTAGTATAATGGCTTAGTTATAATTAGTTGGAGTGTGCAACGCAGGCAGATGCGCTCTGCAAATGTCTTGGCACTAGTGGGACTATAGCAAAGTCCAATAGCCACGTATAGGATGCCACTAGGTACACTGAGTGTGTGCTAGTATAATGGCTTAGTTATAATTAGTTGGAGTGTGCAACGCAGGCAGATGCGTTCTGCAAATGTCTTGGCACTAGTGGGACTAAAGCAAAGTCCAATAGCCACGTATAGGATGCCACTAGGTACACTAAGTGTTTGCTAGTATAATGGCTTAGTTATAATTAGTTGGAGTGTGCAACGCAGGCAGATGCGCTCTGCAAATGTCTTGGCACTAGTGGGACTATAGCAAAGTCCAATAGCCACGTATAGGATGCCACTAGGTACACTGAGTGTGTGCTAGTATAATGGCTTAGTTATAATTAGTTGGAGTGTGCAACGCAGGCAGATGCGCTCTGCAAATGTCTTGGCACTAGTGGGACTATAGCAAAGTCCAATAGCCACGTATAGGATGCCACTAGGTACACTGAGTGTGTGCTAGTATAATGGCTTAGTTATAATTAGTTGGAGTGTGCAACGCAGGCAGATGCGTTCTGCAAATGTCTTGGCACTAGTGGGACTAAAGCAAAGTCCAATAGCCACGTATAGGATGCCACTAGGTACACTAAGTGTTTGCTAGTATAATGGCTTAGTTATAATTAGTTGGAGTGTGCAACGCAGGCAGATGCGCTCTGCAAATGTCTTGGCACTAGTGGGACTATAGCAAAGTCCAATAGCCACGTATAGGATGCCACTAGGTACACTGAGTGTGTGCTAGTATAATGGCTTAGTTATAATTAGTTGGAGTGTGCAACGCAGGCAGATGCGCTCTGCAAATGTCTTGGCACTAGTGGGACTATAGCAAAGTCCAATAGCCACGTATAGGATGCCACTAGGTACACTGAGTGTGTGCTAGTATAATGGCTTAGTTATAATTAGTTGGAGTGTGCAACGCAGGCAGATGCGTTCTGCAAATGTCTTGGCAGTAGTGGGACTAAAGCAAAGTCCAATAGCCACGTATAGGATGCCACTAGGTACACTGAGTGTGTGCTAGTATAATGGCTTAGTTATAATTAGTTGGAGTGTGCAACGCAGGCAGATGCGTTCTGCAAATGTCTTGGCACTAGTGGGACTAAAGCAAAGTCCAATAGCCACGTATAGGATGCCACTAGGTACACTGAGTGTGTGCTAGTATAATGGCTTAGTTATAATTAGTTGGAGTGTGCAACGCAGGCAGATGAGTTCTGCAAATGTCTTGGCACTAGTGGGACTATAGCAAAGTCCAATAGCCACGTATAGGATGCCACTAGGTACACTGAGTGTGTGCTAGTATAATGGCTTAGTTATAATTAGTTGGAGTGTGCAACGCAGGCAGATGCGTTCTGCAAATGTCTTGGCACTAGTGGGACTATAGCAAAGTCCAATAGCCACGTATAGGATGCCACTAGGTACACTGAGTGTGTGCTAGTATAATGGCTTAGTTATAATTAGTTGGAGTGTGCAACGCAGGCAGATGCGCTCTGCAAATGTCTTGGCACTAGTGGGACTATAGCAAAGTCCAATAGCCACGTATAGGATGCCACTAGGTACACTGAGTGTGTGCTAGTATAATGGCTTAGTTATAATTAGTTGGAGTGTGCAACGCAGGCAGATGCGTTCTGCAAATGTCTTGGCACTAGTGGGACTAAAGCAAAGTCCAATAGCCACGTATAGGATGCCACTAGGTACACTAAGTGTTTGCTAGTATAATGGCTTAGTTATAATTAGTTGGAGTGTGCAACGCAGGCAGATGCGCTCTGCAAATGTCTTGGCACTAGTGGAACTATAGCAAAGTCCAATAGCCACGTATAGGATGCCACTAGGTACACTGAGTGTGTGCTAGTATAATGGCTTAGTTATAATTAGTTGGAGTGTGCAACGCAGGCAGATGCGCTCTGCAAATGTCTTGGCACTAGTGGGACTATAGCAAAGTCCAATAGCCACGTATAGGATGCCACTAGGTACACTGAGTGTGTGCTAGTATAATGGCTTAGTTATAATTAGTTGGAGTGTGCAACGCAGGCAGATGCGTTCTGCAAATGTCTTGGCAGTAGTGGGACTAAAGCAAAGTCCAATAGCCACGTATAGGATGCCACTAGGTACACTGAGTGTGTGCTAGTATAATGGCTTAGTTATAATTAGTTGGAGTGTGCAACGCAGGCAGATGCGTTCTGCAAATGTCTTGGCACTAGTGGGACTATAGCAAAGTCCAATAGCCACGTATAGGATGCCACTAGGTACACTGAGTGTGTGCTAGTATAATGGCTTAGTTATAATTAGTTGGAGTGTGCAACGCAGGCAGATGCGCTGTGCAAATGTCTTGGCACTAGTGGGACTATAGCAAAGTCCAATAGCCACGTATAGGATGCCACTAGGTACACTGAGTGTGTGCTAGTATAATGGCTTAGTTATAATTAGTTGGAGTGTGCAACGCAGGCAGATGCGTTCTGCAAATGTCTTGGCACTAGTGGGACTAAAGCAAAGTCCAATAGCCACGTATAGGATGCCACTAGGTACACTGAGTGTGTGCTAGTATAATGGCTTAGTTATAATTAGTTGGAGTGTGCAACGCAGGCAGATGCGCTCTGCAAATGTCTTGGCACTAGTGGGACTATAGCAAAGTCCAATAGCCACGTATAGGATGCCACTAGGTACACTGAGTGTGTGCTAGTATAATGGCTTAGTTATAATTAGTTGGAGTGTGCAACGCAGGCAGATGCGTTCTGCAAATGTCTTGGCACTAGTGGGACTATAGCAAAGTCCAATAGCCACGTATAGGATGCCACTAGGTACACTGAGTGTGTGCTAGTATAATGGCTTAGTTATAATTAGTTGGAGTGTGCAACGCAGGCAGATGCGCTCTGCAAATGTCTTGGCACTAGTGGGACTATAGCAAAGTCCAATAGCCACGTATAGGATGCCACTAGGTACACTGAGTGTGTGCTAGTATAATGGCTTAGTTATAATTAGTTGGAGTGTGCAACGCAGGCAGATGCGTTCTGCAAATGTCTTGGCACTAGTGGGACTAAAGCAAAGTCCAATAGCCACGTATAGGATGCCACTAGGTACACTGAGTGTGTGCTAGTATAATGGCTTAGTTATAATTAGTTGGAGTGTGCAACGCAGGCAGATGCGTTCTGCAAATGTCTTGGCACTAGTGGGACTATAGCAAAGTCCAATAGCCACGTATAGGATGCCACTAGGTACACTGAGTGTGTGCTAGTATAATGGCTTAGTTATAATTAGTTGGAGTGTGCAACGCAGGCAGATGCGCTCTGTAAATGTCTTGGCACTAGTGGGACTATAGCAAAGTCCAATAGCCACGTATAGGATGCCACTAGGTACACTGAGTGTGTGCTAGTATAATGGCTTAGTTATAATTAGTTGGAGTGTGCAACGCAGGCAGATGCGTTCTGCAAATGTCTTGGCAGTAGTGGGACTAAAGCAAAGTCCAATAGCCACGTATAGGATGCCACTAGGTACACTGAGTGTGTGCTAGTATAATGGCTTAGCTATAATTAGTTGGAGTGTGCAACGCAGGCAGATGCGTTCTGCAAATGTCTTGGCACTAGTGGGACTAAAGCAAAGTCCAATAGCCACGTATAGGATGCCACTAGGTACACTGAGTGTGTGCTAGTATAATGGCTTAGTTATAATTAGTTGGAGTGTGCAACGCAGGCAGATGCGTTCTGCAAATGTCTTGGCACTAGTGGGACTATAGCAAAGTCCAATAGCCACGTATAGGATGCCACTAGGTACACTGAGTGTGTGCTAGTATAATGGCTTAGTTATAATTAGTTGGAGTGTGCAACGCAGGCAGATGCGTTCTGCAAATGTCTTGGCACTAGTGGGACTATAGCAAAGTCCAATAGCCACGTATAGGATGCCACTAGGTACACTGAGTGTGTGCTAGTATAATGGCTTAGTTATAATTAGTTGGAGTGTGCAACGCAGGCAGATGCGCTCTGCAAATGTCTTGGCACTAGTGGGACTATAGCAAAGTCCAATAGCCACGTATAGGATGCCACTAGGTACACTGAGTGTGTGCTAGTATAATGGCTTAGTTATAATTAGTTGGAGTGTGCAACGCAGGCAGATGCGTTCTGCAAATGTCTTGGCACTAGTGGGACTAAAGCAAAGTCCAATAGCCACGTATAGGATGCCACTAGGTACACTAAGTGTTTGCTAGTATAATGGCTTAGTTATAATTAGTTGGAGTGTGCAACGCAGGCAGATGCGCTCTGCAAATGTCTTGGCACTAGTGGGACTATAGCAAAGTCCAATAGCCACGTATAGGATGCCACTAGGTACACTGAGTGTGTGCTAGTATAATGGCTTAGTTATAATTAGTTGGAGTGTGCAACGCAGGCAGATGCGCTCTGCAAATGTCTTGGCACTAGTGGGACTATAGCAAAGTCCAATAGCCACGTATAGGATGCCACTAGGTACACTGAGTGTGTGCTAGTATAATGGCTTAGTTATAATTAGTTGGAGTGTGCAACGCAGGCAGATGCGTTCTGCAAATGTCTTGGCAGTAGTGGGACTAAAGCAAAGTCCAATAGCCACGTATAGGATGCCACTAGGTACACTGAGTGTGTGCTAGTATAATGGCTTAGTTATAATTAGTTGGAGTGTGCAACGCAGGCAGATGCGTTCTGCAAATGTCTTGGCACTAGTGGGACTATAGCAAAGTCCAATAGCCACGTATAGGATGCCACTAGGTACACTGAGTGTGTGCTAGTATAATGGCTTAGTTATAATTAGTTGGAGTGTGCAACGCAGGCAGATGCGCTGTGCAAATGTCTTGGCACTAGTGGGACTATAGCAAAGTCCAATAGCCACGTATAGGATGCCACTAGGTACACTGAGTGTGTGCTAGTATAATGGCTTAGTTATAATTAGTTGGAGTGTGCAACGCAGGCAGATGCGTTCTGCAAATGTCTTGGCACTAGTGGGACTAAAGCAAAGTCCAATAGCCACGTATAGGATGCCACTAGGTACACTGAGTGTGTGCTAGTATAATGGCTTAGTTATAATTAGTTGGAGTGTGCAACGCAGGCAGATGCGCTCTGCAAATGTCTTGGCACTAGTGGGACTATAGCAAAGTCCAATAGCCACGTATAGGATGCCACTAGGTACACTGAGTGTGTGCTAGTATAATGGCTTAGTTATAATTAGTTGGAGTGTGCAACGCAGGCAGATGCGTTCTGCAAATGTCTTGGCACTAGTGGGACTATAGCAAAGTCCAATAGCCACGTATAGGATGCCACTAGGTACACTGAGTGTGTGCTAGTATAATGGCTTAGTTATAATTAGTTGGAGTGTGCAACGCAGGCAGATGCGCTCTGCAAATGTCTTGGCACTAGTGGGACTATAGCAAAGTCCAATAGCCACGTATAGGATGCCACTAGGTACACTGAGTGTGTGCTAGTATAATGGCTTAGTTATAATTAGTTGGAGTGTGCAACGCAGGCAGATGCGTTCTGCAAATGTCTTGGCACTAGTGGGACTAAAGCAAAGTCCAATAGCCACGTATAGGATGCCACTAGGTACACTGAGTGTGTGCTAGTATAATGGCTTAGTTATAATTAGTTGGAGTGTGCAACGCAGGCAGATGCGTTCTGCAAATGTCTTGGCACTAGTGGGACTATAGCAAAGTCCAATAGCCACGTATAGGATGCCACTAGGTACACTGAGTGTGTGCTAGTATAATGGCTTAGTTATAATTAGTTGGAGTGTGCAACGCAGGCAGATGCGCTCTGCAAATGTCTTGGCACTAGTGGGACTATAGCAAAGTCCAATAGCCACGTATAGGATGCCACTAGGTACACTAAGTGTTTGCTAGTATAATGGCTTAGTTATAATTAGTTGGAGTGTGCAACGCAGGCAGATGCGCTCTGCAAATGTCTTGGCACTAGTGGGACTATAGCAAAGTCCAATAGCCACGTATAGGATGCCACTAGGTACACTGAGTGTGTGCTAGTATAATGGCTTAGTTATAATTAGTTGGAGTGTGCAACGCAGGCAGATGCGTTCTGCAAATGTCTTGGCACTAGTGGGACTATAGCAAAGTCCAATAGCCACGTATAGGATGCCACTAGGTACACTGAGTGTGTGCTAGTATAATGGCTTAGTTATAATTAGTTGGAGTGTGCAACGCAGGCAGATGCGCTCTGCAAATGTCTTGGCACTAGTGGGACTATAGCAAAGTCCAATAGCCACGTATAGGATGCCACTAGGTACACTGAGTGTGTGCTAGTATAATGGCTTAGTTATAATTAGTTGGAGTGTGCAACGCAGGCAGATGCGTTCTGCAAATGTCTTGGCACTAGTGGGACTAAAGCAAAGTCCAATAGCCACGTATAGGATGCCACTAGGTACACTGAGTGTGTGCTAGTATAATGGCTTAGTTATAATTAGTTGGAGTGTGCAACGCAGGCAGATGCGCTCTGCAAATGTCTTGGCACTAGTGGGACTATAGCAAAGTCCAATAGCCACGTATAGGATGCCACTAGGTACACTAAGTGTTTGCTAGTATAATGGCTTAGTTATAATTAGTTGGAGTGTGCAACGCAGGCAGATGCGCTCTGCAAATGTCTTGGCACTAGTGGGACTATAGCAAAGTCCAATAGCCACGTATAGGATGCCACTAGGTACACTGAGTGTGTGCTAGTATAATGGCTTAGTTATAATTAGTTGGAGTGTGCAACGCAGGCAGATGCGCTCTGCAAATGTCTTGGCACTAGTGGGACTATAGCAAAGTCCAATAGCCACGTATAGGATGCCACTAGGTACACTGAGTGTGTGCTAGTATAATGGCTTAGTTATAATTAGTTGGAGTGTGCAACGCAGGCAGATGCGTTCTGCAAATGTCTTGGCACTAGTGGGACTAAAGCAAAGTCCAATAGCCACGTATAGGATGCCACTAGGTACACTAAGTGTTTGCTAGTATAATGGCTTAGTTATAATTAGTTGGAGTGTGCAACGCAGGCAGATGCGTTCTGCAAATGTCTTGGCACTAGTGGGACTAAAGCAAAGTCCAATAGCCACGTATAGGATGCCACTAGGTACACTAAGTGTTTGCTAGTATAATGGCTTAGTTATAATTAGTTGGAGTGTGCAACGCAGGCAGAGGCGCTCTGCAAATGTCTTGGCACTAGTGGGACTATAGCAAAGTCCAATAGCCACGTATAGGATGCCACTAGGTACACTGAGTGTTTGCTAGTATAATGGCTTAGTTATAATTAGTTGTAGTGTGCAATGCAGGCAGACGTGCTCTGCAAATGTCTTTGCACTAGTGGGACTATAGCAAAGTCCAATAGCCACAGATAGGATGCCACTAGGTACACTGAGTGTTTGCTAGTATAATGGCTTAGTTATGAGTTGGAGTGTGCAGAGGACAAGAGGGTACAGTGGCAGGATTGTGGTGCTCTGGGTAGAGGAATGGAAGCCTGCCTTTCTATTCCCTCCTAATGGTGAAATGCAGGGAGGAAATCCCTGACCTTGGCTGCACAGACGCTGGCGCTGTTTTCAGGACCTGTCACCTTAACTCTGACCCTGCCGGTTTGAGCCCTTAAAAGGACTGCTATAAAGTGCTCTCCCTATGCTGTCTAACGCTGTGTATGCAGCGCATACAGCTGTATCGGCTATAGGACTCAGGATGACGGAGCTGCGACAGTGATGTCTGACACCCAAGACGCAGAAGGCAGATAATGGCGTCCGTGAAGAAAATGTCCGGTTTTATAATGCAGGGACATGTGACATGCAGATCCTATCACACATGCCGTTGCTTCTCTGGCTCAAAGTCCACTTAGCTGTGTGTGTGTCTGTGATTGGCTGACATGCTGGCCCGCCCCACAAGACGCGCGCGCTTAGGGAAGGAAGACAAGAAAAAAAAAAAAAAAATGGCGATCGCCATTATAGAAACAGCAGTGATCTGAAGGCGCTGTTCACGCACACTATACACTGAAATGTGATAATAGTTTGATTCACAGAGTGACTTACACTATTACAGCAGAAACCAAGCTATGATTTAGCTGTTTTTTGGCTGCTAGAACCGTTCTCGAACGTTTCTAGAACTATCGAGCTTTTGCAAAAAGCTCGAGTTCTAGTTCGATCTAGAACATGCCCCAAAATCACTCGAGCCTAGAACTGGAGAACCACGAACCACGAACCGCGCTCAACTCTACTTGCTGCACTGAAAACTGCTAACTACTTTTCCACTCTAGATCTCACTAGTGGGTATTGGCAGGTCTCTGTGGCAGAAGAAGACTGGGAGAAGACTGCATTTGCAACACCAATGGGCCTGTGTGAGTTCAACAGCATGGCATTTGGACTCTGCAATCCACCAGGAACGTTCCAAAGGCTGATGGAGTGTTGTCTGGGACACCGCAACTTAGAGAGTGTGCTACTCTACATGGATGATGTCATAGTGTATTCAAAAACCTATGAAGAACATCTGAAACATCTGGCTGAAGGATTTGAAGCATTGTCAAAATATGAAATGAAGCTGAAACCTTCAAAATGCCATTTTCTGAAGCCAAAGGTCCAGTATCTCAGTCATGTGGTCAACGCAGAAGGGGTAGCACCAGACCCAGAAAAGATCACTGTCATCAAGAACTGGCCCAGACCAACCACCTTCAGAGAGGTACGCCAGTTCCTGGGCCTGGTAGGGTACTACAGGAGATTCATAAAGGGCTATAGGAAGATGGCAGCACCTTTGCAAGAACTCCTGGTAGGCCAGGCAAAGAAGGGCAAGACCACTGGTCCTCCATTTGAATGGGGTGAGAAAGAAGAAAACTCCTTCAGACAAATGAAGTGGGCACTGACTGGTGAAGAGATTCTGGCTTATCCTGATTACCATTTGTGCTGTATACTTATGCCAGCAACGTGGGATTGGGAGCAGTATTGTCCCAAGTGCAGAAGGGCAAGGAACGTGTGATTGCCTATGCAAGCAGGAAGCTCCGTCCTACTGAAAGGAACCCCGAAAACTACACTTCATTCAAGTTGGAATTCCTGGCACTAGTCTGGGCTATCACTGAACGGTTTAAGCATTACCTGGCGGCTGCCAAGTTCACTGTCTTCACAGACAATAACCCTCTAAAGGCCACTTTACACACAGAGATAAATCTTTGGCAGATCTGTGGTTGCAGTGAAATCATGGATATATTGTTCCATTTGTACACAGCCACAAACCTGGCACTGATTGTCCACAATTTCACTGCAACCACAGATCTGCCACAGATTTATCTCTGCGTGTAAAGTGGCCTTTACTCACCTCGATACCGCCAAGTGCACTAGAGCAACATTGGGTGCCCCGGTTGACAAACTATGGCTTCACCATCAAGTACCGGGCTGGTCGCAAGAACGCCAATGCGAATGCACTGTCAAGGATGCCTCACTTACCAGATGCGGGAGAAGATGTGGATGAACTAGAAGAAATAGAGTTGTCAGCTTTTCAC
Source organism: Anomaloglossus baeobatrachus (assembly GCF_048569485.1). Classification (NCBI taxonomy): domain Eukaryota; kingdom Metazoa; phylum Chordata; class Amphibia; order Anura; family Aromobatidae; genus Anomaloglossus; species Anomaloglossus baeobatrachus. Next base: position 538,994,502 of record NC_134357.1, on the reverse strand, counting down.
CGCCACAGAACATCCCAATCCCAACAATCTTGCACCAAACGTCAAGAAGCGGTGCTGAACCCGTTACCTTAGCATGAGTGGAAGAAAACCCAGGATGGTGATCCAGCAGTCGGTTTGGTTAAAAAGCGGATAACCCAACCAGACTCATGCCTAGGTCCAGATGCCCCACTTGAAGCGCAACACCTATGGAAAGAGAGTAGCAGGCTGTTCATCCATCAAGACAAGCTGTATAGGTGTGTTACCAACCCCCTAAAACTCACGAGAGGGTGTGGCAAGTGGTGGTACCCAAGAGGGATGTCCAGATGGTGCTGGAGGCATATCATGATCAAGCAGGACACTTTGGATGGAATAAATTGGAGACACAGTTACATGAGAGGTTTTATTGGGTTGGCAGGAGAACCACCATAGAGAAATGGTGCAGAAATTGTGGTCCTTGCAACCTAAGGAGAAAAGACCGTGACAGCCAAAAAGCCCCGCTACAGTCAATTGTAACCAAGCAGCCATTGGAAATTGTAGCCCTGGACCATGTGAAGTTAACACCCAGTAGGAAAGGTTATACCTATGCTCTTACAATGGTAGACCATTATTCCAGGTTCCTAGTGGTAGTTCCTGTAAAGGACTGAACAGCACAAACTGCAGCAAGAACCTTCCAAGCCTACTTTTGTAGATCACCCAGACCAGGTACTAACAGATCAAGGCCCAGTATTTGAAGCTGAAGTATTCCAGGAATTCTGTAACTTATATGGATGTAAGAAAATTTGGACCATGCCCTATCATCCACAGACCAACAGCATGTGTGAGAAGATGAACCAGATAGTCATCAACCTGTTGAAGACCTTGCCATTGGAAGAAAGAAACATGTGGCCAGAAAATGTATCTGACTTAGTGCTTATGTATAACAACATCCCTGTGAGTTCCACTAACTGTACACCAGCATATCTCATGAGAGGAAGACCTAGAAGACTACCAGTTGATCTTGAGATGGGAATTGAAGTTCCTGAAATCAATTCACCAGATGCTGATTGGGACTCTAATCGCCAAGCACAATACAGAACAGTACAAGAGTGTGTAGAAAGAAAGTTAAACCAACATAGAGAGAAAGAAGAAAAGGATTACAACAAAAATGCACCAGCTGTTCCATTGACACCTGGAGAAATAGTTAAAAAAAAAAAAAGTGTTCATAAACTTGATGTCCAGTAGGAAGCAGAACTTTACACTGTACTATATTCTACTTTTGATAACAAGAATACCTGCTTAATTAGCAAAGATGGAGGAAAGACATCAGCAACAGTCTCAAGAGATCACCTAAAGAAATGTTCAGAACAAATGAAACCCAAAGAAGAAATTCCCTGTATACCTCAATTGAAAGACAAGAAAGACAAGGTGATTCATACAGTAATTGGAGACTTTCCTGAAAATTGGCCTCAGTACAATGGGGCCCATGATAATACCAGTAATTACTTTCCCACAACCAGATGTACAGGAAAGAAGGGAAGAACCTGTTCAAATTTAAAAAGCGTTACCTATGGTAGCGGAACCAGAGGAGCCTGTACATAGTGAACCTTTCAATCCTGCAGCGAGACTAAGGAGTCGCAGAAAATTACCCAGTCTACCCGCAACACTTCGGTCTACCCAGAGCATAGACACTAGAGGGATACTTACACCAGACACCAGAGTACAGCAGGGACAAGCTGAGACACTTGAGTTACGTTGGTCAAGTCGTAGCAACTTTGGTCAGCCCCAGCTCAGGTACAGAGAGTAAGTGCCAAAAAGGTATCTGTATGTGAATAGACTGTAAATAGTAGTGTACAGAAGGGTGGTGGAACTGGGCTCAGCCCCGTGGAACATTAAGTTACGAAAGTAAGTTTCTGTGGTTAGGAGCTAGAAATCAGGACTCCTAAGCCGAGACACCCATACGGATCCATAGAAAAATAAGAATGGTTATAAAAGTGTAAATGTTTATGTGATGTACTAGTTCTACAGAGACTTCCATGTTGATATATTAATATTATTGATAAAAATGGACGACAAGCTACTGAACTGGTAGTGGCAAAAACTTTCATGTAAATAGTAGCACCAGTTGTGCAAACCACCAGAGTAAAGGCCCTGTCACACACAGAGATAAATCTACAGCAGATCTGTGGTTGCAGTGAAATTGTGGACAATTAGTGCCAGGTTTGAGGCTGTGTACAAATGTAACAATATGTCCATGATTTCACTGCAACCACAGATCTGCCAAAGGTTTATCTCTGTGTGTGACGGGGGCTTAATACTGCAGCAAAGTCTTTTGAAGAGGACCCTAATACTGCTGCAAAGTCTTTCGAAGAGGACCCTTAAGGGTGCTTTATATGCTGCGACATCGCTAGCGCTCTCGTTAGCGATGTGACACGCCAGATCGCAGATAAGATTTGGCGAGATTGCACATAGGTCATTTTTGTAGCGCCTGTCACATGTGCGATCTCGGCAAATCGTATGTGCGATCTAGCGTGTTACATCGCTAACGAGATCACTAGCGATGTCGCAGCGTGTAAAACACCCTTTATTCTGCAACACAGTCTTTCGAAGAGGAGACCAGGGACTCTGGGTGACGGGTGGTGGAAACGGGTACCTCAATGTAAATATATTGTTTTTTACTGAAACATTTAAAGAAAGTGCCTCACTTGCAAGAGAAGAAAGTTTAAAAAGTTTCTGCATTAAAAATGTGGTAATTGTTTATGTTGCAGCCCGAGGACGTGCTGAGATTTATCAAGAGGGAATGTGGCGCCCCTGTCAAGTCAGGTGCCACAAGGTATTGCATCAAGTCATAGATGAAATGCTAACCTTGGCTTCCTGGAAAACCAATGCTGGTAACACCAAAACACACATAGTCATGACCATTTTTCCCTCCAGACTGGGTGACAGGCTGGAGACGGACCTGTGGATAGCCACATATGGTGGAGACTGATCCAAACCCACTAGTCAGAAACCAGGAAAGGGGGAGGGGCCAGACAGTGAGTGAGCAGTTGACAGTAGTCAGGCATGGAGTGAGGAGGCCTAACAAGAAGTGTGGAGTTACTGACAGAGTGAAAATGAGTACAGTCGCTGGGAGAGTACGGGTAGTATTCACAGGACCAGGCACCAGAGGGATGTAGAACCCTAGGTCAGACAGACGCTCCAAGCTCATCTGATAACTCTGCCCGGTGAGGAGATCTTCATGGTTCCTCACCAATGTGAGCGCCCGGAGCACAGCAGCAAAGGGAGAACCCAGGGAGCTGAGACAGAGGTCCAACCCAGACAAGGTTCACACTGCCTGCATTTGGGCCAAGACTGAGGGACCAGGAGGGGACCCTAAAATGCTACAGGCTAAAGGGACCCACAAACTAGAGACGGGTGCAAGTAAGAAAAGCTCACCAGGACACAGAGCCGGCACTGGGACAAAGGAATACCGAGGCCCCATTTGGGACAGACCAGTACCAGCCAGGCTGCTGCTCACCAAACCTGTAAGTAAAGACCAGTTAAACCGCAGCTCTGGTGTTGCCGGAGTTCTTCTCGTACCTGTTTACCCTATTTTCCTCTGGGGCTCAGCCCTACTTGCAGAGGGCCACTATGCCTAAGCTGCCAAATACCACCAGCCCAAATTGTGAGAGACTCTGCAGCAGCGGATTCCCTCACCTAGACGCACACCACAAGTGGTGTCATGAAATATTCCTTTATTTTTATTTTTACCTTTTAATCCCCTTTTTTTAAACGACCCCATCATGGAACCGGGCATCGGACAGTAACCGTGACGACATATCCCCTGAAATACTGGGCCCGGGACAGAGTACCCCATAGCCCTGGGGTGGGACAGCTTTATTTAAAAGTACAGCTCGTTACGCAAAAAACGAGCCCTCACATGGCAAGATTGATTGAAAAATAAAAAAGTTACGGCTCTCGGAAGAAGGAAGGCAAAAAACAAAAAAACGGTAAGAACAAAATCGGCTGGTCGTGAAGGGGTTAAATGTATAAAAATCATTAATGTCCATGAGCATATAGGGGACTTTTTCATATTCGCATTTCCAATATAGTACAAATGTATAAGTATGAAAATATATCACATAATTAGTGTCATAAATAATCAGCCCATGAAATATAAACAATGACCAAAAAATACTCCTAAAACCTGATAATTAAACCATAACTAGCAGGTAGTAAATGTTCTGTAAATCGCTGCGGTAATTCAAACCGTCCGGGTGATGTGCATTCAGGGCCAGGATCCAGAACGCGTCTCTCATCAAGAGTAAGCATCCCCAATCTCCTCCTCTAGGGGGCCTGAAAACCCTTTCTATCCCCTTCACTCTAGGACAGTGATGGCGAACCTTTGGCACGCGTGCCACCAGGGGCACGCAGAGCCCATTCTGCTGGCACGCGTGCTGTCGCCTGATCCTGCAGGTTTGATCTGCTGGTGTGATCGCTCCAGCAGATCAAATCTGTGTTGGAGCGGAGGAGAAATTTCTCCTCGCTCTGACACTCCTGCTCTCCCAGGCCGCAGGTGTGTTGCCTAGGAGACGGAGGAGCGTCAGTGAGCAGCGCCGGTGTAATGACGTATTCTGGCCGCGTGGGAACTGAGGAACCAGCGGCGCGCAGCGGGAGAGTGTGTGCAGGAAGGTAAGTTGTGTGTTGCTTTTTTTAAATTTTTTTTTATATAACTCGTGTGCGGCTGTGCCAAGGTGGGGATGGGAGGGCCAGCGCCAGCATGGGGTGGGGGAACGCACATGGCAGCGTGGGGTGGGGGTGGGGGAACGCACATGGCAGTGTGGGGTGGGAGTGGGGGAACACACATGGCAGCGTGGGTTGGGGGAACGCACATGGCAGCGTGGGGTGGGGGTGGGGGAACGCACATGGCAGCGTGGGGTGGGGGTGGGGGAACGCACATGGCAGCGTGGGGTGGGGGAACGCACATGGCAGCGTGGGGTGGGGGAACACACATGGCAGCGTGGGGTGGGGGTGGGGGAACGCACATGGCAGTGTGGGGCGGGGGAGGGGGAACACACATGCCAGCATGGGGGAGGGGCATGCATGCCAGGATGGGGAACAATGCATGCCAGGATGGAGGAAACATACATGCCAGGATGGAGGAAACATGCATGCCAGGATGGAGGAAACATGCATGCCAGGATGGGGAAACATACATGCCAGGATGGAGGAAACATGCCACGATAGGGTACATTTGCCAGGAAGGGGAACATTTGCCAGGAAGGGGAACATTTACCAGGAAGGGGTACATGCTAGGAAGGGGGACATTTACCTGGATGGGGGAACATTTACCAGGAAGGAGGTAAATTAACCAGGATTGGGAACATTTACCAGGATGGAGGACATTTACCAGGAATGGGGTACATGCCGGGATGGGGGAACATTTACAAGGATGGGCAATGTGTCAGGATGGGGTACATTTGCCAGCATGGGGGAACATGCCAGAATAAGGTACATTTACCAGGATGGGATACATTTACCAGGATGAGGTATATTTACCAGGATGGGGCCATGATGGGGACAAATATACCAGAATGTAGGAAATATATATCAGGATGGGGGACATGTTTACCAAGGAAGGACATAACTACATAATGAAAGGGGAGGATAGCAACTCGCACGTCTTTATGGGATTTCAAGATGTTCAGACTTTGAACAGACTTTGAAATGTAGATGTGGATTACAGGGTGAAATCTGATTGCTTTCCAGGCTAAAATCTCTGTCTAATATGCTGCAATTTTTTCCAGAAAGATCAATCCAACTGCTGTGTCTGGAAAGGGCAGGGGCTAAGCTCCAATGTGTGGTAAGCATGCATGAGCGTGATGCCCCCTGCTGAAGAGAAGACTGCAAAGGTAAGATTAAAATCAATTTTTTACATAATAGGATTGATTGGCACTTCGGAAAAAAAAATGGGTTTAGGGCTACAGTTTGGGCACTCGGCCTGTAAAAGGTTCGCCATGACTGCTCTAGGACCACTCAGGTTACCCCCGTGTACCTCAATAAATGCTTGGATAAGCCAGAAGTAAGATGTTGGGAGCTGCCAAAATCGAGACTAGATGTGGTAATGTGCTCAGACAACCTTTTTTTAATTGTACTTGTATTGCAACCTATATAATATACAGTAGATCGCAATCCACACACGTTGCCATACGGACAACGTGTGTGGTATTACAATTGATGTAACTTTTGATTATGTGTTTTTTCCCCAATTTTTATTTAAAAAAAATCAGTCTTATGAATGAAGCTGCACAAACCGCATCTACCTAGTCCACATTTATAGCAACCTTTATGTTTTAACCATGTCGGTTTCAATTTTGCACTACAGAAGGAGCTAGGTGACAGCAAGCTACCCATGTCTCTAGATTTAATGGCAATGCATCGGACGCCCCGGACAGTATTTTAGACAAAATTGTGTCCTGGCGTAAAATAGGGGAATATTTGTGAAACAGATAGGTAATATCTTTGTAATTCACACTAAAGGGTATGGGGAAAGTCAGAGGGGACGAAAGATTACAAGGACTGGAAATTGTTCTTTTTATCTTCCAATGACATCTTTTCATTTTTTCAGACTCCAAAAAACATAACTAAAGGAGTCCATACAGTTCCTTCTTGCCCTAGTTAGCTCCGCTACAGTCAAATTACAAATCATGTGGGGTTGATGATAACTATCAGCACGTAACAGTTACTGCTGATAGATTTCCTATACATGTGGACTGTATCCTACCTCTGGCAACCTCACCAGTCAAAAGGACATCCAAATACAGCGTTGTGGACCCATAATTCTCAATGGTAAATTGAAGATTCATATTGTTATTATCTATATATTGAATGAAATGGGAAAAGGTGGTACCGGGTGATACAGAGACAAACCCGTCCCAAATGAGGATAAGGTCATCTATGTATCTCCCGTACCACCTTCTAGATGACACAAAGAGATTATCCATGGTGTGAATGTATTTAGATTCCTACACGGCCATATAAAGATTCGCCAGAGAAGGGGAAAATTTGGCCCCCATGGGACAGCCGCATATCTATAAAAAAAATTGTCAAATTTGAAAAAAAAATATTTTTTCAGTAAAAACTCAACTGACATGACAATAAATTTTTCATGTCTGATGAATAAAGAGTCACATCCGAAAAAATAGAAACCAAAGCTTGCAGCACTGTCCCATGGGGGTGTAACACTTCTGCGGTACGTGGAAGCCCAAACCCCAGAATATCCGTGCCAGTAAGAACACCAGCACCTTCAGACCACATACACAACCCCGACACTAACCTGGGAGACTGCCTGGTAATATGTAAAAGGGGAGGGCACGGATTGGATGTAGCCACCCAGCCTGTAGGGAGAGACTCAGTGAGGTGGAGGGTCAAGTAGTCAGTTGGGAAGGTGGGAGGAAGTGGTGTTCAGACAGTCTGTCAGAGGAAGTGAAGGAGAGAGTTAAGTACTGGAAAGGGATCTGTAGAGACAACAAAGAACTGTAAAAGCAGTGAGAACTGTGGAGTACGGAACCAGGACTCCAGGCACCGTGGGTTACCTGTGGAAGCAGCAGACTCCAGGAACCAGGGCGGCCTGTGGAAGTTCGGAACCAAGGCTCACAGGACTCAGCACAAGGCGGGGTGCAGACCCTAGGACAGTGGGACACTTTATGATCAGTTGTTAACTATGCCGGGCAAGAAGATCTCCAGGGTCAATCGCAAACCTAAGAAAGCCTGAAGCACAAGGAGCAAAGAGGGGACCAGGGACTGAACCCCTTAAATAGTTCAGGCTGCCTGCATTAGGGCCCAGAGAGAAAAGAAGAAGGAACTTCCAAGTAGCTCCAGGCCACAGGAGTCCAATCACAACAAGTGTGCACAGCCATCCCAGGTCTAGCTGGCACAGAGAACAAGGGGAGTTGGTACACTTGGAACCGGCACCCGTGGTTCCAGTACCAAAGTAAACAAGGCAAGTTATACTGCAACTCTGGTGTGGACTGTTTCCTTGCATGCACTCACATAGACTGTTCCCCACTACAACCTCTATCATCCACTGCTGGGGCCTGTCCCTGCATGCCGAGGGCTCTAACCATCCAGGCTGTATCACTCCATCAGCCCCAGCAGAAACCTGCAGCGGCGGCTCCAAATAACCTGGCCACACACCGCAAGTGGCGTACACTCATGGCCAAAAGTTTTGAGAATGACACCAAAATTATATTTTAACATGATCTGTTGCCCTCTGTTGCAATCATATTATGAGTACCAAAAGGTTATATTGACAGTTAGAATGAGTTAATGCAGCAAGTCAATATTTGCAGTGTTGACCCTTCTTCTTCAGGACCTCTGCAATTCTCCCTGGCATGCTCTCAATCAACTTCTGGATCAAATCCTGACTGATAGCTGTCCATTCGTGCATAAGCAATGCTTGCATTTTGCCAGAATTTGTTGTTTTTTATTTGTCCACCCGTCTCTTGATGATTGCCCACAAGTTCTCAATGGGATTAAGATCTGGGGAGTTTCCAGGCCATGGACCTAAAATCTCTATGTTTTGTTCCATGAGCCATTTAGTGATCACCTTTGCTTTATGGCAAGGTGCTCCATCATGCTGGAAAAGGCATTGTTGGGCGCCAAACTGCTCTTGGACAGTTGGGAGAAGTTGCTCTTGGAGGACATTCTGGTACCATTCTTTATTCATGGCTGTGTTTTTAGGCAAGACTGTGAGTGAGCCGATTCCCTTGGCTTAGAAGCAACCCCAAACATGAATCGTTTCAGGATGCCTAACAGTTGGCATGAGACAAGACTGGTGGTAGCGCTCACCTCTTCTTCTCCTAATAAGCTGTTTTCCAGATGTCCCAAACAATCGAAAAGGGGATTCATCTGAGAAAATGACTTTACCCCAGTCCTCAGCAGTCCACTCCCTGTACCTTTTGCAGAATATCAGTTGGTCCCTAATGTTTTTTTTTCTGGAGAGAAGTGGCTTCTTTGCTGCCCTCCTTGAAACCAGGCCTTGCTCAAGCAGTCTCTGCCTCACAGTGCGTGCAGAAGCACTCACACCAGCCTGCTGCCATTGCTGAGCTAGCTCGGCACTGCTGGGTAGTCCGATCCCGCAGCTGAAACAGTTTTAAGATATGGTCCTGGCGTTTGCTGGTCCTTCTTGGGCGCCCTGGAGCCTTTTTGGCAACAATGGAAGCTCTCTCCTTGAAGTTCTTGATGATGCGATAGATTGTTGACTGAGGTGCAATCTTTGTAGCTGCGATACTCTTCCCTGTTAGGCCATTTTTGTGCAGAGCAATGATGGCTGTACGTGTTTCTTTAGAGATAACCATGGTTAACTGAAGAGAAACAATGATACCAAGCACCAGCCTCCTTTTTAAGTGTCCAGTGGTGTCATTCTTACTTAATCATGACTGATCGCCAGCCCTGTCCTCATCAACACCCACACCTGTGTTAATGGAACAATCACTAAAACAATGTTAGCTGCTCCTTTAAAGGCAAGAATGCAATGATGTTGTGTTTTGGGGGTTAAAGTTCATTTTCTTAGCCAATATTGAATTTGCAAGTAATTGCTGTTAAGCTGATCACTCTTTATGACATTCTGGAGTATATGCAAATTGCCATTAGAAAAACTTAAGCAGTAGACTTTGTAAAAATTAATATTTGTAGCATTCTCAAAACTTTTGGCCATGACTGTAGTCGACAAAAACTTTTATTATTTTCTTTTATTTTCCCCTTTTATTTTATTTTACCAAAACCCCCTTTTTCTTTCCTGAGGGACGGCACTTCAAGGGCCACGGTAACGGGCCGTGACCACGACTGACCCCACCGAGCACTACAGAGCCCGGGACTAAATACCTCACAGCCCTGGGGCTTCACAGAGGATACAAGAGTACAAAGAAATGACATTGCATGTAATCCACTCTGAGTTATTAGACCAATTCACATCCTGCAAACTGCTCAGGAGATGCTTAGTTTCCCTGACAAACCCAATTAAATTAGTGACCATTGGTTATAATTTGTTATCCACCCATTCAAATAATCTCTCATGCAAAGACCCAATTGAGGCTCACTTCATGGGTTATGACATTTTATTCTGCATAAATGATTTTTGAATAAAGAACAATAAATATTTTACAAGAAAGAATCTGGTGCCGGACTTTATCCTTTATTCTTTCCCCTGGAAATGTTTCTGTTTAGGCTTATGGATAACGAGGCTTTCTGCAATCACATGGCGGCGGCCGTCCCGCGCTAATCAGTCCCCAACCACCACAATTTCTCCCAATGTGCAGTCTCTGCCTTAGACAAGCACGTGTTCCGTAACATCATCCGTACCCTGACTTAAGTAATTAATAGGAAGGTCCACTTAACCACTGATACTTGGACAACTGCTTATTGCCAGGGATGCTATATTTTCTTGATGGCAAATTGAGTGAACTTTGTGGAGGCCGGAACTAAGTCGGACTCTGAGATGGTACACGTGTTAACGACACCTAGGATTCCAACAGGGTTCCCCCCAGCTCCTACACCAGTTCTTGCACCTTTTCCATCTTCGAATTGTTATCCCTATCAGTCGCAAGCTGGAAGCACTGCCTCGGTGAAGCGGCAACAGGCTCTGCCGAAACTGATATCTTTACGTGACAAACAACACACCGTCGGAGAGTTGTTGAAAGGTCTAACAGACCAGACAATTATGTGGTTCTGTGCTGAACCTCCAACCAGGCATGGTCGTGTGTGATAACGACAGTAACATGTTGGTGGCTCTGATACTTGCAAGCTGCCACACATACCAAACCTTGCACATGTGCTCAATATAGTGGATCAGCAATTTCTAAAAACATACCCTGATTTGCCTGAGATATTTGTCAAGGTGCACCGCATGTGCACCTATTTCCACAAGACACTCACAGCTGCTGCCAGGCTGGCAGTGCTGAAGCAGCACTTACAAGTGCCTGCTCACCAACTGGTTTGCAACCTGCCCGCACTCTGGAACTTAATATTACATATGTTGGCAAGGCTTTGTGAGCAGCTGAGGGCAGTAGTTGAACACCAGCTCCAAAAATGCCCGTTGGTGTTCCAGTCAGCTTTCACACATAAGAACCAACGAGTTGCCATGGATATCTGACATCTGGTTCTCCAAAATTTTGAGAAATCAACTAAGATGGAGAATGGCAATGATGCCATAATCAGCTAATCAGCGTAATCATCCCGCTTCTGTGTCTACTCAATCGCTGCTCACAATTGAAGAAGTTTTGCATGCAGACCAGGTCGAGAAGGAGAAAGAAAATACACAGGGTGTTACAGACCAGCCTCATGTCATCTTCTCAGGATGGATTGGGTGATAATGAGAAGGAGAACTAGAAATAGAAGATGGTTGCCTGTGCTACAGAGGATACTACCAACACCAGCTTCTCGTCTATTCAGCATGGATGGCTTGACGTGGAGGAGGAAGAGGATGAGAGGGAGGTGAAGGAGATGGAGACTCGTCCTTCTGTTGGAGACAGGGAAGTCTTTCCTGTGGGATATCTGACACACATGGCAGACTTTATGTCCGCTGCCTTTCCCATGACCCTCGTATTATATGCATTTTGACCAACACTGATTACTGGTTGTGCACCCACCTTGACACTCATTACAAGGAGAACTTTCCATCTCTCCTTTCTGCAGTGGAGAGGGCTACTAAAATGGTGCAATACCCAGGGCCAGATTAAGGTTGGTGGGGGCCCCTGGGCAGAAAATCTGGTAGGGGCCCAATATCGTCAACATTTTTAGCCATAACAGTAGAGCGTGAAATGTAGCATTTAAATATAAATCTAATGAGCATGTATCTTATCCTGTTCTGACACATTCAGATTTACAGTACTACAATACAGATACTGTACAATCCAGGATTGCTCACAGCAGTCACTTATACACAGAAAGTAGAGTTACTCACATATTTTTTATTGATCCCAATGTTAAGACAGCCAGGTCCAGGCTCCAGGTTTTTGTGGCCCCCGGGCGGAAGAGTCTCCGTGGGCCACATTCACACACAAACACGCACATACAGATGCATACACATACAGGTATACGTACATATACATATTTGAAAACAAAATCACAAAAATACATATAAACAGAAAAATCTATACAGTGTGTCCACCCATATCCTGTCCACCGCCATTAATTTGAGAACAGCGGCAGCTATAGGCATAGAAGTGGTGTCTAGGTATAGTATAGTAAAGTAGCCATGCGCTACACAATGAAACCACCTATTGCACCAACTGGTGGAAAACAACGGAGTTAGCATTTTTATCTCGAAAACGGAACGAGATAGAGAAAAAAAGTGAATTACAAAGTTGTAGGGCATCATCAATTCAATACGAATCGACACCTTGCATATAGAAATGCTATAATTAGAATGTGTAAAACTCACAAGGCTGCGGACGTGAAGCGATACCTCATGGAGACCTTGCTACAAGACATTGGGTATGGTGGCTGTGTGGAGTGGCCTCCACGCTCACCTGACCTGATTGGACTTCTTTCTGTCAGGCCACATCAAACAGCAGGTGTTTGCGACCCCTCCACCAACATTTCAGGACCTACGACGACGTATCAAAGATGCTTGTGCAAACTTGTCACCTACCATATTGCACAACGTGCAGCAAGATACAGTATGCTGTGCAGAGTCCAGATGTGCATTGCAGCTGACGGTGGCCACTTTGAGCATCAAAGTTAAATGAGCGCCATATGCGTGACCAGCATTCAATGTTTTGGGGGGTGGTAATGTGTTTCATATCATAGCATTTCTATATGCAAGGTGTCGATTCGTATTGAATTGATGATGCCCTACAATTCTTTAATTCACTTTTTTTCTCTATCTCGTTCCGATTTCAAGAAAAAAATGCTAACTCCGTTGTTTTCCACTAGGTGGCGCTATAGGTGGTTTCATTGCATAGCGCATAGCTACTTTACTATACCTAGACAACACTTCTATGGCTATAACTGCCGCCGTTCTCAAGTTAAGGTGGTGGATAGGATACAGGTGGACACACTGTATAGTGAAAGATATCTAATGTGCCAAAGCAATAAGGACTAAGTTGTGGTTGAACCATAAATCCATTTAGTGGTCCTATGATGTGTACGTCCTCATACATATTATACTCATAAGTAATTTATTTCACTCGACGCGTTTCCCCCTAAAACGGGTTCATCAGGATTGTTATGATATTAACTTATCTGACCAATAATGCCCTGTGACATGTTCACTGCACCCTGTTGCTGTCACAACTCACTTTCCCTGATCAGATTGTTTCTCCTGATCAGAGCGATGTTGAAGCAGTAGAAGCGATCAGGTAGTGCATTCATAATGTCCCCTAAGGGGATTTGTAAAGTCAGTACAAAAAAAAATGAAACAAAGTTTAAAATGCCCGATCTGTCACAATATAAAATCAATCTGATAACTAAAGGACGTATTGAGAAAAAAAATTCCAAACGGCAAAATACATTTTTTGAGTCAGCCCAACATTACAATGCAATAACAGGCAATGAAAACATTACATCTACGCAAAAATAAAAAAATGAAAAACATAGGAATGGTGAGTCCTTAGTACCGCAAGGAGAGGGGTAGAGAATCCCATCTTCAACAAGGAAGAGAACCAGCAAGGCAAAATCCAGAGGAAATAGTAAGGTATCTTGTGCTTAAAAATATTTTTAAAAATATTATTAATCTACTTTTAAAATGTCATTCCAGTTTTTTTAGGTAGAGCAAATAGGAAGATCTGTGCAATCTAGCAGCGACAACGTGGTTTCGGTGCTGTGTGCCTTAATCATAGTCTAATGTGCACTGTCTACTAGTTCCACTAAAATACTGCTAATGCTGCTTCAGTAGCAGCTTTAGCAGTATTTAGAGGAACTAGTAGACAGCGCTGAAACACGTTGTCACTGCTTCTTTTCTCTATCGCTTCATTGGGGGACACAGGAAACCATGGGACGTTCCAAAGCAGTCTCTGAGGGTGGGAAACCTTGAACGGTAATATTGTTTATTAGTTTACGTTGACTGCTGTTCGCAACACCTTTCTGCCTAAACTTGTGTCAGCTGATGAGTAGGTGTTTACTTTGTAGAACTTGGAAAAGGTGTGTAGAGAGGACCAAGTGGCCGCTTACCAGACCTGTAATGGGGAAGCTTGATGTCGGACAGCTTAGGAGACTCCCACTGCTCGTGTGGAGTGAGCCTTTACCCCTGAAGGGGGTGTTCTTTCTTTTATTCTGTATGACACTATGGCAGAACGCATCCACCTGGCGATGGTTGATTTTGAGGCAGCTAGGGCTTTGCGGTGTCCGCTGGGGATGACAAAAAGGGAGTCTGATTGTCTGAAGTCTTTGGTTCTGTTGAGGTATATGTGGATTGCTCTGACCAGGTCAAGTTTATTAAGTGCCATCTCTGTGGGATTAAAAGCAGCAGGGCAGAACAAGGGAAGGATCATTTCTTCGTTTAGGTGAAAGGAAGAGACGACCTTGGGAAGGAAGGAAGGTACCAGTCGTAGTAAGTTCTAACACTTGGCGTATGGACATAATTACTACTTTCCAAGATGGTATGAGCAGTGTTGTGGTATGAATAGACTCAAAAGGCGTTTTTTGTAGCGCATTGAGGACTAGATTAAGATCCCAAAGTTCTAATGGAGGATGATAAGGAGGCCTAGAATGGGACAAGGGCAAAAAGCTATGTTTCTCTGGAGAGTGCTGAGACTTGCCCTTTGAGGGAACTGAGACCTAGTCCTGAATCTAACTCTGACTGTAGAAAGGCTAGTAGGTTAGCCGAATGAATAAGGGAGCACCTTCTTTACCTCACACGAACTGAAAAAGGCTTTCCAGGTTCTGTGATAAATCGTTGATGTGGATTGTTTTCTTGCTTTTAAGATGGTTTGTATGACTGCATCTGATAACCCTAAGTCACTTAGAACGACGGCTTCAACAGCCATGCTATTAAATTGAGAAACTAAGAATTCTGATGGTAGATTCGACCTTGTGAGAGTAGGTCTTGACCATCTGGAAGTTTCATTGGACATTGGAGCGTCCACTAGCATATTGATGATTTCTGCGTACCAGGACCTTCTTGGCCAGTGTGGTGCTATCAGTATGATTGATACTGACTTTGCCTTGATCTTTTTTACTATCCTGGGAATTAGTGGAAGTGGAGGGAAGAGGTACGGTAGCTTGAACTGTGCCCACGATATTGCTAGGGAGTCTGACGTCACTGCAAGAGGGTCGGATGTTCTTGAGACAAAGCAAGGAACCTTGTTGCTGTTGTTTATGGATGCCATCAGGTCGATGTCTGGCTTGTTCCAATGTTGGCATATTTTGTTGAAGTCTAAAGGGTGTAGAGACCATTCTCCCGAAGCTAGACCCTTGTGGCTTAGGTAATTGGCAGCCCTGTTCTCTACGCCAGGGATGTGGATTGCTGAGATCTGTGGTACATGGTTTTCTGCCCAGGCTAATATCCTTGATACTTCTGCCATGACCTTCATTCTCCTTGTGCTTCCTTGGTGATTTATGTACGCTACTGCTGTGGCGTCTGCTTGAATGCGAATTGGTCTTTTTGATAGAAGTTTCTGCCAATGAAGGAGAGCTAAGTATATGGCTCGAATCTCTAGGATGTTGATTGAGAGCGAAGTTTCGTAAAGCCCTGTGCGCACTAAAAAAAGGAATTTTCTTAAGGAAATTCCGGAGGCTCAGTAAGATTTTCACACCTGCGGGAAAATACCGCACCGATATCCGCATAGAAATCCGCATGCGTTTTGCTGTGTTTTGCTGTGGATTTGTTGCGGATTTGGTGCGGAAATGCCGCAGCCAGCGTCGGACTGGCTACTGGAGGAATCTCCAGTAATACCAGGCCTGGCCGCGGTTACTTGCACTGAAGGTGGGAGCTCCGGAGTGCAGCCTAGACTAAACTGCGAGCGCCGAGTGATTGATTCCCTGGCGATTGCAGCCTAGACTAAACTGCGAGCGCCGAGTGATTGATTCCCCGGCGAATGCCGTTTAGTTCAGGCCGGGATGATCTCCGGAGCTCAGGTGACAGCTCTGCAGTGCAGCCCGGCCTCTCTACAGCTGTCACCTGAGCTCTGGAGATCAGCCCGACCTGAACTAAACTGCAATCGTCGGGGAAACAATCACTTGGCGCTCGCAATTTAGTCTACGCTGCACTCCGGAGCTCAGGTGACAGCTCCGGAGTTCAGTGCAGGTAACTGAATCCAGGCCTGGCATTACTGGAGATTCTTCCAGTAACCAGTCCCGCAGCTACCTGTGGAAAAGTGACATGCAATTGCTTTTGCTGCGGGAATACCGCAGCAAAACAGGCAGCTGTCAAAATCCGCTTAGTGTGCACTGCATTTTTTTTTCCCATAGGATTTGCTGGTGAATCACTGCAGAGATGTTATGAACATTTTCTGCAGCGAAACATGCAGCAAATCCGCGGGTAATACGCGGGAAATTCCGTCTAGAGCGCACAAGACCTTAATCTCCCAATGACCTTGAACAGTGAGGTTTTGAAAACTGCCCCCCAGCCTGATAGGCTGGCGTCTGTCATAATTAATAGCCAGTGACCTGGAAGTAACAAACGTCTATGTAGGATAAGTGGTGAGTGCAGCCACCATGTCAAGGACTGTTGTACCTGTGACGGTAGATGTATTGGTAGATCCAGTGATGGCATTGACTTGTTCAACAGAGACAAAAGGGCTATCTGTAGGGGTCTGCTGTGAAATTGGCTGAACGGAACTGCTTCAAAAGCAGCTACCATCTTTCATAATATCTTCATGCAAGTCCAAATGGGTACTGAGCTTGACTGTATGAGTAGGCATGTGTCCTGTTTCTCTTCTGTTAAGCCCGCTTTACACGCTACAATATATTGTACGATGTGTCGGCGGGGCCACGTCGTAAGTGACGCACATCCGGCATCGTAAGTTACATTGTAGCATGTAACAGCTACGTGCGATTGTTATTGAACGGTAAAACGTTCATCGCATAGACGTCGTTCATTTCCTAAAAATTGAACGTCAGGTTGTTCATCGTACCCGGGGTAGCACACATCGCAGTGTGTGACTCCCCGAGAACGATGAACAGATCTTACCTGCGTCCTGCGGCTTCCGCCGGCAATGCGGAATGAAGGAGGTGGGCAGGATGTTTACATACCGCTCATCTCCGCCCCTCCGCTTCTATTGGCCGGCTGCAGCGTGACGTCGATGTGACGCCGAACGTCCCTCCCACGCCAGGAAGTGGATGTTCGCCGCCCACAGCGAGGTCGTATGGATGGGTAAGTACGTGTGACGGGGGGTTATTCGATTGTGCGACACATTCAACAAATTGAGAGTGTCGCACATACGATGGGGGAGGGTACGATCGCATACGATATCGTATGCTTAATTGCAAGGTGTAAAGCGGGCTTAAGTAACACTCTGGCTCATACCATGTCAAATAACATGCCTAGAAATGTCAGACGTTGTTTAGGAATCATGGAGGATTGTTTCCTGTTGATTATCCAGGTTAGACGTGATAGAGTGATGGTGGTGATGTAGAGGCTTTTGAGACATGCTTGATGTGACGGTGCCTTGATTAGAATGTGGTCCAGGTAGGAGAGTAATATGATTCCCCTGGCTTGTAGAATGGCCATTGTTGCTGCCATGACCTTTGTAAAGACCCTTGAAGCAGTTGCAAGACGGAAGGGTAGTGCGATAAATTTAAAGTGTGCCTGGTCTACGGCAAAAGGCAGGAACCTTTAGTGTCTCTGATACATGGTGTGTGTAGATACACATCTTGGATATCTATTGAGCACATGAATTCTTGGGGCTTCATAAATGAGATTACTGCTTGAAGAGACTCCATCTTAAAGTGGCGTAGTCTAACTGATTGGTTTAGTACCTTGAGATCCAGAATAGGGCATACCGCTCCATCTGTCTATGGTACCACGAACAGGTTTGAATAAAAACCTGTGAAACCTTCCTGCGAGGGTACTGGACGATGACTCCTGCTTTTTGGAGAGTGGAGATGGCTGAGTAGTAACCCTGTATGAGGACTTTTGCTTTTGGTGCTCGGGATAACACAAAATGATGTTGTGATGGCAAGTTGAACTCTAGTTTGTTTCCGGAGGTGACAATTTCCTGGATCCATAAGTAACTGACTTCTGAAAGCCCCACCTCCTTGAAAAGCTGAAGTCGACTGCCCACTCTGAGATCTCTTTCCTGTTTTTGTCATGCGGTACTGAATTTATTGTTGTTGAATCTTGATGTTCACTGTCCGTTCTAACGTGGTCACTGTTTCCAGACTGGCGTTAGTTTGAATGAGGGCTTTTTATTTTTTTGGTGTGAAAAAGTCTTCTCCTAGCCACCATTTTTGTTGGGAAAGTGGCAAAAGGACCGAAATGTTGGGAATTTCCATCTGTTGGAAGGTGCTCGATGATCTGGTCAAGGTGGTCTCCAAACAGCCGGTCTCCAAGGAAGGGTAGACTGGTGATGCCTCTTTTAGATGGTGTTCGTGTTCCATGTTCCGAGCCATAGGACTCTGCAGATAGCTACCAAGTTGACCGCTGCTAAGGCAGAACAGCCAGCAATGTCGAGGGAAGCTGAAAGTAGATATTTTCCTGTATAAGCTATTTGGCTGGTGAGGTTTGCAAGTTCTTATGGTGGAGCTCCATTATTGATGCTATCTCAGAGGTGTTTGGACCATGCAGAGACAGATTTGGAGACCCAGGAAGATGAGAAGGCAGGGCCTAGGACTGTTCCTGCTGCCTCAAAGGTGGTTTTAGTTAAGGTCAGGGCCGCCATCAGGGCATTACTAGTGTGACTCCTGTATCGGGCTCGGTGAAAAGAGGGGGGCCCGGCTGACAGCCCGGGCTCCTCCCCTTTCATTCCTCTGCTCACCGGGCCCCATAGGCAGGGGGCGGGGACGTTGAACTGGCAGACATATCGCGGTGCAGCACCTGCAGTTGCACAGGGGCCCCAAGCGGGAGCGGGCCCCTAGAGCCTGAAAACGTTTTACCCCTTAGCGTCCTATGACGTACTGGGTACGTCATGGCTCCCTGGTACTTAAGGACCCATGACGTACCCAGTACCCAATACGTCGTGGCGAGATTGTGGCCCCGGAGCCCCGGTGGATGCGATCGCTGCAAACATCTTAGATTCGGGGAGGAGGGGCCCTCTGCCTGACCTCAGGAGGGGTGGTGTCTCCTCCCCAGACCTAAGGAGGCTGTGATTGGCTGACCAACGCCGCTCAGCCAATCACAGCCACTGTAATGTTTCAGCCATTGAAAATGGCTGAAATATTGAAATCCAGCCATCATCAGTGCAGCTGTAGCACTGATCATTGGCTGGAGCTGGGTGACCTCAGTTTCACCCGCCCCCAGCTGTGATTGGAGAGATTGGCCTTGTGACCGATCTCTCCAATCACTGTGGATTTGGGGCCGGAGACCGCTCCCCTCAGCTTCACTCCGGCATCTGTGGAAGCTGATGGGAGCGATCGGTAAGTTATAGACACTGTCTCCTTTCAGCCGCCGGCTATAGAAGTCACTGCCCCCCATCCACCGCCACTGAACCCATCTGCTTCCTCCCCTCCATCTGCCACCGCTCTCCCCCATCTGCCGCTGCCCCCCTCCCTCATCTGCTGCCCCCTCTCCCACCTCTCACCTTCCTCCACCTGCTATGATCCCCCCACCTGCTGTGAACCCCCACCTGCTGTGATCACCCCACCTGCTGTGATCCCCCCACCCGCTGTGTGATCCCCCCACCTGCTGTGAGACCCCCCACCTGCTGTGAGACCCCCACCTGCTGTAAGATCCCCCAGCTGCTGTGAGACCCCCCCAGCTGCTGTGATCCCCCCACCTGCTGTGTTCCCCCCCACCTGCTGTGACACCCTCCGGCTGTGATCCCTCCACGTGCTGCGATCCCCCACCTGCTGTGATCACCCCCCCACCTGCTGTGATCACCCCCCCACCTGCTGTGATAACCCCCCACCTGCTGTGATCACCTCCTCACCTGCTGTGGTCACCCCCACCTGCTGTGATCCCCCCACTATCTATCTATCTATCTATCTATCTATCTCTATTCCTCTATCTATTTATGATTCTGTCTATTTATCTATGATTCTGTCTATTTATCTCCTATCTGTAGCACCCACAGTGCATGGGTTAAATGTTACTCGTCGCCGGACCGGTGATGTCGGGTCAGGGATGTCACAGGTGGCCCTGCCCGGCTTCGTGGCCCCAAGGTGGACAATAAAAGGGGATTTGGATGATGGTGGGGAGTGATGAGGATGATAGTCTTGTGACGCCACCTGTGGTACGTGGCCAGGGATTAGCCGCCGCTGCTGTCGCTGTCCTTCGGGGCGGATGGTGTTGCAGCAAGGATGGTTCTGCTCCCCACAGGTGGAGTGAGGCCCCGGGGAGGATGATGAGAACAGTAGTGGCCACTGGCGCCGAAACGCGGGGCGACGGCAATCAAAAGGCTGAATCAGCTGCTGTGGTTCCAGCCGTGATGGGCCTCAGCCGATCCCGGATCCGTTGGAGGTTAGAACCAGTACGGTGGTCGATGGGCCCTTCCTTGTTGCGCCTTTAAAGATGGATCCCCATGGCCTGAAGCTGCTTGGGGACTCCGGCTTGTGTACTGTAGTGTTAGCTCCTGTCCCATGTGTAGGTGACGCGGGGCCGCTGTGGGACTTGACTGTAATCACGACTCCGGACCCTATGTGGAACTGTGCTCCGGGATCTCGTGGTGGTCAGAGGGACATGCAATCCCCCTGTCCTGCAGATTCTAGTGATACAACATGAAGTCTGTTCCACCCTAATGCTCTACACCCTGAACCGCACTGGTCCCGCTCCTGTTCTCTACTGCTGTAGAACACTCTAACTGTTGTGTAAGCTCCTAACTCCCCCTGGTGGCTGGTGCTCCCCCGGTTCCCTGTCACTAGTGGGTGGCTGCCGCATGTTTGGTGACTACCTTAAGACCTGACCCTAGCCCGGTCCCCAATGGGGAGGGCAACCTGGTTGTGTGTATGAGTCTCTGTTGTGGAACTTGTACCGACCTCCTCTGGATCCAAGATGAGTACTGCACCTTAAGTGAGGTGCAGTACCCTGTGGTGACTGAAGCCACAGGGGCGCCACATATCTATCTATCTATCTAGCCAACTATCTAGCCATCTATCTATCTGCTGAAAGAGCCTTAAAGTGAATCTGAGAGCAGCATAATGTAGAGACAGATATCCTGATTCCAGCGATGTGTCACTTACTGGGCTGTTTGCTTTCATTGTGATAAAATCAATGTTTTCTCTGCTGCAGATCTAGCAATTATACAGGCCTCATGAATATGCTGGACTACCTGCAGCATGACAAGTAGCCCTGTAATGATAATCTCATGCTGATTAACCCTAGAACGCATACCTGGGGCCTCGCAGGCCTGCTAGGTCATTTGTTTTCTATGGTAGATTGAATTGCTTGCGCGTTCTAGGGTTAACCAGTGATGTCATCAAAACTACACTAAGCAGCCCAATAAGTGACAATCGCTGGAATCAGGATCTCTTCCCCTGTTATGCTGCGCTCAGATTAGGTGTTAAAAACCTGGTGACAGATTCCCATTAAAGGGGTTGTTAGGTCTAAATCCACAAGTCAGCATTATTACAATTTGGTTTCAATTAGCTTAAAAACTGTATGTGACACATTCCCTTAAAGAAAAAAAATAGATATACAAAAAATAAATATATACCAAAGAAGTTAGATTAAAAAAAAAAGTTAGAGTAGGGCCCTGCCAAAAGAGTCTACCTTGTTGTGGTGGCAGGCTTAAAAAAATCTTTTGGCCGAAACAAAATCTGATGGCTGTGTGTGATATACAGTTTTCAATGTGAAGGGTTACTGTGTGATTGGTGAGGTTGTAGTGCAGAAGTGAAGTTTTTCCAAGAGTGGCGGTGGGACTGTGGAAGATTTGCGGGGTGGAGGCGGAGCTGGGGTGGAGCCTCAAGGGGGCCCCAAACTTTTGCCAGTATGGGGCCCTGAAATTCCTAGTGGCAGCCCTGGATAAGGTTTCCACTTGTCTATCAGTTGGTTCTTTGAGAGTAGCTCAGTCTGATAACGGGAGGATGATACACTGGTGGATCAACTGAAGGCGTTTTGGTCCATATTTTTAAGTCTCTGAAGCAAAGCGATACAGGATGCCCATTCACCCTTCGTTTGAATCGTCTGTCAGGTTGTCCCCATTCTCTATCTAGAAACAGAGGAAATTCCAGCGTCTCCAGGAGGATTGAAGAATATTTAAAAGTAAATTCTTTTTATTACATCCTTAAAAACATCCATCATAGATACAAAAAGAGGCACATGGGGACAGGACAGAGGATCTTTCCTACGCGTTTCTCAAAATAAACACACTTATTTTAACCTGTTTCAGGACGTGCATTGAATTTAAATAATTCCCTTTTGAGACTTTTTGCACATTCCATGATTAAGACCTTAACAGGTCAAAACGCGTAGGAAAGATCCTCTGTAATGTGCCCATGTGCCTCTTTTTATATTTATGATGGATGTTTTTAAGGATCTAATAAAAAGAATTTACGGTACCTTTAAATATTCTTCAATCCTCCTGGAGACGCTGGAATTTCCTCTGTTTCAAGGGATTTCCCACCTGGGTCAGGGCGTTTCCGTGTGCCGGTGGTGTGTTCTGGAGTGTAGAGGGGTGAGC
Organism: Anomaloglossus baeobatrachus; assembly: GCF_048569485.1. Classification (NCBI taxonomy): domain Eukaryota; kingdom Metazoa; phylum Chordata; class Amphibia; order Anura; family Aromobatidae; genus Anomaloglossus; species Anomaloglossus baeobatrachus. Next base: position 538,971,853 of record NC_134357.1, on the reverse strand, counting down.
TGAATTCCTTCTATATTTTCCATTCTCTATCTAGTACCTCTTGGAATTCTTTTTGACCTGAAAAGAGGACTGGTGTTGGTTTGTTTTTCCTGAGATAGACCTCTTTTCCTTAGGGGGATTAGTCTCTGTAATGTTTAAATGTTTGGTTAACAGCCTGAACTAGACTGTCAACCATATCTCTTATCTTTGAGGACTGATCTAAGTCAGAGTCTGACTCTGAATCCGATTCCTGACTGGACACGGATTCTTGAAATGTATGCATTTCTACTGTGGCTGATGGCCCCTCTGAAGAAGTGGATGGAAATGGTGAGGGAGATCTGGAGGGTGACGCGTTACAGTTTGTTTCCTAGAAAAACTGAGCCATCCAGTAACCTTGATTCGCCCTTAGAGGAGATCAGTGTTCCGGGACTGGTGTTTTGTAGAGGTAGCTTTTGCATAACCATAACCATGATCAGTGATACTCTGGTTAAGTTGGCTACAGACTGTGAAAGAGCTGAGGCCCACTCTGGAGTAGAGGACCCACTCTGAATTTGTCTGTTGGTGGGGGGCTGTAGGGGGGTTGAGCCAGTGGACTTAGTACAGGAGGGACAAAGGGATGTGTCTTGGCCAGATGGAAACCTGGATTTGTAGGCTGAGCAGGCGTAGTAGGAAACTATGGCTGTTTGGGGGGCCTATTTTCCCTTGTATTAGACATAGTGAGAGACAATGCAGTGAGCAGTAAGAAAATGCAGAAAGTAAATGCAGTGATGGAATGCAGAAAGTAGGTAGACTTTGAGGAGGAGGCCGTGCGTCGCTAGTGTAGCAGATCCTACCCAGATTCAGATGATGGATCCTGCTGCGGAGCGTGTCCCACATATGTCTGTGATAAGATCCAGCCAGGAAATAGGAGTAGCTGAACCGAGCAGGTGAGATTAAATTACTGGATGGCTGTATTGTGTGGATCTGCGGCTGTTCTCTACTGTGATTGGGCTGCACGCTGTAGGCTGAACTCTTATGAATCACGGGAAAAAGCAGGGCTGGCAAGGAAGGCGTGTCCAGCCTCTCTTACGCTGAGGAAGACCAAGACATGTGCTGGCCAAGATGGCTGCAGGGGGGGGCGTGTCCAATGTTTCCTACTGTGAGGAAAAATGAGACACGCGCTGGCCTAGATGGCTGCGTGGGGCGTGTCTTAAACTGGCCTGCATGGTTGTGCAGATGAACAGAGTGACATGTGCTGGGTAAGATGGCTGTGGGGGCATGTCTATAGTCCGGCGTGTGTGTATGTGCTGCGTTCTAACGCAGCGCCGTCCAAGTGTAGAATGGAAGGAAGGACTGGAGGACATGTGCCGGGTCTATGGCAGTGATCATACCGCTATGCGGTAGAAATTGAGAACTATCTTTGTGAGAGCGGTGTTTGCTGATGGTGCTAAGTATGTGCTCGGGTGAGTGGGAGCAGGAGCCCCTATGTCGAGGATGAGACAAGGAGGGTTAGAAGGCCAAGAACAGAAGCTTACCTTGTCTTCACAGTGTTAGGAGTACCTGGTCTGTTCCCCTGGAGCGCTTTCTTGTTGTCCTCTTCTGTCTCCTGGCCATGTGTCACTGTGGTGGGTGAGCGGGCTGGAGAATTGTGGATAGGATCGTTAGGTCACCCCATCCGAACCCTAAGCGCCGATGCATTAGGCTTATACAATCCTGCCTTCCAGACCTGGGACACAACAGTGAGACTGTTTCATCCTGTGCTCTCGGTCTCTAGGTAGGTTGACAGTGACTCATTACACTCTGTTTCCCTCACAAGACGCTTGCTTTCTGAAATAGAGAAGCATAGAGAATATTAATGCAAAAAAACGACAATTGTGGAAAAAAGTGGGGCTGATGAAAAAAACCCTGAGTCCACCTCCTCCTGACACTAAGCAAAAACTGAATAACTTCCTGCCACTAGGTGGGTATATATTGCTGAGGAGGAGTTAACTTTTATTTTTGCCTAGTGTCACCTCCTAGTGGCAGCAGCATATACATACAGTGCCTTGGGAAAATATTCTGCCCCCTTGAATTTTTCAGCCTTTTCCCACATTTCAGGCTTCAAACATAAAGTTAAAAATGTTAATGTTATGGTAAAGAATCAACAACAAGTGGGACACAATTGTGATGTTGAACGAAATGTATTGCTTATTTTAAACTTTAAAAAAAAAAAAAATGAAAAGTGGGGCGTGCAATATTATTCGTCCCCTTTACTTTCAGTGCAGCAAACTCACTCCAGAAGTTCATTGAGGATCTCTGAATGATCCAATGTTGTCCTAAATGACTGATGATGATAACTATAAGCAACCTGTGTGTAATCAAGTCTCCATATAAATGCACCTGCTCTGTAATAGTCTCAGTGTTCTGTTTAAAGCGCAGATAGCATCATGAAGACCAAGGAACACAACAGGCAGGTCCGCGATACTGTTGTGGAGAAGTTTAAAGCCGGATTTGGTTACAAGATTTCCAAAACTTTAAACATCCCAAGGAGCACTCTGCAAGTGATCATATTGAAATGGAAGAAGTATCATACCACTGGAAATCTACCAAGACCCGGCCGTCCATCTAAACTTTCATCTGAAACAAGGAGAAGACTGATCAGAGATGCAGCCAAGAGGCCCATGATCACTTTGGATGAACTGCAGAGATCTACAGCTGAGGTGGGAGAGTCTGTCCAGAGGACAACAATCAGTCGTACACTGCACAAATCTTGCCTTTATGGAAGTGTCGCGGGCGGGGGCGCAGGCCACGGCCAGTGGGGAGCTACACAAGGCGCTCGGATCCGGGATCGTGGCTGTGGCTCGAGTGGCAGCCGGATCCGGGGCTCGTGCAGCAGCCAGTCGCCCACAACGTAATAAAGGGGGTATTTACAGGGGAGAGTTCGTCAGTGACGCCATCCGTGGGTTGCGGTGATAGTTTGGTGACACCGCTGCTGCCTTGGTATGGGGGCACCCGGGGCTGATGGAGCGGGGCAGCAGGATTGTATCCCATCCACGGGTAGGGGAGGTGTTGTCTCGGGGCCCAGGTGTAGGTGGAGTGCAGTGCTGGGGCGCAGTCTGCAGGCTGGACCAGATGACACCGGTGTACTCACTGTTGTTGAATAAACCACACAAAGTCCAAGTAGTAAACCAAATGCCGGATACCGGTAGCCTCCGGAGGGTTGTGCTCGGGTCCCGCACACCGGTGAACAGATCAGTGGCCCTTCCTCCTGCACTTCTAGTTTTGTGTCTTGTGTGTTGACTAGTCCGCATGGAATGGGAAAAGTCCACTTCTGGTGTCTTTGCTGTGGGAGCTGTGGCCCGCGAGATCTGACCCTTGGGATCTTTGTAGGCACTTGCAGATGCCCTATCCCCCGCGTTGGGCTTCCGTCTTGCTCTATCTGGGCTACTCGTGGGACAAGATCTGGAACCTTGTCCCCTGCTAATTTACAAGGTGCTTGTAGCTGTCCTCGCCCTGGGGTCCAGGTACCCCGACTGTGCACGGCCTCCGGACCGGATTCCCGCTGTCGGCACCGCAGGGCTACAACCCTGCCCCGGTCCACTTAAGGTCTCCCACGACCAGATCTCCGTCGCCTGTGGCCCTGCTCTGCCGTCTGCCACCTAGTCGGCTCAGGTTGTCCGGTAGTCCGGGAGCTACAACCCCTGACTACCACTTCACTCCTCTCACTTCCACTGTCTCTGCTTAACTAACTGTCTTGTCACTGTGTTCCCTCCCCTTACACCTCAGAACCCTTAGGTGGGCGTCACCATCTGCCTGGCCCCGCCCACTGGTGTGTCCATATTGTCCTTGGGGGGGTGACTAGGCTTTGTGGCTGGTGTTGGACCAGTGTGGGGATGTTTTGGTAGGACAAGAAGGAGGGGATCCTGCATCTTGAAGATGGATGCAGTCTCTTGTGACAACCTGATTTTGTCAGGGCATCACAGAAGAGTGGCAAGGAGAAAGCTATTTCTCACAGATATCCATAAAAAGTGTTGTTTAAAGTTTGCCACAAGCCACCTGGGAGACACACCAAACATGTGGAAGAAGGTGCTCTGGTCAGATGGAACCAAAATCGAACTATTTGGGCACAATGCCAAATGATATATTTGGCATAAAAGCAACACAGCTCATCACCCTGAACACACCATTCCCACTGTCAAACATGGTGGTGGCAGCATCATGGTTTGGGTCTGCGTTTCTACAGCAGGGACAGGGAAGATGGTTAAAATTGATGGGAAGATGGATGGAGCCAAATAGAAGACCATTCTTGAAGAAAACCTGTTGGAGTCTGCAAAAGACCTGAGACTGGGACGGAGATTTGTCTTCCAACAAGACAATGATCCCAAACATAAAGAAAAATCTACAATGGAATGGTTCACAAATAAACATATCCAGGATGCTAGAATGGCCAAGTCAAAGTCCAAACCTGAATCCAATCGAGAATCTGTGTAAAGAGCTGAAAACTGCTGTTCACAAATGCTCTCCATCCCACCTCACTCAGCTCCAGCTATTTGCAAAGGAAGAATGGGCAAGAATTTCAGTCTCTCGATGTGCAAAACTGATAGACACATACCCCAAGTGACTTGCAGCTGTAATCGCAGCAAAAGGTGGCAACAGCGTCGGTCTGGCGTGCCGGGGAAACCCCCGGTAGGCCCCGACCTTGTTTTCAAACTAAGTTGTCCCCGTCAGCCTGCAGGGCCTCCCCGTCGGGTGTAGTACAATGACCTGCGGCCGCGGCTCCTTACACTGTCGGGCCGCCGACGCAGGTCTGTATGTGGCAGATTAGGATAGTTCCAGCAGCTAAAGGGCGTGCAGAGGGGGCGGTCCTGACCTGGAGGGGGCACCTGCAGCTTATAAGCTGCAGCGCGGCGCGGGCAGAACACAAGCTGCTTCAGAGAGGAAGACAATGCATCCTAGTGGTGGATCTGCCAGGACCTGCGATGACTCATGTCCATGTGACCGTGTGGGAGGAGCCGGGCAGGAGCTGCCGACCGAGCAAGAGAGCAAGATATACCCGAGGAAGATGTGTCCGGTGAGGGGGGCATGGAGAGTGACATATCATAGTATCATAGTTTTTAAGGTTGAAGGGAGACTCTAAGTCCATCTAGTTCAACCTGTAGCCTAACATGTTGATCCAGAGGAAGGCAAAAAAACCCCAATGTGGCAAACAAGTTCCAATGGGGAAAAAATTTCCTTCCTGACTCCACATCCGGCAATCAGACTAGTTCCCTGGATCAATACCCTGTCATAAAATCTAATATACATAACTGGTAATATTAAATTTTTCAAGAAAGGCATCCAGGCTCTGCTTAAATGTTAGTAGTGAATCACTCATTACAACATCATGCGGCAGAGAGTTCCATAGTCTCACTGCTCGTACAGTAAAGAATCCTCGTCTGTGATTATGATTAAACCTTCTTTCCTCAAGACGTAGCGGATGCCCCCGTGTTCCAGTCGCAGGCCTAGGTGTAAAAAGATCTTTGGAAAGGTCTCTGTACTGTCCCCTCATATATTTATACATTGTGATTAGATCCCCCCTAAGCCTTCGTTTTTCCAAACTAAATAACCCCAAGTTTAATAACCTGTCTTGGTATTGCAGCCCACCCATTCCTCTAATAATCTTGGTGGCTCTTCTCTGCACCCTCTCCAGTTCAGCTATGTCCTTCTTATATATCGGTGACCAGAATTGTACACAGTATTCTAAGTGCGGTCGCACTAGTGACTTGTACAGAGGTAGAACTATATTTTTTTCATGAACACTTATACCTCTTTTAATACATCCCATTATTTTATTAGCCCTGGCAGCAGCTGCCTGACACTGTCCACTAAAGTGAAGTTTACCATCCACCCATACACCCAAGTCTTTTTCTGTGTCTGTTTTACCCAGTGTTCTACAATTAAGTACATAATCATAAATGTTATTTCCTCTACCCAAGTGCATGACCTTACATTTATCTACATTAAACTTCAATTGCCACTTCTCAGCCCAATCCTCCAATTTACATAAATCTCCCTGTAATATAAAATTATCCTCCTCTGTATTGATTACCCTGCAGAGTTTAGTATCATCTGCAAATATTGAAATTCTACTCCGCATGCCCCCAACAAGGTCATTTATAAATATGTTGAAAAGAAGCGGGCCCAATACTGACCCCTGTGGTACCCCACTATGAACTGAGACCCAGTCCGAGTACGTACCATTAATAACCACCCTTTGTTTCCTATCACTGAGCCAGTTTTTAACCCAGTTACACATATTTTCCCCTATCCCCATTATTCTCATTTTATGTACCAACCTTTTGTGTGGCACCGTATCAAAAGCTTTTGAAAAGTCCATATACACAACATCCACTGCATTTCCCTGGTCCAGGCTTGAACTTACCTCTTCATAGAAGCTGATCAAATTAGTTTGACAGGATCGATCCCTCATAAACCCATGTTGATACTCTGTCATATGGTTATTTTTCTTGAGGTACTCCAGTATAGCATCTCTCAAGAAACCCTCAAGGATTTTAACAACCGTAGAGGTTAAACTTACCAGCCTATAATTTCCCGGCTCAGTTTTTGTCCCCTTTTTGAATATTGGCACCACATTTGCTATGCGCCAGTCCTGCGGTACCGACCCTGTTATTAAGGAATCTGAGAAGATTAAAAATAATGGTCTATCTATCACAGAACTCAATTCCTGTAGTACTCTGGGGTGTATGCCATCCGGGCCCGGAGATTTGTCAACCTTAGTGATTTCGAGGCGGCGGCGTACTTCCTGCTGGGTTAAGCATATGAGGGGTCTAGACTGTGACAGAGGGGTTGAAAGGGATACTGTGTGTGTGGAATATGGGGTTTCAGTGTGTTTCAGAGAGGGATAATTTGGGGTACAGCCAGCCTGTGTGAGATATGCAGGATATGAGGGAACTGGGTATGTGTGATTTGAGGGTGCAGGCATTAGTCCCTGCTGCGTGACGTGGGTGAAGTCCACACGGTAACCATATAGCAGTAGGGATTAGGAAAAGAGGGATAAGGAGCAGTCAGAGAATGGGATAGGATTGGGAAAGCTGGGTGCTGAGCTGAAAGAAAGGCGCTTTCTTAGGTGTAAAACACACGGTGAGAAAAACGGTACGAGTGGAGTACGATAAAACATCGCATTTCACTCGGACCAATATTAGCCTGTGTGTCAGCACACATGAGCAATTATTTTCTCAGCCGTAATCGGACCGAGAAAACAATCGCAGCATGCTGCGACTGTAATGCGATCCTTGTTTCTCTCGCACTCATTCAAGTGTATGGGGCGAGAGAAAAATCGCACTGCACTCGCAGTACACCAGTATACCGCGAGTGCAGGGTGAGAATGGCAATAGCTGGCAACGGAGAAGAGGGGGAGATAAATCCCTCCCCTCCTCAGCACTGGCCCTCGCCTCCTCAATGCTGGCCCACCCCCCGCAGCTGAGGTCCGCTCGCACGATCGGACCTCAGTCGCAGGCACACTCGCATGACACTTGGCTCTGCTGTACTGCCAGCGTGAGCAGAGTGCCATGCGAGGGGATCACAGTAATCCCCGTGTGGCCCCGTCCTAACTCGTTACCCAGCTTTTCTATATTTTGATATCCATCTTGTCCTCAGCTCCCAGCTTTCCTATTTACTAATATCATGGGAAAGCTGGGTGCTGAGCACAAGATGGTTATCAAAACATAGAAAAAGCTGGTGCTGAGGAAAAGAACCAAAGTGTCCAAAGTAATAATCCTGTACCCCAAGTGTCTTATCCTGTACCGAGTATCAAGTGTCATTATCCTGTACCCCCAGTGTCAGTGTCATTATCCTGTACCCTCAGTGTCATTATCCTGTACCCCAGTGTCAGTGTCATTATCCTGTGCCCCAGTGTCAGTATCCTGTACCTCCAGTGTCATTATCCTGTACCCCCAGTGTCAGTGTCATTATCCTGTACCCCAGTGTCATTATCCTGTACCCCCAGTGTCAGTGTCATTATCCTTTACCCCTAGTGTCAGTGTCATTATCCTGTACCCCCAGTGTCAGTGTCATTATCCTGTACCCCCAGTGTCAGTGTCATTATCCCGGACCCCCAGTGTCAGTGTCATTATCCTGTACCCCCAGTGTTAGGCCGGGGCCACACGGGGATTACTGATATCCCCTCGCATGACACTCGACTAACGCTGGCAGTACAGCAGGAGCAGAGTGTCATGCGAGTGTACAACCAAAACAAATGTATACAAGGAGTGTTCATGAAGAAAAACCAAAAAGAAAAAATACTAAGAACAATATTTATTAGGGTAAAATATTAAAAATGCTCAGAAATACAGAGCATAATAACTCTTATATTATAGAAAGTCTTTAATTAGTCACGTGAAGTGAGTGGGAGGACAGGAAGTGTACAAACCAGCTAGTGAGGGAAGGGGCTATTATAATCTCAGCGTTTTATAGGTGAGCCCTAGGTAGCATGGCTCCAAATCTTTGTAAAAATAAATTGATAGCCTATTGTCCTTAGGGATATATCGGATTGGTCTCTCCCTCCCTTATAGCTACCTACCAGCGGAGGTGCACCTGGCTTTGCGTCTCAGTCACCTGGGTCACTGTACCTAGAGGATGAATTGGGAATACCTACCAGACGACTTGCCTTCCATCTTTGGCCACTGATGTCTGCTTACGTCACGAAAATCAATTCTATTAAGATACAAAAACTTATGGATACTATGAAATCCTTGGTTCTTCTTTTCCCCTGATGAACCCCTAAGATAAGATTTTTAGGGGGGAAACGCGTCGGGATTCTGGACTGTTACCAGTGACCTCAGCAGATAAGTTCCCTGCTGGGATTATATGTTGTATTTCTATGCATCCTTGGTACATTGGTATCTTTATATCATCCTATTGGGATTTTTGACTGCTACCAGTTACTCCAGCAGATTAATTCCCTGCTGGGTGTATATGTTGTTATCTCTATACATCACTGGTATGCTGGTATCTTAACATTATCTTGTCTAACTGTGCTTAAAAATATATATGAGCAGTGAAAATTGGCTATTATAGCATTTAAGAGCATAGGAAAAAACTGTGTATGGATTCCCATTGTTTTGAGGCAATAACATATCATATATTAGTTCGTATTGCCTTTCTGTCCTTATTTAAGGATAAGTTGTATTATGGTCACTAATTCTCTTGGTGACCAATTTTTGACAATGACCTATTGACTACTGTGCACTTATATTCTTGGTGGTGGGTCTTATGCGACTTGCGGGTCAAAGGGACAGCTTAGGGAAAGCCGACGAGGAGCGGGGGGTACCCAATACTTTAAGGTGCACCTCCGCTGGTAGGTAGCTATAAGGGAGGGAGAGACCAATCCGATATATCCCTAAGGACAATAGGCTATCAATTTATTTTTACAAAGATTTGGAGCCATGCTACCTAGGGCTCACCTATAAAACGCTGAGATTATAATAGCCCCTTCCCTCACTAGCTGGTTTGTACACTTCCTGTCCTCCCACTCACTTCACGTGACTAATTAAAGACTTTCTATAATATAAGAGTTATTATGCTCTGTATTTCTGAGCATTTTTAATATTTTACCCTAATAAATATTGTTCTTAGGAGTATTTTTTCTTTTTGGTTTTTTTTGTCATGCGAGTGTCCCTGTGACTGAAGTCCGACTGTGCGAGCAGACCTCAGCTGCAGGGGGCGGGGTGGCGTTGCGGAGGAGAGGTCCAGTGCTGAGGAGGGGAGGGATTTATCTCCCCCTCTCCTCCATTGCCGGCTATTGCCATTCTCTCCTTGCACTCGCGGTACACCGGTGTAATGCGAGTGCAGTGCGATTTTTCTCTCGCCCCATAGAATTGAATGGGAGCGAGAGTCTCACATTACACCCTCAGCATGTAATGTCAGCCCTAATCAGACCGAGATTGTTTTCTCGGTCTGATTAGGGCTGAGAAAATAATCGCTCATGGGTGCTGACAGGTTAATATTGGTCCGAGTGGACTGCGATGTTTTATCGCACTCCACTCACACCGTTTTTCTCGACATGTGGCTTAGGCCTCAGTCCTCAGTATCCTGTACCCCCAGTGTTAGTGTCAGTATGTTAGGCTATATGTAATTACTCTTCAGGGGGGCCTCTATATCTGATGATAGTACAGGAGGGGGCTCTATATGTGATGATAGTACAGGAGGGGCCTCAATCTAAGTGTATGTAAAATAAAAAAAAAGCCTGATCTGCTTATAGAGCAGTATTGTTAGAATAGACAGGACTAGTAAAGGGTTTATCCACCATGTTAGACTGTGTGTGCACGTTGCGTTTTTTCTTATGTTTTTGTCGCGTTTTAAACTGCAGTGTTTCAATGACAAAGTGAATGCGTTTTGCTTCCCCAGCAAAGTCTATGAGAAGTCCAAAACGCAAAAAAAACGCAGGGAAAACGCATGCATTTTTACCTTGGTTTTTTGTCAAACACAGTGTTTATATTAGTAAAAAGTCTGCCAGAGGGTGCAGTTTTGTTGTCAAACCAGAACGCAGTGTGCACATATACCCTATAACTAATGTGGAAACCATAGTGCGGCTTTTCTAGGCCTCTGTCCCCACGGAATGACTGTCCACATCCAGTACAGACACTGGGGGCCGATCATTACTGATAATTATGTAATGTGTAAGGGTGGAAAGAGAAGAGAATTCACCAGTCTCCAAATAGAAGAGTGTATGGAGGGTAATGCTTCACACCTCCACATACTGACTCTACAGGCGATTTCCCTATATGGTGGATAGAGGGGAGCAGAGGTGGATTAATATTAGTAATCTTTTCCATCTGAAGATGCTGGATAACGTCCTGCTTCTCTTTGAATATTTATTTGGCTGATGGACTTGATGGTTTCCTAGGACAAGGAATGTCCGTGTGTAAGAAAAACTGCGACTGACTGTAAATAATAGATTCAATTATTAACTACAATAAATAAGATACTACAAGAAATCCTGTGATATATGCAGAGCACAATACAGGTCTCTTGTGCGCACTGTAGAGTTTGCTAAAAGGCGCACGTTATACTGAGAGAAGCCGAAAATGATCAAGTAATAAAAACGTTTATGGTAGCTATAGTGTAGGCCCCCAAAGTCAATTTCCCCGGTGGGCCCCTCACACCCCAGTCCGACCCTGGGTGGCGCTACAAAGAATTAACTTAAAGAGGATGAATAATATTTCACGCCCCACTTATCAGTTATTTATTTTTTAAAAAAGTTTAAAATACAGTGCCTACAAGTAGTATTCAACCCCCTGCAGATTTAGCAGTTTACACATTCGGAATTAACTTGGCATTGTGACATTTGGACTGTAGATCAGCCTGGAAGTGTGAAATGCACTGCAGCAAAAAAGAATGTTATTTCTTTTTTTTTTTTTTTAAATTGTGAAAAGTTTATTCAGAGGGTCATTTATTATTCAACCCCTCAAACCACCAGAATTCTGTTTGGTTCCCCTAAAGTATTAAGAAGTATTTCAGGCAAAAAGAACAATGAGCTTCACATGTTTGGATTAATTATCTCTTTTTCTAGCTTTTTCTGACTAATTAAGACCCTCCCCAAACTTGTGAACAGCACTCATACTTGGTCAACATGGGAAAGACAAAGGAGCATTCCAAGGCCATCAGAGACAAGATCGTGGAGGGTCACAAGGCTGGCAAGGGGTACAAAACCCTTTCCAAGGAGTTGGGCCTACCAGTCTCCACTGTTGGGAGCATCATCCGTAAGTGGAAGGCTTATGGAACTACTGTTAGCCTTCCACGGCCTGGACAGCCTTTGAAAGTTTCCACCCGTGCCGAGGCCAGGCTTGTCCGAAGAGTCAAGGCTAACCCAAGGACAACAAGGAAGGAGCTCTGGGAAGATCTCATGGCAGTGAGGACATTGGTTTCAGTCAATACCATAAGTAACGTACTCCACCGCAATGGTCTCCGTTCCAGACGAGCCCGTAAGGTACCTTTACTTTCAAAGCGTTATGTCAAGGCTCGTCTACAGTTTGCTCATGATCACTTGGAGGACTCTGAGACAGACTAGTTCAAGGTTCTCTGGTCTGATGAGACCAAGATCGAGATCTTTGGTGCCAACCACACACGTGACGTTTGGAGACTGGATGGCACTGCATACGACCCCAAAAATACCATCCCTACAGTCAAGCATGGTGGTGGCAGCATCATGCTGTGGGGCTGTTTTTCAGCCAAGGGGCCTGGCCATCTGGTCCGCATCCATGGGAAGATGGATAGCACGGCCTACCTGGAGATTTTGGCCAAGAACCTCCGCTCCTCCATCAAGGATCTTAAGATGGGTCGTCATTTCATCTTCCAACAAGACAACGACCCAAAGCACACAGCCAAGAAAACCAAGGCCTGGTTCAAGAGGGAAAAAATCAAGGTGTTGCAGTGGCCTAGTCAGTCTCCTGACCTTAACCCAATTGAAAACTTGTGGAAGGAGCTCAAGATTAAAGTCCACATGAGACACCCAAAGAACCTAGATAACTTGGAGAAGATCTGCATGGAGGAGTGGGCCAAGATAACTCCAGAGACCTGTGCCGGCCTGATCAGGTCTTATAAAAGACGATTATTAGCTATAATTTCAAACAAGGGTTATTCCACAAAATATTAAACCTAGGGGTTGAATAATAATTGACCCACACTTTTATGTTGAAAATTTATTAAAATTTAACTGAGCAACATAACTTGTTGGTTTGTAAGATTTATGCATCTGTTAATAAATCCTGCTCTTGTTTGAAGTTTGCAGGCTCTAACTTATTTGCATCTTATCAAACCTGCTAAATCTGCAGGGGGTTGAATACTACTTGTAGGCACTGTAAGTAATACATTTCGTTCAACTTCACAATTGTGTCCCACTTGTTGATTCTTCACCATAACATTAAAATTTTTATCTTTATGTTTGAAGCCTGAAACGTGGGAACAGGTTGAAAAATTAAAGGGGGCCAAATATTTTAACAATTGACCCCACACTAGCACCTCTAATGAAACCACACTCTAGCTGAGTGCACACCAATACCCTATAACTCTGAAAATATTTTAACAAGGCACTGTACCCATGGTTTCCTGTGTCCCCCAATGAAGCGATAAGAGAAAATGAAAACACTACGGGTCTCCGAAAATGACAACAAAAGCGCAAATTTTTTTTCAAAACATCTGAAATGTTTTTCAACACTTAGATACCAAACATGTATAGTTTTACATATATATCAATCTATCAACTCGTACTGACCTTGGGAATCATAGTGTCAAGTCAGGTTTACAGTGAGCATGGGGTAAAGGGGGAAAAAAAATTGCGCAATTGCACTTTTTTTTTTCCAATTTTACCGCTCTTGGAATTTTCCCCCAATTTTCAATACAATATGGGGCAGAATTAAGGGTGTCGTTAAAAAATACAACTTGTCCTGCACAAATCAAGCCCGCATATGGCTATATTGATAGAAAAAAATAATAAAAATTATTGCTCTTAGAAGAAGGGGAGGAAAAAACAAAAACTGATAACTGCCAGGGTGTGAAAGTGTTAAGCGGGCTTTACACGCTACGATATCCTTAATGACTTATCGTCGGGGTCACGGTGTTTGTGACGCACATCCGGCTTCATTAATGATATCGCAGTGTGTGACACTTATGAGCCACCTTAAACGATTGCAAAAGCGGTCAAAATAGTTTTCCGTGGAGAGGTCGTCCTGAAACAAAAAAACGTTTAATGCTTATTAGCGATGTTGATCCTCGTTCCTGCAGCAGCACACATCGCTGTGTGTGACACCACAGGAGCAACGAACATCTCCTTACATGCCTCCACCGGCAATGCGGAAGGAGGTGGGCAGGATGTTACGTCCCGCTCATCTCTGCCCCTCCGCTACTATTGGACGCCTGCGGTGTGACGTCGCTGTGACGCCGGATGAACTACCCCCTTAGAAAGGAGGCGGTTCGCCGGCCAGAGCGACATCGCAGAGCAGGTATGTGCGTGTGACGCTGCCGTAGCGATAATGTTCACTACGGCAGCGATCACCACATATCGACCATACGTCAGGGGCGGGTGCTATCGCGCTCGACATTGCCAGCAAATTCTAGCGATGTCGCAGCGTGTAAAGCCCGCTTTAAGCTGCAAATTGCATTCCCTTTCTTTTTTGCCTATTTGACTTTATGTTGACAGTCTCGGTCACATGTCTTCTTGTACAATTTGCACCTTTCCACGTGTTTGTTTTTTTTTTTTTGCAGCAACAAAATATGTTGTTCAAGTAGAACATTTCTGATCTTCTAGGTTTGACAAAGAATTATTCCCTGTGTGAGTTCTGTTATGTGTATTAAGATCTGATATATTTGTAAAACTATTTCCACATTCTAAACATGAATATGATTTCACCCCTATGTGAGTTATTTGATGTCTAACAAGACTTGATTTATATGTAAAACATTTCCCACATTCAGGACATGAATATGATTTCACCCCTGTGTGAATTATTTTATGTCCATCAAGAGTTGATTTCTTTGTACAACATTTCCCACATTCTGAACATGCATGTGGCTTCTCCCCTGTGTGAATTAATTTATGTCCATCAAGATTTGATTTCTTTGTAAAACGTTTCCCACATTCTGAACATGCATGTGGCTTCTCCCCTGTGTGAATTATTTTATGTTCATCAAGATTTGATTTCTTTGTAAAACGCTTCCCACATTCTGAACATGCATGTGGCTTCTCCCCTGTGTGAATTAATTTATGTCCATCAAGAGTTGATTGGTTTGTAAAACATTTCCCACATTCTAAACATGAATACGATTTCACCCCTGTGTGAATTATTTGATGTCTAACAAGACCTGATTTCTGTGTAAAACATTTCTCACATCCTGAACATGAATATGGTTTCACCCCTGTGTGTGTTATTTGATGTCTAACAAGACCTGATTTCTTTGTAAAACATTTCTCACATCCTGAACATGTATAGGGTTTCACCCCTGTGTGTGTTATTTGATGTCTAACAAGGTCTGATTTCTTTGTAAAACATTTCTCACATCCTGAACATGAATATGGTTTCACCCCTGTGTGTGTTATTTGATGTCTAACAAGACCTGATTTCTTTGTAAAACATTTCTCACATCCTGAACATGAATAGGGTTTCACCCCTGTGTGTGTTATTTGATGTCTAACAAGGTCTGATTTCTTTGTAAAACATTTCTCACATCCTGAACATGAATATGGTTTCACCCCTGTGTGTGTTATTTGATGTCCAACAAGGTCTGATTTCTTTCTAAAACGTTTCCCACATTCTGAACATGCATGTGGCTTCTCCCCTGTGTGAGTTTTTTTATGTCCATCAAGAGTTGATTTCTTTGTAAAACATTTCCCACATTCTGTACAGGCATGTGGCTTCTTCCCTGTGTGAATTATCCTATGAATAACAAGGATTGATTTCTGTTTAAAACATTTACCACATTCGGAACAAAAATATGGCTTCTCCCCTGTGTGTGTTCTATGATGATTCACAAGACTTTCTCTTATGGCAAAACATTTCCCACATTCTGAACATGAATACGGCTTCTCCCCTGTGTGACTTCTCTGATGTCTATCAAGATGTTGTTTCATTCTATAACATTTTCCACATTCAGAACATGGATATGGCTTCTCCCCTGTGTGAGTCCTCTTATGGATCAAACAAGCTGATCTGCGTTGAAAACATTTTCCACATTCAGAACATGAATACGGCTTCTCCCCTGTGTGAATTTTCTTATGGATATAACACCCTGATTGGTGTTTAAAACGTTTCCCACATTCTGGACATGAATATGGCGTTTCGCCTGTGTGCATTCTCTCATGTTGTACAAGCTTCGATTTCTGACTAAACCTTTTCCCACACTTTGAACATGAAAATTTTTTCTGTGTGTGAATTTTTTCATTCTTTGAAGAAAAGCTTTTTCCATATTCTGAACATGAAAGTGGCTTATTTTCTGCGAGATCATTTTGGTTTTGAACACTTCTTTTGTGATGCTTAGTTTTCTTACTAGTCTTTGATGAATTAAAAAATTGGACTTGTTTAACAGGATCAGATGATAGATCTTTGCTGTGGAGGGAGGCTGGTATATCTGGAATAATGGAATACACTTCTACTATATCTTGTGTTATTTCAACATCATTTGATTTAAAAATTGAAGACATCAGATGTCCTTGTGATCTCCTGTTACCATCATCTGCCAAGAGTAAAACCAATTATTATTTTCAAATAAAAATAACGTTAAAATACATACTTTCACAACATTTCTATATGAAATATTCATAGAAATTAGAAGACATTTTCAAATTTTCAATCTGACAATAGACCTCAAATCAAGAACCACTAGATTCTTAGAATAGGCAGCGCAGGAAGAAGTTAATAAGGTGCTATTGGAGAAAGTACCTAGGAAGCAGGCTTTTCAAAAAGAGAACTTTTATGCGGAGGGAGAAAAGGTGGAACATCTGTTGTCGGTGGTGATGGCAACCCAGAGACAATCATCCTTTGTGCATTGCATTCGCACCACAACGGGAGATTTGGTTACGAAGGGGGTAGATATTCTGGACACGTTCGCAGCCTTTTATGAGAAATTATATTCCACTAGAGGGGAGACGAGACAGAGCGACCTAGAGGCTTTCTTAGGTACAATGACATTACCCAAAATTACAGAGACAGAGAAACACAGTCTAGAGGGCCCGATCACACTTGAGGAGATAGAGAGAGCTTTGCATGGCATGGCAAATGAAAAAGCCCCGGGGGTAGATAATCTACCGGTGGAGGTATACAAATCTTTGGAAGAAATACTCTTACCCAATTTGCTGAGTGTCTTGTCGGAGGCAAGGGAGAGGGGGATACTGCCAGAGTCTATGAGGGAGGCGATAATAACAGTAATACCTAAAGAGGATAAGGATCCAAAACTCCCCGAATCATACAGGCCCATCTCACTGTTAACGATGGATGTAAAAATTTTGGCCAAAGTACTCTCTAATCGATTAACAGAAGTGATATCTACCCTAATTCACCAGGATCAGTCGGGTTTTATGCCTAATAGATCCACGGTAAAAAACATACGACGATTATACCTTAACATGCAACTGCCGGTGGACAATCCGGGACAGAGAGTAATAGCTTCATTAGATGCTCATAAAGCATTTGACGGTGTGGAATGGGGATACCTGTGGGGAGTGTTAAGACATATGGGATTTGGCCCTAATTTTATATCCTGGATACAGCTGTTATATGCTAGACCAGTAGCTAAAGTGAGGATTAATGGAATGTTGTCACACACGGTGGATCTACAAAGGGGTACTCGCCAAGGATGTCCTCTCTCGCCTCTCCTTTTTGCTCTGGCAGTGGAACCACTGGAGGCTGCTATACGGCAGAACAGAGACATAAAGGGATTTGTATATGGCCATATAGAAGAGAAGATAGCCTTCTATGCAGACGACATTCTATTGTTTCTGGGAGACCAAGGGGCATCGTTGAGCTGTGCCATGCAGGTGATCGAGCGGTACGGGGGGGATCTCTGGACTGACTATCAATTGGACCAAATCGAATCTGTTTCAGGTGGACGCGGGAGTGGATAGGTCGATCCTGGGTGATGAGGTCAACAGACTGCAGGTTGTGCACCAGTTTAGATATCTGGGCATTCAGGTATCCATGCCAATTGGGAATTACATTACTATTAATCTAGTCCCTTTGCTGAAGCAACTGCGAAGTAAGATAACTGCTTGGAATAAGCTTTATCAGTAATAGGACGGATTAATCTTATTAAAATGGTGCTTATGCCCAAGATACTCTATGTGTTGCACAATTCTCCTGTTTGGATCCCTCAGAGTCACTTTAAGGAGATTGATTCCATGTTCCGTGCTCTAATATGGAAGAACAAACAAGCCAGACTTAAACTCGAGACGCTACAGAGACCGAAGGATGAGGGGGCTAGCACTACCAAATCCGGGAATATATTATCTGGCAGCTCAAAGTCAACATTTCAGGGGATGGGCAGATTTAGGGGTGGTAGACCAAGCATCCAGACTGTTAGGGCATGTTCTGCATCGGAAGCCATTAGTGTTCGGACTGGAGGATGGATCATTTGGGAGAATAGGAAAAACGAGCCCCAAACTTAGCCTGATGAATAGAATATGGAGGAAGATCAAGCAAATAAGAGGGATTACAGCAATAACTGAATTCTCTCTGTTGTGGGACAATGAAAACTGCTCTGAGATATACAAGATAGGCAAAATTAAGGAATGGGCACGTAAAGGTATATGGGGCAAATTCTTAGCTAGGGACGTCTGAAATCGTTTACACAAATACAGGATGAATTTGTGATATCCCCACTTGGATGGTACCAGTACAAACGGTTGGTGCATGCAGTGGTGGCTCAGGGGGTTAAGCAATCATTGCTGGTACAAGCAGACCTAGTACTGAAATATGTGTGTAGTAGTGGACCCACAAGAGGAATCATATCTACTATATATAGGGACCTACTGCAAACATATTTGCTTGATCACCCTGTAAACATTAGGACTAAATGGGAGGCAGAGATAGACGGGATCACTGATGAGGTATGGGATAGTGTTTTGGAAAACATACCGAAATTATCAATGAGTGAACCAGCAAGATTATCCCACCTTTACGTGGTGCATAGGGCATATAGATCCCCGCTAATTATGTGTAAAATGGGATTGGAGGAGTAAGGCGGGCTTTGCACGTTGCGACATCGCAAGCCGATGCTGCGATGTCGCATGCGATAGTCCCCGCCCCCGTCGCAGCAGCGATATGTTGTGATTCCTGGCGTAGCGAACATTATCGCTACGCCAGCTTCACATGCACTCACCTGTCCTGCGACGTCGCTCTGGACGACGATCCGCCTCCTTCCTAAGGGGGCGGGTCGTACAACGTCACAGCGACGTCACACGGCAGGCGGCCAATCAAAGCGGAGGGGCGGAGATGAGCAGGATGTAAACATCCCGCCCACCTTCTTCCTTCCGTATAGCCGGCGGCAGCAGGTAAGGAGATGTTCTTCGCTCCTGCGGCTTCACACACAGCGATGTGTGCATCCGCAGGAACGAGGAACAACATCGTATCTGTCGCGGCAGCGTAATTATGAAAAAGTCGGAGCCTACACCGATGATATGATAACGACGCTTTTGCGCTCGTTAATCGTATCATCTAGGATTTACACACTACGATGTCGAAAGTGACGCCAGATGTGCGTCACTTTCGATTTGACCCCACCGACATCGCACGTGCGATGTTGCAACGTGCAAAGCTGCCCTAACTCCGACTGTCCTAGATGTAATGGAGAAGGTGCCGGCATTTTCCACATGATGTGGATGTGCCCCAGGTTGGCACCCTTTTGGATAACTGTTCTTAATAGAATAGAAGGAGCTTATAGATGTAAACTTCCCAGACAACCCCTGATATATCTTTTAGGTTACGTGGAAGAAATTAGAGTAGACAGCAATTTTAAAATAGTGATAGCCAGACTGCTGTATGCGGCAAGGAAAGTAATTGCCAAACACTGGATGCAGGGGGACCCACCGACTAGAGGGGAATTTGTCGCATATGTTAATCATATTGTTCGAATGGAGAGAAGCATATATGGGAAAAGGAAACAACTTGCACTTTTTGATAGATTGTGGAATCCGAGGCTGCAATATGGATAAATATTAGAGTTGGGAGATGTTGGACTAGGGGCAGAGATAGTTAGTTCTATACATTCCAATATATGCTATTGATGGGTTAAAATGTAAGATCTTTGATATTGATATAGGTAATATGTACGCTGAGGGGGAGGGGCAGGGGATGTTGGGGAGGGAAAGTTTATAGTTCTGCTCGTTATTGCTGAAAATATAAACACATGTTTTGTATACTTGGTGAAAAATAAGAATGTATCTGATTAAAAAAAAAAGAACCACTAGATTCTGATGTTAGGCCACTATCAATTTTCCAATTTTGTATTGAAGCCAGCATCTTCATAAGTTCATGTTTAAATTTGTTTGTCACTAGTAATTTGTAGTGAAATGCTCATAAGAGAATCATAAAGGGACCCATCAGTGCTATTATGTGGTGTCTGTCACAATCAATGATAGTTACAAGTCCATTTGTGAAGAACAGATGATCGTTCCCAAAGAAGCCATGGCTTTTAAGATAATGAAAAATTGTTAACCCAGTCTTACAGTAACTGCCCCACATAGAAGCAAGTGCTCACCTTTCTGACCAGACAAAATATTTGAAGTTCAACTTAATGTGGTAATAACTTTGGAATGTTTCTACGTATCCCAATGATTACTTGAATGTTTTGGGGTTTTTTTCAACTCATTTTAGTAGTATATTCAGATTGATAAAATTTGTACTTAATTAAAATATTGGGACTTTGGAAAAAAAATGAAAACTTAATTCTGGAATGCTTCTACATATCCCAGTAATCCTGAAATGCTACTTTTGGGACACATTTTACATTATGTTAATGGTAAATTTTATCTCATAAAAATTGTTACCCCCTTAATGACCAATGACTGACATAGCTGCGACACAAGGCCCTGTCACACACAGAGATAAATCTGCGGCAGATCTGTGGTTGCAGTGAAATTGGGGACAATCAGTGCCAGGTTTGTGGCTGTGTACAAATGGAATAATATGTCCATGATTTCACTGCAACCACAGCTCTGCCAAAGATTTATCTCTGTGTGTGACGGGGCCTACAGTCCCATCAGTGGAAAAATATAAAAGCTGTAGCTCTCAGAATACAGCAATGCAAAAACAATGCTTTTTCTATTAAATTGTTTATATTGTGTAAAAGTGACAAGAATAAAAAATATATAAATGTGTTATCATACCGACCTGAAGAATCAAGCTCTTATCACTTTACCAAAGGGTGACTAGCATAAAAAAAACCCTAATTTCTGAATTGCTGCTTTTTGTTCATGCTGCATCCCAAATTGGAATGGAAAGCAATAAATATATTATGTGCCAGTGAATGGTACCAATAAAAATGTCAATCCAGCATAAAACAAGCCCCCATGAGTCTTTGGCAAAAATATAGAAAGAAGGGAATTTTGTTTACTTACCGTAAATTCCTTTTCTTCTAGCTCCAATTGGGAGACCCAGACACTTGGGTGTATAGCTATGCCTCCGGAGGCCACACAAAGTATTACACTAAAAGTGTAAAGCCCCTCCCCTTCTGCCTATACACCCCCCGTGCCTCACGGGCTCCTCAGTTTTGGTGCAAAAGCAAGAAGGAGGAAAAAATTATAAATTGGTTTAAAGTAAATTCAATCCGAAGGAATATCGGAGAACTGAAACCATTCAACATGAACAACATGTGTACACAAAAAACAGGGGCGGGTGCTGGGTCTCCCAATTGGAGCTAGAAGAAAAGGAATTTACGGTAAGTAAACAAAATTCCCTTCTTCTTTGTCGCTCCATTGGGAGACCCAGACACTTGGGACGTCCAAAAGCAGTCCCTGGGTGGGTAAATAATACCTCATAATAGAGCCGTAAACGGCTCCGTCCTACAGGTGGGCAACCGCCGCCTGAAGGACTCGCCTACCTAGGCTGGCATCTGCCGCAGCATAGGTATGCACCTGATAGTGTTTCGTGAAAGTGTGCAGGCTCGACCAGGTAGCTGCCTGACACACCTGCTGAGCCGTAGCCTGGTGCCGCAAGGCCCAGGACGCTCCCACGGCCCTGGTAGAATGGGCCTTCAGCCCTGAGGGAACCGGAAGCCCCGAGGAACGATAAGCTTCGAGAATTGGTTCCTTAATCCACCGAGCCAGGGTCGATTTGGAAGCTTGTGTCCCTTTACGCTGGCCAGCGACAAGGACAAAGAGTGCATCCGAGCGGCGCAGGGGCGCCGTACGAGAAATGTAGAATCTGAGTGCTCTCACCAGATCTAACAAGTGCAAATCCTTTTCACATTGGTGAACTGGATGAGGACAAAAAGAGGGTAAGGAGATATCCTGATTGAGATGAAAAGGGGATACCACCTTAGGGAGAAATTCCGGAACCGGACGCAGAACCACCTTGTCCTGGTGAAACACCAGGAAAGGGGCTTTGCACGACAACGCTGCTAGCTCAGACACTCTCCGAAGTGAAGTGACTGCTACTAGGAAAACCACTTTATGCGAAAGGCGTGAGAGAGAAATATCCCTCATTGGCTCGAACGGTGGTTTCTGAAGAACCATCAGCACCCTGTTCAGATCCCAGGGTTCTAACGGACGCTTGTAAGGAGGGACGATGTGACAAACCCCCTGCAGGAACGTGCGTACCTGTGGAAGTCTGGCTAGGCGCTTCTGAAAAAACACAGAGAGCGCAGAGACTTGTCCCTTAAGGGAGCCGAGCGACAAACCCTTTTCCAATCCGGATTGAAGGAAGGACAGAAAAGTGGGCAAGGTAAATGGCCAGGGAGAAAAACCCTGAGCAGAGCACCACGACAGGAATATTTTCCACGTCCTGTGGTAGATCTTGGCGGACGTTGGTTTCCTAGCCTGTCTCATAGTGGCAATGACCTCTTGAGATAATCCTGAAGACGCTAGGATCCAGGACTCAATGGCCACACAGTCAGGTTGAGGGCCACAGAATTCAGATGGAAAAACGGCCCTTGAGACAGCAAGTCTGGTCGGTCTGGTAGTGCCCACGGTTGACCGACCGTGAGATGCCACAGATCTGGGTACCACGACCTCCTCGGCCAGTCTGGAGCGACGAGGATGGCGCGGCGGCAGTCGGCCCTGATCTTGCGTAACACTCTGGGCAACAGTGCCAGAGGAGGAAACACATAAGGGAGTTGAAACTGCGACCAATCCTGAACTAAGGCGTCTGCCGCCAGAGCTCTGTGATCTTGAGACCGTGCCATGAATGTCGGGACCTTGTTGTTGTGCCGGGACGCCATTAGGTCGACGTCCGGCATGCCCCAGCGGCAACATATCTCCTGAAACACGTCCGGGTGAAGGGACCATTCCCCTGCGTCCATGCCCTGGCGACTGAGAAAGTCTGCTTCCCAGTTTTCTACGCCCGGGATGTGAACTGCGGATATGGTGGAGGCTGTGGCTTCCACCCACAGCAGAATCCGCCGGACTTCCTGGAAGGCTTGCCGACTGCGTGTCCCGTCTTGGTGGTTGATGTATGCCACCGCTGTGGAGTTGTCCGACTGAATTCGGATCTGTTTGCCTTCCAGCCACGGCTGGAACGCCTTTAGGGCAAGATACACTGCCCTTATCTCCAGAACATTGATCTGAAGGGAGGACTCTGTCTGAGTCCAAGTACCCTGAGCCCTGTGGTGGAGAAAGACCGCTCCCCACCCTGACAGGCTCGCGTCCGTCGTGACCACCGCCCAGGATGGGGGCAGGAAGGATTTCCCCTTCGACAGAGAAGTGGGGAGAAGCCACCACTGAAGGGAAGCTTTGGCTGCCCGAGAAAGGGAGACGTTCCTGTCGAGGGACGTCGACTTCCTGTCCCATTTGCGGAGAATGTCCCATTGAAGTGGGCGCAGATGAAACTGCGCAAAAGGAACTGCCTCCATTGCTGCCACCATCTTCCCTAGGAAGTGCATGAGGCGCCTCAGGGGGTGTGACTGACCTTGAAGGAGAGATTGCACCCCTGTCTGTAGTGAACGCTGTTTGTTCAGCGGAAGCCTCACTATCGCTGAGAGAGTATGAAACTCCATGCCAAGATATGTCAGTGATTGGGCCGGTGTCAGATTTGACTTTGGAAAATTGATGATCCACCCGAAACTCTGGAGAGTGTCCAGAGCAATGTTCAGGCTGTGTTGGCATGCCCCTTGAGAGGGTGCCTTGACAAGTAGATCGTCTAAGTAAGGGATCACCGAGTGTCCCTGAGAGTGTAGGATTGCCACCACTGTTGCCATGACCTTGGTGAAGACCCGTGGGGCTGTCGCCAGGCCAAAAGGCAGTGCCACGAACTGAAGGTGTTCGTCCCCTATGGCGAAACGCAGGAAGCGCTGATGCTCTGGTGCAATCGGTACGTGGAGATAAGCATCTTTGATGTCGATTGATGCTAGGAAATCTCCTTGGGACATTGAGGCGATGACGGAGCGGAGCGATTCCATCCGGAACCGCCTGGTTCTCACATGCTTGTTGAGCAGTTTTAGGTCCAGAACGGGACGGAAGGATCCGTCCTTTTTTGGCACCACGAACAAGTTGGAGTAAAAACCGTGACCCCGTTGCTGAAGAGGAACAGGGATCACCACTCCTTCCGCCTTCAGGGTGCACACCGCCTGCAGAAGAGCCTCGGCTCTGTCGGGGGGCGGAGATGTTCTGAAGAAACGCGTCGGAGGACGAGAGCTGAACTCTATCCTGTATCCTTGAGATAGAATGTCTCTCACCCATCGGTCTTTTACTTGTGGCAGCCAGGCGTCGCAAAAGCGGGAGAGCCTGCCACCGACCGAGGATGCGCTTTGAGGAGGCCGAGAGTCATGAGGAGGCCGCTTTGGGAGCGGTTCCTCCGGCGGTCTTTTTAGGACGTGCCTTAGACCGCCATGAATCGGAGTTCCTCTGATCTTTTTGAGGCCTTTTGGACGAGGAAATTGAGACCTGCCCGCGGTCCGAAAGGACCGAAACCTCGATTGTACCTTCCGTGGTTGAGGTCTGTTTGGTTTGGACTGGGGTAAGGATGAATCCTTTCCCTTGGATTGTTTAATGATTTCATCCAATCGCTCACCAAACAAGCGGTCGCCAGACAATGGCAAACCGGTTAAGAATTTTTTGGAAGCAGAGTCTGCCTTCCATTCACGTAGCCACATGGCCCTGCGGAGTACCACCGAATTGGCGGATGCCACCGCCGTACGGCTCGCCGAGTCCAGGATAGCATTAATGGCGTAGGACGCAAACGCCGACGCCTGAGTGGTTAAGGACACCACTTGCGGGGCAGATGTACATGTTACTGCATTAATCTGCGCCTGACAAGCTGAAATAGCTTGGAGTGCCCATACGGCTGCAAATGCTGGAGCAAAAGACGCGCCGATAGCTTCATAGATGGATTTCAACCATAGTTCCATCTGTCTGTCAGTGGCATCTTTGAGTGAAGCCCCATCTTCCACTGCAACTATGGATCTAGCCGCCAGTCTGGAGATTGGAGGATCCACCTTAGGACACTGAGTCCAGCCCTTGACAACCTCGGGGGGGGAAGGGATAACGTGTGTCCTTAAGGCGCTTGGAAAAACGCTTGTCTGGACAGTCTCGGTTTTTCTGGATTGCCTCTCTGAAGTCAGAGTGATCCAGAAACATATTTAATGTACGCTTGGGAAACCTGAAACGGAATTTCTCCTGAGAAGCAGACTCCTCAATTGGAGGAGCTGGGGGAGAAATATCCAACACCTGATTGATGGTCGCTATAAGGTCATTCACTACTGCGTCACCTTCAGGTGTATCTAGGTTGAGAGCGGCTTCAGGATCAGAATCCTGATCTGATACCTCCGCTTCATCCTCCAGAGAGTCCTCCTGCTGGGACCCTGAACAGTGTGATGAAGTGGAGGGAATTTCCCAGCGACCCCGCTTGGGCGGCCTGGGACTGCGGTCCGTGTCAGAGACCTCACCCTGGGACCTATGGGTTACCCCAGGGGTACTTTGCTGTTCCAATTGAGGGGGACCAGGGGTCAAGGATTGGACAGTGCCCAGGGCCTGAATCACCGGTCTGGACTGCAATGCTTCCAGTATTTTAGCAGACCATTTATCCATACTCTCAGACAGTTTGTCAGCAAAGGCTGCAAACTCCGTCCCTGTCACCTGGACAGTGGTAGCAGGTGGTTCCACCTGGGCCACCAGTCGCAGAGGCTCCGGCTGAGTAAGTGCCACAGGGGCCGAGCATTGCACACAATGAGGGTCAGTGGAACCTGCCGGTAGTACAGCTGTACATGAGGTACAGGTTGCAAAGTACGCCTGTGCTTTGGCACCCTTGCTTTTTGCGGATGACATGTTGTCTCCTCTGAGAACAATCCAGGAGGGTATATAGCCAAAAATCAACAGAGCGACCGTACAGTGCAAATGTATAGCCTATAAGCCTATATATATATATACACTTCGGTACTCAGTGGGGCCAGCACCACAGGTGCTGCTTACCGACCGCTCAGAGCGGTTGTGTGATCACCAGATTCCCTGCCTGGGTCTCCCTGTGTTGTCTCTCCTCTCCAGCGTCTGAATCGCTGACAGGAATGGCTGCCGGCGTTCTGTGGGGAGGAGGGGACCGTGGGCGTGCCCAAGAAAAGTGCGGGAATCTAGTGCCCCAGTGTACTGAGTGAGGAGGGAGGAGGATACTAATGTATGCTCCAGCCCTCAGCGCTGACGATCTGTGCAGCGTCCCGCCCTTCCCCTGACTGGCAGGCCTGTGGGCGGGAATATACGACACTAGGCCGCAGAAGCCGGGGACTAAAGTTATAAGCGCGGCCGGCAATAAGCGCGGCCGCGCGGTAGTCCCCGGCGCACTAACACACCCAGCAGTGCTGCAATGTGTATGGCACAAGCGCTCCATGCGCGGTAGTCCCCGGCGCACTAACACACCCAGCAGTGCTGTAATGTGTATGGCACAAGCGCTCCATGCGCGGTCCCCACGGGGACACAGAGTACCTCATAGTAGCAGGGCCTTGTCCCTGACGATACCCAGCTCCTATCCAGCAGATTCCCAGGGGCTGCGGAGGGAGCACGGTCCCAGTGCCTGGAGACCGATCCAGATCCCACTTCACCCAGAGCCCATTAAGGGATGGGGAAGGAAAACAGCATGTGGCTCCTGCCTGTGTACCCGCAATGGGTACCTCAACCTTAACAACACCGCCGACAAAGTGGGGTGAGAAGGGAGCATGCTGGGGGCCCTGTTATGGGCCCTCTTTTCTTCCATCCGACCTAGTCAGCAGCTGCTGCTGACTAAGCTGTGGAGCTTATGCGTGGATGTCAGCCTCCTTCGCACAAAGCATAAAAACTGAGGAGCCCGTGAGGCATGGGGGGTGTATAGGCAGAAGGGGAGGGGCTTTACACTTTTAGTGTAATACTTTGTGTGGCCTCCGGAGGCATAGCTATACACCCAAGTGTCTGGGTCTCCCAATGGAGCGACAAAGAAAATATAGCTCTCTTCCTTCCATCACTGTCCTCCTTCCCAGCTCCGTGTGGATGATGCGTCCTACGTCGTCTACAGAGTCCTCCATTGCTCCTGCGCACGCACATTTCTCTCTGTCCTGCTGATGGCAGATAAAAGAATTTTAGTGCGCATGTGTGGGCGGTCTGCCTTTTCCCCATGCCTACGCACTACAGTTCTTTGCTCTGCCCTCAGCAGGGCAGAAAAATGCATGTGCGCAGGAGTGCAATGGAGGCCTTTGTGTGGATGACATAGGATGCATCATCCACATGGAGCTAGGAAGGAGGACAGTGATTGCAAGAAGAGAGGAGGCGCCGGACCGAGAGCAGCGACACCCAATAGACCTGACCGCCTTGCAGGAGAGTGTAATAAAATACTTGTTTTTATGTTATACAAAATGGCCTAAGCACTTATATACAGTATTCTAGAATGCTGTATATAAGAGCCTACAGGTGTTGGCCGCAGCTTATAGGGGAAAATTTGGTGACAGGTTCTCTTTAAGGGGTTACTTTATTAAAATATTAGAAACGTGGATTAAATTGTAAAAAATATTGTAAAAATTTATACGCTATGAATTTTATGAGCTTATGTCATATTACACAAAATATTTAATAAATAACTCTTTACATATGGCATGATTTTTCAACAGTTTTTTTTGGGGGGGGCTTGTTAGGATGATAGAAGACTTAGGGCAGCTTTGCACATTGCAACATCGCACGTGCGATGTCGGTGGGGTCAAATCGAAAGTGACGCACATCCGGCGTCACTTTCGACATCGTACTGTGTAAATCCTAGATGATAAGATTAACGAGCGCAAAAGCATCGTTATCGTATCATCGGTGCTGGCTCCGACTTTTTCATAATTACGCTGCCGCGACAGGTACGATGTTGTTCCTCGTTCCTGCGGCAGCACACATCGCTGTGTGTGAAGCCGCAGGAGCGAGGAACATCTCCTACCTGCCGCCGGTGGCTATACGGAAGGAAGAAGATGGGCGGGATGTTTACATCCTGCTCATCTCCGCCCCTCCACTTTGATTGGACGCCTGCCGTGTGACGTCGCTGTGACGTTGTACGACCCGCCCCCTTAGGAAGGAGGCGGGACGCCAGCCAGAGCGACGTCGCAGGACAGGTGAGTGCATGTGAAGCCGGCGTAGCGATAATGTTCGCTGCGCCAGGAATCACGAGATATCGCTGCTGCGATGGGGGCGGGGACTATCGCATGCAACATCGCAGCATTGGCTTGTGATGTCGCAACGTGCAAAGCCCGCCTTAAAAGTTTAGCAGGAAATTTTTATTTAAAATAAATTGACAAACATGATTGTTTTTAAGGACCACATCATATTTGAGGTGTTTTTAATGAGCTTCTACGTCAGAAAACACAAAAACAAAACTTCTTTTTAAAAATTGCAGCAATCAAGTTTGTAAACTCTGCAGGAACTTCACAGGAATTGTTGCAAATTCTAAAGAAAAATTGAAAAATTAAACTTTTGTTTGTTATGATGTTACTTTTCATTTTCACAAGATCTAATAAGGAAAACTGATCCCCAATTGATTAGAAAATACTGTTTAGGTTCACACTAGCATTTGGAAGGGAAGGAGGGCTAACGGACCTTTGGCTGCAGTCACACTGGTCGGTGGCTCTCCTGGCAGGGGCGAGTCAGCTTCATGTACTTCAATGCAGCTGACATGCTCCTGAGCCAGTGTGATGAGATCTTCGCGCGAGTCACATACAAGTGTGACTCCAGCCTTTGAAGCATAATTTTGGCAGGAATAGATTGCAGATGTGATCTCTTATTTAAAGAGCCCCGAGTGGCAAACACAGAAACCCCCAACAAGTGACACAGTTTCTGAAACTATACTTCTCAAGGAATTCATCTAGGAGTGTAGTGTACACACTGAACCCACAGGTGCTACAAAGAATTGTATAACAAAGACCCATGAAATAAAAAAAAAAAAAAAAAATCTCTTAAAATGTTACTTGCACCCATATTTTTCATTTTCACAAGGGTAAAAGGAAAAAAAAGTACATGGCGGATATCGGATGGGAAGGAGCAGGACTTTTCTAGCATAATTTTCCTCGAGTAATTTGTGGGTATTATTTGCAAACCCCATAAAAGGTGCCAGAATATCAGAAACTCCCCTAATACGAATATAAAATGGAAAATACTCCCCTCCTGATATTTATCTACAGGTGTGGGAGCATTTTACAATTGGCAAAACTTTTTTCTGTGATTTTAACCATTTTTTTATTCTTGTATTTTTAAAATTCTTTAACTTTTTACTTAGTCCTTCTATGGAACTTGAACACTTTACAGATTGATTAATGGTGTAATAGCCTTAAAAACTTACTAAATTACTATATCTCCATGCTGTGTATTCTGTCAGAACACAAACGTCATAAGAGTCTAATAAGAGTTAATGCTTGTTACGTTCCACAATGTGGACAGTAGACGATGAAGAAATAATCAGCCTCATTCACACAGGAATATATAATATCCACATTGTAAATTCAGAAAATGTATTATAAGTAGTGATGAGTGATCGCTTCCATGTTCAGGTGCGCCGTACTCGCAACAAGCTGTTTGATGTTTGGATGTTTGGATGGGCGAGACTCAAGTACCCGAGTATAATGGAAGTCAATAGTGAACTCAAACATATTTAAAGAAGTGGTTCATCCATATTTATTATTTGCTAGATCGATATTATGTTGAGAAACTAGAAACTATGTTTCTCTCAAATACCTTATATTGACAATAGTGCCTGTGAGAGGCACTATTGCAGTCCGCTCTTCCCCATCGCTTGACCCCCAGGCTGCATGACCTCGGGATACGGTGAGGTCACGTCAAGTTCCGGATCACGTGACATCACCATGGCTGGCCCCAGTCTTCCTGAGTCACTGGGCTGTGGACGGTGCACACCGCTCGTCACAGCCCAGCGTGTCTCCTGCTTGGAGCGCTTTGCTGTGAGGGAGGACGGAGAAGGGAGCTGATGGGCTGTCACGCTGGGCTGTACTGAGTGGTGTAACACCGCCCACAGGCAATCACTCACGGAGACTGCGGCCGGCCACAGTGATGTCACGTGATCAAGAACTTGACGTGACATCACCGGATCCCCGAGGTCACGGAGCCCGAGGTCAGGCGATGGGGAACGCAATATAGCCTCACACAGGCACTATTGCCAACATAAGGGATTTGAGAGAAACATTGTTTCTCAACATGACATCGATCTAGCAAATAATAAATAAGGATAATAAGGAAGATTTTATCAAATGCTTGAGTTCTCCATTAACCTCCATTACTCGTATACTCGGGTACTCGGATTGTGCCAATCCAAGCATCCAACTGTTCGTTATGAGTACCCGAGCATGGTAGTGTTCACTCATCACTAATTAGGAGCTGTAATAGTATCATATTTAGAGATGAGCGAACCTGTTCGGTAAAGATTCACCAATTTCAAATTTGGAACGAGCATGAGCTTGTTCGTTCGGGCTCGTCGAATCCAAGCCCGTCCCCCAAAAGTCGGTAATGTTAGTTTTCTGCCCCTGAACGCTGGCTGTGTTTCTAAAAATGCTTATTTAATAGCATTTTTTATTTTTGGTTAGGATTGTGGTGCTGTTTGATGTGGGGATGTGTAAAATCAGTGGAGGAGGCGGAGAATATGGACCAGGAAAAATCAGACGTGTGCGGCGCCATTTTTTTTTTTCAGAACTTTATTTGAGGACGTTTCTGCAGCCAATCATGGCACAGCAAACATCCACAAGGTTCAGACAGGACTTCTGTGATTGGTTGCCTAAGCCACAAGTCCGTGTGCATATAAAATCGCCGACATGTTGCCTTGGTGCCATTTTATGAATGTGAAACGTTAGAGAAGATGCTGCCGCCGGGGTTGCTAGACAGTCAGCTTTGCTAGGGGAAATAGTTTAGCTAGTTCAGATAGATAGGAGAGCGATAGTTTACAATAGGGACATGCAGCATAGGGGAGCTTAGCTACGGGTTTACCACTGCGTAGATCACATAGATAGGAGAGCAATAGTTTACAATAGGGACATGCAGTGTAGGGAAAGGTGTGTGTGCCACCTATCAGCACATTTCATGATCAAAATAGGGATTGAAACTTATAGTGCCTGCTAAAGAGTTGTCAGTGAAACATGTAAATAAGTATTGCTACGTATTACTGACTGCAAGTATGCAAATACAGTCATAGGTCTTGTTACTTGATAGTGCGTGGCCTAAAAAAATAGCAAGTGAAGGGTCTTAAAAGTGGTTCTTGGCAATTTTAATTGCCTGGTGAAAATTACGCAAACACATTTCTAGGTATTTGTAGTTAGCCGTGCATAGCCGAAAAAAAAGCTAGGGAAATATCTAAAAAGTGGTTCTTGCCAATTGCCTGGTGAGAAATCTGCAAACACAGTTATAGGTATTGTTACTTGTTAGTGCCTGGCCTAAAAAAAAATTCTAGGGAAGTATCTAAAAAGTGTAACTGGGCAATTTTAGTTGCCTGCTGAAAATTACGCAAACATATTTATAGGTACTGGTAGTTAGCTGTGCATGGCCAAAAAAGTTGCTAGGGAAGTATCTAAAAAGTGGTTCTTGTCAATTTTAATTGCTTGGTCAAAATTCCGCAAACACAGTTATAGGTATTGTAGCATGTTAGTGCCTGGCCTAAAAAAGATGGTAAGGAAGTATCTAAAACGTGTGCATCAAGTGGTCTCTTCTCTTCATCACACACACTTCATTCCCTAGGGGTGCCAACCCAATTACACTTGTTTGCGCCCGCATCACAAATTTCAAACCAGAAAACTGAGTGTGGGGAACTAGACATAGGCGAATCTGCAGAGCTGTTCACACATTCTATCCCATGGGCATCACAGATCCACTTCAAACATTCCCAGACTCTTGAGGAAGAAAGCATCTGCACTGATGCCCAAAATTATTGTGAGTTGGATCCTGGTTCGGAAGAAGTAGACTCCCAGCAAGATCCCGACTCTCGTCAACTGATGTTAACCCCTGGGGGTGGAGGTGATGATGATGCGACTTAGATACCTGAAGCGCACGTGTTCTGTGCTATGATGTCAGGTCAGGAAGAGGAGGGGAACAACATAGAGCATGACGACGAAGTTGTAGATCACACTTTGTGTGAACCCAGAGGCATGCAGCCGAGTAGCTCAGCAGATGACGAGGAGTAGGAAGCCGAGAATGTTACGGTGGCGATTCCTGCACAAACACGTAGTTATGCAGCCATGAAAATCACTGCATCCTCAGCCACAACTCTGGCTGTTGACAGTAGCGGTTGCAGGTCTGCAGTTCGCAGGAAGGGTTGCCTAGCCTGGGCCTTTTATGAGACCGCAAAAGATGATCCAACTACTGTTATCTGCCAACGTTAAAAACAGTGACTGAGTAGAGGGAAAAATTCAAATAATTTGAGAACTATCGTGTTACTCCAAAAATAAGACACTGTCTTATACTTTTTTTGCCCCCCAAAAAGCACTAGGGCTTATTTTTGGAGGAGGTCTTCTTCTTTGAGAAATATGGTTGGGGGGTACGTTTACCCCCAAAAAAAGCGGACCCCCACTTCCCAGGAGACTCAAACTTACCAGACCCGGACGTCTGCGTCACTCCCAGATCCTTACACACACACACACACACACACACACACACACAGCGTTAAAGAA
Organism: Anomaloglossus baeobatrachus; assembly: GCF_048569485.1. NCBI lineage: Eukaryota > Metazoa > Chordata > Amphibia > Anura > Aromobatidae > Anomaloglossus > Anomaloglossus baeobatrachus. Next base: position 538,939,135 of record NC_134357.1, on the reverse strand, counting down.
TGCTTCTGGCCGCAGGGAATGATGGGAGGAAGTCACGTGTCCGCAGGTCCTGTAAGCTAGCATTGTGGCAGGTCCTTGTGCTCCACTGCACAGCCTCTCAGGATTCTGCCAGCAAGAAGAAATTGGTTTCTGCTACATATGGAGAGTGTGTGTGTGAGATGTGGTGAGTGTGATTTGATGTTTGTGTGTACGATCCAATGGTTCTGCATGTGATCTGATTGTGTGTGTGTGTGTGTGTGTGTGTGTGTGTGTGATCAGATGTGTGTGTGTGAGATTGGATGTGTGTAGGTGTGCGATCACTGCAGGTCCTCTGCTCAACGTCTGGTGAGTGTGATTGCGGGGTGTCCGCTCTCTATAATGAAGTGTCCTGAAGTATTCTTTAACTTTTTTAGCTGCACGGACACTTCTAGGGTTTATTTTTGGGGGAGGGCTTATTTTTGGAAAAACATAGTACATGCATGAACAGGAACATGTATAACCAACATGAATTACTGTGGGAATCTCACTGCGCTAAAATGCGGACTAACGGGCCTACCCAGCCATCGGGCCGCCAAATCAACATCGTCTGGCACTTCTTCCTCCTCCTGCGTCACCGGCAAAATATTTTAACACAGGTCTTGGACCACAGAACCTCCTCTTGTGTACCCGCTACAGTGGGGGTGAGTGAGGGGACCATCAGGTGTTCCGGAAGTGACCAAGCCTGGTGTTTTTGATTCATGTGAGACACTGAGCACACCACAGGTTTCTTAATCCAGCATTTTATTTTTCACTACATCTCCTTCCCGGTCCACTGCTTGGTTGTGTACACCTTACTGCACCCTCTCTCTGCACAGCAGCCAGTCTTCGGTCCCGCAGTTTTGGTCACCTAAAAGAAGGATTTTTGTGTACTCACAGTAAAATCTCTTTCTCTGAGTCTTCATTGGGGGACACAGGACCATGGGTGTATGCTGCTGTGACTAGGAGGCTGACACTAAGTAGACATAAAAAAAGTTAGCTCCTACCTAGCAGTGTACACCCTGAACCGGAGGCGGATCTTTGCCAGTTCAGTGTACAAGCAGTAGTAGGAGAAAACTGAACAACCATAACTAATCAAGGTAATAAGAAACACACAGTATCTTATCTAAACCTATACTGTATATATATGTATGTATGCATGTAATATATATATATATATATATATATATATATATATATATATATATATATATATATATATATATATATATATATATATAACATAAATAAGCCGGGTACAGAGGAACGTGTTTCCATAAAGAACCAGAAACATCCGGCAACTAAGAGCAACCCAATATCCAAACAGGGTGGGTGCTGTGTCCCCCAATGAAGATTCAGAGAAAGAGATTTTACGGTGAGTACACAAAAATCCTTCTTTCTCTATCGCTTTCATTGGGGGACACGGGACCATGGGACGTCCAAAAGCAGTCCCTGGGTGGGTACAGGAGTAATCATACAGATTCAAAACATATCCAAAACTCTAAGAATGCTCGGTGCAAAAGTAAACCGGCCTATCATAGGTGTGCGACAGCCCCTTGCTGTATCCTGGACACCCTGGAAAAGGAAGAAAAGCTTGACTACACGGCGGCTCTGTAGACTTGCTTGGCTGACGCCTGGCGTCTGATTGTCCTAGATGCCCCAATTGCACAGGTGGAAAGGTTTGTACACCCCTCGGAGAAAACCTGACTCTAATCCTGTAGGCCTCTGAAAAGGTCGGCCTGATCCAATTCGCCGTGGTAGCCTTGGACGCCTGCATGCCCCTCCTGGGTCCAGTAGACAGGACGAATAGGCCCGTCCAAGATGCAGACGGGCGCGGATCTCGAAACGTAACTCCTCCGAGCTCGCACTAGATCCGGTGTAATCCGTGACCTCTCCAAGGATCGAATGGAGGCTGGACCGAAGGATGGAAGCACAATCACCTCATTCAGATACTACGTCCAGTAGGAAAAAACCTGGGTGCCGAACAATCTCGTCTTGTTGAAAAAAACAAGAAAAAAGTGACCCGCATGAGAGGGCTGACAGAGCAGACCTTCCTCCGATTGAAGTGACTGTCCTCAACCAAGCCACCTTCCCGGATAGGCGTGAGATTGAGGATCAAACGGAGCTAATTGACGAGACCCTAGAGCCAGCTGGAGGTCCCATGGTTCTAGCGGGGAATGATCTAGCGGTGCCAGATGGACGACTCCTTGGATGAACGTCCTGACTTGCGGCCGAGATGCAAGATTCCTCTGGAAAAGAGAGATAGAGCAGACACCTGCCCTTTGAAGGTTGCTGGCGAGAGACCCGCCTGTAAGCCTGAGTGTAGGAAGGCCAGTAACACTGGGAGTGACAGATCCAGTGTAGATGAGTTGACGATTGACCTGACACTCTTGAAAGGAGGCCTTTCCGGTGCGGTAGTAGATGTTTGAAGACGGAGGCTTCTGAGTACTGACCATGGTCAGTAACACCTGTGGGATAAAGCCTGCCTGGGCTAGTAGCCATGGTTCCACAGCCATGTGGTCAAATTGAGAACCCCAGAATATTGATGGCAAAGAGGACTTTGCGACAGGAGGTTCAGACGATCTGGAAGACACCCTGGGGTGTCTGATGAGCTGCGTGAGTTCTGCCAACAACGCTTGCCTGGGTCAATCCATGGCAATGAGAGTCACTGGGATGCCCTCTGCTCTGAGTTCTTGAGGACTCTTGTGACTTGATTGTGGAATCGAAAAGCCATCAGGTCCACATTCGGAATATCTCATCTGAGGCAGATCCATTCGAAAGCCTTTCTGTTGAGGGATCATTCGCCTGCCGCCAGACCTTGCTGATATAGTCTGCTGCCCAATTCTCCATGGCGGGGAAAATGATTGCGGACAAAATCTGGAGTGGTGAGGCTATGCCCACTGTAAGATCTTCTTCACCTATGTCATCGCCATGACGCTCCTTGTTCCGCCCCGGTGATGACCGACTGGATTCTGGATGGCGATTCTTGTATGAAGGGCTGAAAAAATCTGTAGGGCTCGGAGAAAAAACTCTGATCCCTAAAAGAAAATTGATAGGCAGACGGCTCTCCTGGGAGGACCACCGACCGTGAGCCGTGTGTTTTGGAACACCGCTCTCCAGTCAGAAGACTGGTCTCGGTGGTGACTGCCTGCCAGTGAACTGGTATGAAAGACATTCCACTGGACCGATGAGGGCCGCTGGTCCACCATAAAAGCGAGCGGCGGGTTCCCGGAGTCAATTGGATCCTGCGATTCAAAAGTGAATAGAGTCATCTTGCGGGGTAGCACTGTGATCCGGATGTCGTCGTCGATAGCTGGCGTGGCTGAGAAACGCCAGAAAGGGCATGTGTTGAGGTACGAAATCTACCTGTTCCTCTGCGGGGACGTGGTTTTCTTGTGAGTGTGGAACCGAAGCTCCCGTGATCTCGTCGATAACCTGATCCAGCCAGTCCCCAAACAAACGACCTCTTGTAAAGGGGAGGGCTGTAAGTGATATCCTAGAAGCCGCGTCCGCATACTAGTCTCTGAGCCAGATTGCCCGACAGATGGTCCCCGTGCTGCTAGCCGCTTTTACTGGGCAGTAAGCTGCTGACAGAGATGCAATGAGTATGTACTCACCCGCTAGAGCAAACTGTGTGCCAGGTTGCGAACTCCGGATTGCTCGATCCCGCGCGAAAAACCGTTGTGGAGGTTATCGGACCCGGACATCATGGGTGCTGCCAGCTAGATGACGGCGAGGGCAGTAGGAGTACCGTGTCTGCCGTCTGAAGAAAAACTGAACGGGCAACTCTCTCGGTGTTTTGAACTGTGGCGTCTCGGAGCGATGCCCCGTGCGGGAGAGATAGTACTGGAGGATGACCGCCGGAAAAAAACAGCAGGGTGACCATAGGCAAGCCTGCCCATTCCTACCTGAGAGCCTCAGGAAGCGGGAAAAAGAAAATCAAACGGCTTACCCTTGTTGAATATCTTGACCGGTTGTCTGTGCTTGTACAGACTTTCAGCAACGACAAGATGGTCACCGAATTGCCTGTGTGCCCGCTTAACCTGTTTTAAGGAGACATGCAAGCAGTGGGTAGCCACAGAGCCTGTCTGGAACTTTAGCGTATGACTTACCACTTTGGCCGGACTATCCACCCTACCTCTGACATCAGCCCTCTGATCAGGAATCAGCATCGAGGCTGCATCCGACTCTTCTCCTGAGAAAAGGGTCGGCCGGTATCGGAGATGAGGAACACTCGGGGCCTGGAGGTGATGAGAACTCCGGGAGGGCTTGAAAGGAGGCCCAGCAGGTCCCCTTCTGCGCTCCAGTGGTAGGGTCTGGATCAGACCGACTGTTGTCCAGAGCCAGCTGGACTGGGGGAGCATGGCCGGGCGTAGGAAGCGACTGCAAAGCCTGCGCGATGGTCCTAGACGCCCTTGAGAGAGAGTCCACAGACTGGGATAGAGGGTCTACCCCTCCGGATAAGGGAGCGCAGCGGAGCTCGGGTGCTGGCGGTGACGTGGGGCGCAAGCCGAGCGGGGGGTGTAGCCTGGATTGGGAGGCTTTTACCTAGCAGGCTGTGCATGCCTAAAAAAAAACTATAAGGTGCTTATAAAAAAACCCACTAGTGACGCTGGGGGGAAAGACAGGAGAAAAAGGGGTAAAAAAAGTTAAAAGAGATATCGTCTGTTCCTAAGCAGGAGCAGCACTCACCCAGGTCCTGTGTCCCACCCAGGTCCGCAGAGGTCTCAGAACCTGCGGGGGGCAGCATTGCTGAAGAAGAAAATCAGCCCTTCATTATTTTTTTTTTAGAGTAGGGGGGCTGGCCAGCTTGGGACCGGGCAGGACCTGCAGAGGTCATGCCTGGGAAAAAAAAATGGTCTGAGGTAAGCCGAAGCAGGGGGCAGGGGACTAGATTAGTGAGCGGCCCGCCGGAGGCGCAGCGCCGAGCGCAGAGAGATCTTACCTGCGTTCTGCCGGCGTCGCTGTGATCCTCGGTCCCATCCTGCCTTGCATGGAGAGTTGCCGAACTGCTGAGCGCTCCTGCGCTGTAACCATGATCCCCTGTGAACACTGGGGAGGCCTGGTGTTGCTGAGCGCTCCTGCACTGCAGCTGTGATCCTCTCCCTGGGTCCTGTATGGTAGGGGACGCTGGGAGGAAAAGGGGGCGTGCTGCAGCAGTGAGCTGGCTGTCGGCGGGCAGAAGTCGAGGGGGGCGTGGCCCGAAAAGCGCGCACGCCCGCAAACAGGGGGGCGGAGCGCACCGGCCCGAGGTAGGCCCGAAGCCGGGAGCTAAATTAGTGAGCGGCCGCCGGGAGCGCAGCGCTGCTGGAGAAGATCCTACCTGTGTCCTGGCGGCGTCGCTCTGATCCACGGCCCCATCCTCTGATGCTGCGGCTGCCGGTGAGTCCAGTCTGCCCTTGGGAGACACCAGGGGGAAGCGCTGGGGAGCTTGGGGAACGCTGCAGAGCGCTCCTGCGCTGCCTGAAGAAATTCATTGCCTGGGCCCACGGTAGGAGGAAGAACGCTGGGGGAGGCCTGGTGCTGTGAGCGCTCCTGCGCTGCAGCCTGCGATTGACATCGGGTCCTGGTTAACAGAGATCCCTCGTCGCCTCCACCAGAAGCACCCCTTGGGACGGTACCATAGGGGTCGACGGGGAGTGTGTGCCCTTAAAAAATTAACAATGTCGGTCCACAATCAGCCCCTGGGGTGGTACCATGGGGCCGGAGGGGGATAGGGCCTGGCGTCTCGAGCCTCAGACAACTCTGGGGACGGTACCCCGTGGGGGAGGAGAAGGCAAGGGTTCTCTCTGATGCAGGGACTTTAACCCTGCAGAAGAGACAAAAAACCTAGAAGAGATGAGAGGGCTGAGCGGCGCCGTATATTACGAAAAAACGGAAAAAAAAGCAATAGCCTAGGCTGAGGTTGGCCCACAGAGATATGGGCCCACTTCAGCCTCCTATGACACTAAGCAAAAAACTGGCATAGATCCGCCTCCGGCTCAGGGTGTACACTGCTAGGGAGGAGCTAACTTTTTTTATGTCTACTTAGTGTCAGCCTCCTAGTCACAGCAGCATACACCCATGGTCCTGTGTCCCCCAATGAAAGCGATAGAGAAAGACCATTTTCTCCCACACATGGCAAAGTGAAGTGCTTGAACTTCACCATATCAAAACTGTTGGCCATTAAAATGCTGCCTTTCCGCCTGGTGGATACAGAGCGTTTACAAAACCGGATGGCCGTCGCAATCCCCCAGTACCAGTTTCCTAGTCGCCATTACTTCTCTAACACAGCTGTGCCTGCGCTACATCATCATGTCACAGCCAAGATTACCTTTTCCTTGAAAAACTATCTCCCAGGGTGCATTTCACCATTGACAACTGGACGAGCAAGCATGGCCAGGGGCGCTACAATTCGTTGACTAGGCACTGGGTTACTCTGGTGGCTGTGGGGGCAGGCGGGAAGGGGTTGCTTCCAAAGTGTTGAAAGCCCCAAGGCTTTCGGAACAAAGTTCTGGATCTACTGCTTCCCCTTCTGCTTCCTCCACTGCCTCTAGGGTCTCCGCCTGCGCCATTAATGTAACATACGTTCAGAGAGTTCAGAGAGAATCCCCCCACCTCCGTACAGCCCAGCTAGGGCTCAACACAATTAAGGAGTGCTAAAATTAATGTGCACTGGAGAACGTACTCACACAGATGCAGATTGTGGACCATTATCTGGGTCAAATTTGATCAATGGCTGTCTCCAGTGAACCTGGAGCCAGGGAAGGCCGTGTGTGACAATGATGCAAACTTGTTAGCGGCCCTATGCCTGTGTGACATCCTACAAGTGCTTTGCATGGCTCACGTCCTAAACCTGGATGTCCAGAAATTTCTAGCCCACTATCCCGGGCTAGATGCGCTGCTGCACAAGGCAAGGCTGGTGTGTGCTCACTTCCCCAGTTCGCACCCCGTGGCTAATCGCCTTGCAAGGCTACAAAGTACTTTCGGCCTACCAGCTAACCGGTTTATATGTGATGTGCTGTGATGTGATGTGCTGCACATGTTGCAGTGACTGTGCCAGCAGCAGCAAGCCCTAGTGCCCTATGTCATTATGCACAACCTTGGACAACGTAGTGGGGATTTGGGGCAAATCACGATTGCGAAGTGGGGAGAGATGAAGGACCTCTGCAGCCTCCTGCACAGTTTCGAAATGGCTATAAAGATGGTTAGCGCTGACGATGCCGTCATCAGCATCCCTATTCCGTTCATCTACATGTTGGAGTGCAATTTAAATAGTCTGCAGAAGGAGGTGGGGGTCTCAGAGGAAGGAGGAAGCAGAGGACCATGAGGAAGGGATACCATTTCCTGTAAGGTCCAGACATTTGTCGCACCGGCGGGCGCATCGGCAGGTGTCACAGGAGGGTAGAGTTCATCGACCGAGGTCAGCTCATAGTAACAGAAAGTGGTAGTGAAGGTGCAGGAGCTGAGGAACAAATTGAGGAGGAAGAGGTGATAGGAGCAAAAAATTCTTCAGATCAAGACGATATTGATCCCATGTCTTATGTCCGTGGATGGTGGGAGGGGATGGAGGAGGCAAACTTGAGCGTTAACCCACCACCAACACAACATGAACTTGGACCGCATAGAAAAATCCGACACATGAGAGCCTTCTTGCTTCAGTATTTGGAACATGATGTACGTATCGTTACTATTAGAAATAGTGCTGACTACTGGGTTGCCACTCTTTTAGATCCATGGTTTAAGAGTCAATTTAATAAGATGCTTCCACCCCTGGAAAGGGACACGCAGATGTTGGAGTATCGAAACAAGCTTGTAGACCATCTTAACAGTACTTTTCCACAAGACAGCAGTAAGGCATAAAGCGTGAATCGTAGTTCTAGAAATCCAACTACGGGAATGTTGCCTGTTCAATGCAGAAGAATTAGCACCAGCAGTTCAAGCACCAGAACCAGTTTCTGTGATTTTTGGCACATATTTTTTAGACCATTGCATGCACCTGCGCCATTGCATGCACACGCAGAACAAAGTAGAAGTCTGACACATAGTGAACGACTGGATAGGTTGGTGCAGGATTATCTACAGCAGAACATAGAGGCCATAAGGGGGGGGGAGCTTTGGACCCTTTTGGATTTTGTTCTTCTAAAATGGAAGAGTGGCCTGAGCTTGCCAGTCATGCCTTGGAAGTTTTGACCTGCCCGGCAGCCAGCATTCTCTAGGGACATGTCTTCAGCGTTGCTGGCAGTGTATTGACTGATGAGCGCATCTGTCTGTCCTCTAAAAGTGTAGACCACCTAATGTTCATAAAGATGAACAAGTCATGGATGTCCAGTGACTTTGCCACCCAAGTCCCAGACAGTGCAGATTAGGTGATGGTGTACTGCCAAACTTTTGTGAACAAGAGGTCTACGCCTGACTGTCATGCATCTGTTGATTGTTCACATTTAAATGCCAAGTCACATCCAGTGTGTTGCATGGACCGTACCTCCTTGCTCTTTTAATGCCCTATGGGGAGCGGGGCAATTGATGGTACTATACAGCTGTCTACCTGAAAGGATTTTTAAGATACATGTTTTCATATATTTTGTGAATAATACAAACATTAACAAACGGTAAAAATATAAAACTATCTTTAAAAATGCTCTGTCAAAGTTTTTATTCTTAACACTATTGACCTAAATATCCTTCAAAACAATGGTCAAAGAGGGGCTGCTGCTGGTTTAGTGTTTGGAGACGGAGACTATAAATTATTGTTTTGTTCAGCAATACCCTGCAGGTTATTTAACAGAAAACACAGATTATTCATCAGCTGTGGCATACCCACTTCTACCACCACAGTGATCTGCTGCCCCATAGGTGGCAGCCTTTATTCTTCCATCTCCTTCTCCTCCCTTTCCCCATCTACTATATAAGTAAATATGTCATCAGGAATATCAGCTACTCCTCTACCAGTACACTGGTGACTGGTGAATGGCTGGCTCCACAGAACCTGGAGCTAGGAAAGGCCATGCGCTATTAGGGTGCAAACCTAGTGGCGGCACTACGGTTGAATGACATCACATATGCACTGCATGGATCAACCTGGTTGTACAGCAATTTCTATGGTAGTGTTATGTCCTGGATGCGCTGCTGCAGAAGGCACAGTCGCTGTGTGCTCACGTTTTCAAATTAAAATGCCGACCCACAGCCTGTGTGTTGCATGGACCATACCTCCCTGCTCTTTTAAAAGCCCTTTGGGGAGGGGGCAATTGATGCTACTGTACCGCTGTGTCCCTGAAAAGATTTTAATGTCAAGACTACTATATACAGTTAGGTCGAGAAATATTTGGACAGTGACACAATTTTCGCGAGTTGGGCTCTGCATGCCACCACATTGGATTTGAAATGAAACCTCTACAACAGAATTCAAGTGCAGTTGTACCGTTTAATTTGAAGGTTTGAACAAAAATATCTGATAGAAATTGTAGGAATTGTACACATTTCTTTACAAACACTCCACATTTTAGGAGGTCAAAAGTAATTGGACAAATAAACCAAACCCAAACAAAATATTTTTATTTTCAATATTTTGTTGCGAATCCTTTGGAGGCAATCACTGCCTTAAGTCTGGAACCCATGGACATCACCAAACGCTGGGTTTCCTCCTTCTTAATGCTTTGCCAGGCCTTTACAGCCGCAGCCTTCAGGTCTTGCTTGTTTGTGGGTCTTTCCGTCTTAAGTCTGGATTTGAGCAAGTGAAATGCATGCTCAATTGGGTTAAGATCTGGTGATTGACTTGGCAATTGCAGAATGTTCCACTTTTTTGCACTCATGAACTCCTGGGTAGCTTTGGCTGTATGCTTGGGGTCATTGTCCATCTGTACTATGAAGCGCCGTCCGATCAACTTTGCGGCATTTGGCTGAATCTGGGCTGAAAGTATATCCCTGAACACTTCAGAATTCATCCGGCTACTCTTGTCTGCTGTTATGTCATCAATAAACACAAGTGACCCAGTGCCATTGAAAGCCATGCATGCCCATGCCATCACGTTGCCTCCACAATGTTTTACAGAGGATGTGGTGTGCCTTGGATCATGTGCCGTTCCCTTTCTTCTCCAAACTTTTTTCTTCCCATCATTCTGGTACAGGTTGATCTTTGTCTCATCTGTCCATAGAATACTTTTCCAGAACTGAGCTGGCTTCATGAGGTGTTTTTCAGCAAATTTAACTCTGGCCTGTCTATTTTTGGAATTGATGAATGGTTTGCATCTAGATGTGAACCCTTTGTATTTACTTTCATGGAGTCTTCTCTTTACTGTTGACTTAGAGACAGATACACCTACTTCACTGAGAGTGTTCTGGACTTCAGTTGATGTTGTGAACGGGTTCTTCTTCACCAAAGAAAGTATGCGGCGATCATCCACCACTGTTGTCATCCGTGGACGCCCAGGCCTTTTTGAGTCCCCAAGCTCACCAGTCAATTCCTTTTTTCTCAGAATGTACCCGACTGTTGATTTTGCTACTCCAAGCATGTCTGCTATCTCTCTGATGGATTTTTTCTTTTTTTTCAGCCTAAGGATGTTCTGCTTCACCTCAATTGAGAGTTCCTTAGACCGCATGTTGTCTGGTCACAGCAACAGCTTCCAAATGCAAAACCACACACCTGTAATCAACCCCAGACCTTTTAACTACTTCATTGATTACAGGTTAACGAGGGAGACGCCTTCAGAGTTAATTGCAGCCCTTAGAGTCCCTTGTCCAATTACTTTTGGTCCCTTGAAAAAGAGGAGGCTATGCATTACAGAGCTATGATTCCTAAACCCTTTCTCCGATTTGGATGTGAAAACTCTCATATTGAAGCTGGGAGTGTGCACTTTCAGCCCATATTATATATATAATTGTATTTCTGAACATGTTTTTGTAAACAGCTAAAATAACAAAACTTGTGTCACTGTCCAAATATTTCTGGCCCTGACTGTAGGTCTCCAAGTTGTGTCTTGTTTGCACTGGCAGGGGTACGGGAGCACAAGCCGTACACCTGTCCCTCATCCACCTTTATATTTCTTCTGTCAATAGCCTAGGAAGCTAATGGCTATGCCAAAACAGTAGTGCTGCACTGTAAAACGTACTTTAGCTGTTTTGGAAGCTTTTGGACCCACCTAAAGGTGTTTTCTGTGCATTACTTTTAGCCTCCCATTTAATTCCAATGGGGTTCGGAAAGATTTGATAAAGCTTTGAAGTTTGGTTCGATAAAGGCGAACGTACAAGTTGTTCGGTTTGGTTATGTGAACCAAACCGCGGGGGTGTGTGGGAGGGTTGTTCACTTATGTCTAATCATACTTACATCCATTTTTAATGAGTATTTTGTCTTAAGTGGAAAGATACACAAGTAAAATATTGTCATAAACGTGTATACGACTAATGTATTAGTAATGTATTTTCTGGATTTAGTGGTTACTACTCACCTGGGTAGCCATATTTAGGAATCTCCTCTTTACTCCACTCATCTCCCCTCACATATGTCTCTATAGTATTAATATGGGTCAGATCTTCAGCCTGAAACAAATATTGTAAAAGTCACAGACTGATGGAGAAATCACATCTATGTTCAGCTCTAATCCTGCCATCTCCACCGTTCTCATTACACAAGTATAAAATATATAATACTGGTGGATAAAACAAGACTGAGCACAAGACCTTCACAGCCGTCTACACATCATAGGGAGATTTCATGGCACATTCTCTCCATCTACCTGATGATCATGAGGAACATCGGGATCTTCTTGTTTACAGTCCTGTTGAAGAAGAGGATGGGGACATCTCTTTGGTGTTGTCCTCTTACTGGATAGAACTGGAGGAATGGAGGAAACACATACAGGGACTGAATTAATTTTTTACATACAGATAATTATAGGCCGTGTGTATTTAGTCCTGTCTAATACCTGGTGATGTGAGGGGCTGGGGATCGTCGATCATGATGTCCTTGTACAGATCTTTGTGTCTTTCTAAATATTCCCACTCCTCCATGGAGAAATAGACAGCGACATCCTTACACCTTATAGGAACCTGACACATACAATGATACCGTCATTCCCCGATCCCTTCCTACCGTTACTGTATAATTTCCCAGCAGTGTCACCTCTCCAGTCAGCAGCTCAATCATCTTGTAGGTGAGTTCTAGGATCTTCTGGTCATTGATGTCCTCATGTATCAGGGGGTGAGGTGGAGACCCCGTGATTGGGCTCAGGGGTCTTCCCCATCCCTCAGACACAGGGTCCTGACAGCTCTCAATAGAGGTCTTCTTCACTACTGTGTAATCCTGGTTATGGAGACAGACATTAATAAATCTCACTACAGACATTTCCAGAGTCCTCACTAGTGTTGAGCCACCCCCCTAGTATTAGAGTTCGGTTTGATTCGTCGAACGGCGGCTTAGTTCGACGAACACCTTCGAACACCATTGAAAACAATGGCAGGCAAACACAAACACATAAAAACACAGTATACATATACACATACAGTTAATAAACATTGCCAGTACACTTACAGGTCCCCGCGACGCGTCCTGCACTCTGTCTTCTGCCGCTTTTCCTTCCGATCATCGCTGCGCCCTCCCGGTAACCAGCACTGGTGATAGGACCTTCCGTGACGTCATCATAGCATGTGACCAGTCACGTGTCTATTATCTCATTGGCTACAGACTGGTCACATGGCTAGACGTCATGCTAGGTCCTGTCAGTGCATCTCTCCGCTACGCGGTCCTCGTTTGAGCATTTCCGTGTACCGGTGAGATGCTTGGGCACATGCTTGGCTCCTCATTCCTGCATGTCGGCGCTCTTTACAGAGTCAGCCCACATGCAAGGACTGGATGCCACAGCCGGTGAATGGCGGCACCGGGAATCACGTGATCGGAGATCACCGTTGCTATAGTAAGATTACTATTTCAACGGTGGCAGCGGTGACATCACAGCTTACAACCCGTAGCATCTGCTCACTCACTGAGGGATTAGACTGCATGGGAGCAGCAGCGTCTTCCTCCCATGCAGTGCTGTCTGATGTAGCAGAGCTGCATGGGTTGAAGGAGAAAGAAGACAGAAGACCAGGATCGTGGAGGGGTGATAGGGAGTAATAAACATGGAGTCTCTAAGGGTGTCTGTGTATTTATTTCTATTAAAGCATTTTTTCTCTGTGTGGTGTCTTTTTTTTAACCCTTTATTGGAGATTCTTAATGGCCGGGTCAAACTTGCCTGACATTAAGAATCTCTGGCTTAATACTAGCTAGTAAAACAAAGCTAGTATTAACCCATTATTACCCAGTGAGCCAGCCGTCACCAGGGCAGCTGGAAGAGTTGAATACAGCGCCAGATGATGGCGCTTCTATGAAAGCGCCATTTTCTGGGGCGGCTGCGGACTGCAATTTGCAATAGAGGGGCCCAGAAACCTCGGGCCAACCTGTGCTGCGGATTCCAATCCCCAGCTGCCTAGTTGTACCTGGCTGGACACAAAAATGGGGCGAAGCCCATGTCGTTTTCTTTTTTTTAATTATTTCATGAAATAATTAAAAAAAGGGCTTCCCTATATTTTTAGTTCCCAGCCGGGTTCAAATAGGCAGCTGGGGGTTGGGGGCAGCCGTACCTGCCTGCTGTACCTGGCTAGCTTACAAAAATATGGCGAAGCCCACGTCATTTTTTTGGTGGGCAAAAAACTCCTGCATACTGTCCTGGATGGAAAAAAAAAAGAGGGGAGCCAGCACTGCTTATGAATGGCATGCAACAATGAAGAAAATAAAAAGTGTAATATTCACAAATTCATTCCTACTGTAACAATTCAATGAGATTTTTTGCAAATGATTGATCAATGATTTGAGCCCCCCTGCCCAGTCACGGCAACTCTCTATAGGGGGGTCCCTAACGCTATATTATAAATTATTATTGTACCATAAGGTCACATATAATGAGCAGGACCATATGAAAATACCACTTACCCGAGACATGTCTGAACCGCTCCCATGCTGCCAGGACTGACAACTGTGAATAAAGGCAGCCCAGGTGCCAGCGTGTGTGGCAGAACCACACACACCAGCACAATGTCAGGACTGGCCCTCACAGTGCCAGACCAGCAAACATGGATGAGGGCGGAACAAGGTTCAGGCAGGTGGTTTTTAAATAATGATGCCTTGGAGCAGGAGGCGGTGGCTGTGTGTGAACAAGTCCTGACATTGTGCTGGTTGGAGTATGCTGAGCCTTGTAGTTCTGCAGCTGCTGTCTCCTCTCCTCCATACAGACAGCAGACTGCAGCTGCAGAACTACAAGGCTCAGCATACTCCATCCAGGACTGAATAGTAAAAAGGTTTTTTGCCCAGCTCACCTGTGCAATGGAAGCCAGTAATCCTGGGCTGTGCACGGAGAAGAAATTTGGAGAGCCAGTCCATGTGCATAGGAAGTGATTAAGGGATTTCACCAGCACAAAACTCCAGGCATTTTGTTCTTTAAAATAAAACCTTCTTTATTTTCTTATCATTAAAAAGTCCATGCTATAATGGTTAGCCCATGTCAGAGAGGACGCGTTTCGAACATCCAGTTCTTATTCAGTCTCTAAACCATCTAGTCACAGAACTGTTTAAAAAGGGCTGAACTCAAACATGTGATCAAATGCAAGGAGAAAGCAAGACAATTACAAAAACATTAACCCATTATGTTGGATCACTCCATATAGTGCCATAACACTTATATACATACATAGTATTTAAGCAAGATTAATATGCAAACATCAATTCATTTCTTTTATTTAGACCCTTAGGAAATCTTGTGCCCATTAAAAACATCCATTTTATTTCTCTCTGAAAAAGGATATCTTTCAAATTTCCACCTCTTCTAGGTAGTTTGATTTTTTCAATGGCATTAACTTTCATGCCTTTCAAATCACCTGCATGTGCGTCACGAAAATGTTGAGACGCTCCTGATAATTTTCTCGTGGTGGCATTATTCACATCATAGATGTGTTCAGATATCCTTTTTCTGAGGGAACGACAAGTGCTGCCTATATATTGTAACTGACAAATAGTACAAGATATTAAATAAACCACATGGTCTGAACTGCAGTTTATGAGTGACATTATTTTATAAGTTTTTTTGTCAGTGAATGAGGAAAATTCTTTTACATTTAACATATAACCGCATAGTCCACATGACCTGTGGCCACATTTAAACGAACCTATACTAGGTAACCAATTGCCGGTATTTTTTTCTCCATTAGTGGAACCGCACCTGTTCATGTGATCACTAGGTGATAACATGGATCCCAATGTAATGTTCCTTTTTGAAACAAACTTAACTCCATTTTTTAAGATTTGATATAATGTGTCATCTGTAGATAAAATGGGTAAATATTTTTTGATAATTTTAATTACATCATAATAGTTCTTACTGTATGTTGTTGAAAAAACAACTGACAATTCTTTCTGGGAACTGTCCTTGATTTTATTCATGTCCAAATATTGTGACCTACTCACTTTATTCGCCTTGGTTTTGGCTTTTTGGAGATTTTTCATTTTATAACCTCTTGCTAAAAACCTTTTTTCAATAATGTTGCATTCCACCTCAAAACCATTTTGGGTGTTGCAACACCTCCTGGCACGGACATATTCACTTGTAGGGATGTTATTTATAACATGCTTTGGATGGCAGCTCCCCGCATGTAACAGCGAGTTGCCTGATATGGGTTTTCTATAGAGGCTGCAATTAATTTCTCCATTATCACCCTTCCCATGAAATTGTATATCCAAAAAATTAATTTTTGATACATCATGAAAAAAAGTGAAAAAAAGATTATGGGCGTTATTATTGATGTAAAATATGAAATCCTCAATTTTTTTGTTTGGATTTTGCCATACAATAAGTACATCATCTATGAATCTCAGATATAATGCTATATCCGAGAAAAAAGGATTACATTGATTAAAGATATATTGTTCTTCCCACCAAAACATGAATATGCCCGCTAATGAGGGGGAAAATCGTGCGCCCATTGAACATCCCTGCAACTGAACATATCCTTTATTTAGAAAGGTGAAATAGTTGTTCTTAAGTAAAAATTCAGTCACATCCACCAAATAATTTTGTAATTCAAGTGAGTAGTCAGAATATCTGTTGAGCAAATCCCTCAAGGCCAAAATGGCAAGAGAATGTGGAATGGATGTATACAGTGATTGCACATCACAAGTTAACCAACTGTAATTATCCTGCCATTTCATCTGAGAGATAATATTCAACACATGTTTGCTATCCAATACATAGCCAGGAGACATTTTGGGAAGAAATTGGAGGTGGTTATCCAACCACTCTGCCAGATGTTCAGTGTAAGAATCGATACCTGAAACAATTGGTCTCATTTTTGGGGGAAATTGGTTTTTATGTGACTTGGGTAAGGCATGTAATAGTGGTATTAAACAATGAGAGGGATTAAGATAATCTCTCAATTTTTCATCCATTAAACCCAAATGTAAGCCTTCCTCTAAAATTTTCTCCAAAGATATTTTTATGCCTGCAGAGGGGTCATGATCGACTCTCCTGTAGGTATCGCAATCCTGTAACATAGTCAATACCTCCCTTTCATAAAGTCCTGTGTCCAAAACTACGACTGCCTCCCCCTTGTCAGAATTTTTTATTATGATGTTCAAGTTTTTTTGTAGAGAAATAACCGCATCTTTTTCAGTTTTAGACAAATTTTGAACCATAGGTTCTTGTAAATGAGAAAGAGCAGTTAATTCTTTTTCTACTATATTCTGAAAGTCAGTCATCTGATCACACCTCGAGGGGATGGGATAAAAACTTGGATTAGGAACATTAAAATGGGAAACCGCACAATGTGAATTAGGTCTGGTACCACGGTCACTTGATAAATCATGCAAACTTTGTAAAGCCATTTGTTCTTTGAATGACATAGGAGAGAAAAATGTGTCGGCTGATGCATCTGAAACATTAGGAACATTAGACCCATTTTCATCTTGAAAAAAGTGTTTTTTTACTGTTAATTTTCGAATGAACTTATTAACATCTAATATTGTTTTAAAAAGATCAAACCTCTTATTGGGAACAAAATTTAAACCCCTTTTCAAAACACTTATTTCACTACTGTTTAAAATGCATGCCGACATATTTATAACAGAAAAATTATTATTATCAATATTCATTTCCTCTTCCCCCTCGTATAATGATTGTGTTGATACACATGACTTTCTATGTTTGCGGCCGCTCCTCCTTGTTTTTTTCGATTTTTCTGGAAAAACGGCTGATTTTTCAAGTTTTTTGACACACTTGATGAAGTAGATGGAGTGTCAAAATTAGTATCGGACGTGTCTGTATTGTAATCTGTAGAGTCCACATCAGTCGTTTCAAAATCTGTAGAAGAAAAATTTACACGAGTGGAATTGTTGCGTCTTTTGTTATTTTTCAATATGGATTTAGGACCAGCTTGGAAAAATCTCCTAGAATTGTGCCAATTGTAGATTTTATTATCCTCATAGTCCCGCAAATATCGAACAAACTTTTTTTCTTTAAATGCAGTGATTGTATCCTCAAGGGCAATGATTTTGACATTTATCTGATCTTTCATGATCTTATAAGCGTCTAGACCTGAATATTGTGCAAGGGAAACTTCAATTTCTTTAATCTTGTTCTCCAACACACCTATTTTATTTCGTTCTTGTTCTATAATTAATTGAATAAGTTTTTTGGAGCATTCAGATAAGATTGTATCCCATTTTGCAACAAATTCTTGATTAAATTCTACTGTGGGTCTTTTGTTCAGGCGAAGTCCTCTGGGAACCATGCTTTTGTCAAGATATGCTTGCAAGGTTTTGCTGTCCCACCAGGTACGAATTCTCGCTGACATTACTTTTTCTAATTCCCACATAATTTGGTTCATTTCTGTATGCGTTTCCAAAAGGGTATCTTGCTTATTTAGTGAAAACATTTTTGCAGCTCTCTCCATTCGTAATCTGTCTGAAGTAACAAAGCTTTCACAATTCTGATTGCTATTAGCATCATTCATCTGGTCTTCCATTTTATGACACAATCTTGTAAGGAACTATAAGTCATGCAATTTCATCATATATAATATACAATGTCTCTTTTTGAAAAGATCCAAGGCAATAATAATTGACTTACTGAAAAGTTCCTGATTGTAGATCACAGGGAGCACGGGTATAGCAGCTCAGGATGAATAGTAAAAAGGTTTTTTGCCCAGCTCACCTGTGCAATGGAAGCCAGTAATCCTGGGCTGTGCATGGAGAAGAAATTTGGAGAGCCAGTCCATGTGCATAGGAAGTGATTAAGGGATTTCACCAGCACAAAACTCCAGGCATTTTGTTCTTTAAAATAAAAACTTCTTTATTTTCTTATCATTAAAAAGTCCATGCTATAATGGTTAGCCCATGTCAGAGAGGACGCGTTTCGAACATCCAGTTCTTATTCAGTCTCTAAACCATCTGGATGTTCGAAACGCGTCCTCTCTGACATGGGCTAACCATTATAGCATGGACTTTTTAATGATAAGAAAATAAAGAAGTTTTTATTTTAAAGAACAAAATGCCTGGAGTTTTGTGCTGGTGAAATCCCTTAATCACTTCCTATGCACATGGACTGGCTCTCCAAATTTCTTCTCCGTGCACAGCCCAGGATTACTGGCTTCCATTGCACAGGTGAGCTGGGCAAAAAACCTTTTTACTATTCATCCTGAGCTGCTATACCCGTGCTCCCTGTGATCTACAATCAGGAACTTTTCAGTAAGTCAATTATTATTGCCTTGGATCTTTTCAAAAAGAGACATTGTATATTATATATGATGAAATTGCATGACTTATAGTTCCTTACAAGATTGTGTCATAAAATGGAAGACCAGATGAATGATGCTAATAGCAATCAGAATTGTGAAAGCTTTGTTACTTCAGACAGATTACGAATGGAGAGAGCTGAAAAAATGTTTTCACTAAATAAGCAAGATACCCTTTTGGAAACGCATACAGAAATGAACCAAATTATGTGGGAATTAGAAAAAGTAATGTCAGCGAGAATTCGTACCTGGTGGGACAGCAAAACC
Organism: Anomaloglossus baeobatrachus; assembly: GCF_048569485.1. Classification (NCBI taxonomy): domain Eukaryota; kingdom Metazoa; phylum Chordata; class Amphibia; order Anura; family Aromobatidae; genus Anomaloglossus; species Anomaloglossus baeobatrachus. The sequence continues at coordinate 538,920,085 of NC_134357.1, read as the reverse complement.
TTGCAAGCATATCTTGACAAAAGCATGGTTCCCAGAGGACTTCGCCTGAACAAAAGACCCACAGTAGAATTTAATCAAGAATTTGTTGCAAAATGGGATACAATCTTATCTGAATGCTCCAAAAAACTTATTCAATTAATTATAGAACAAGAACGAAATAAAATAGGTGTGTTGGAGAACAAGATTAAAGAAATTGAAGTTTCCCTTGCACAATATTCAGGTCTAGACGCTTATAAGATCATGAAAGATCAGATAAATGTCAAAATCATTGCCCTTGAGGATACAATCACTGCATTTAAAGAAAAAAAGTTTGTTCGAGATTTGCGGGACTATGAGGATAATAAAATCTACAATTGGCACAATTCTAGGAGATTTTTCCAAGCTGGTCCTAAATCCATATTGAAAAATAACAAAAGACGCAACAATTCCACTCGTGTAAATTTTTCTTCTACAGATTTTGAAACGACTGATGTGGACTCTACAGATTACAATACAGACACGTCCGATACTAATTTTGACACTCCATCTACTTCATCAAGTGTGTCAAAAAACTTGAAAAATCAGCCGTTTTTCCAGAAAAATCGAAAAAAACAAGGAGGAGCGGCCGCAAACATAGAAAGTCATGTGTATCAACACAATCATTATACGAGGGGGAAGAGGAAATGAATATTGATAATAATAATTTTTCTGTTATAAATATGTCGGCATGCATTTTAAACAGTAGTGAAATAAGTGTTTTGAAAAGGGGTTTAAATTTTGTTCCCAATAAGAGGTTTGATCTTTTTAAAACAATATTAGATGTTAATAAGTTCATTCGAAAATTAACAGAAAAAAAACACTTTTTTCAAGATGAAAATGGGTCTAATGTTCCTAATGTTTCAGATGCATCAGCCGACACATTTTTCTCTCCTATGTCATTCAAAGAACAAATGGCTTTACAAAGTTTGCATGATTTATCAAGTGATAGTGGTACCAGACCTAATTCACATTGTGCGGTTTCCCATTTTAATGTTCCTAATCCAAGTTTTTATCCCATCCCCTCGAGGTGTGATCAGATGACTGATTTCCAGAATATAGTAGAAAAAGAATTAACTGCTCTTTCTCATTTACAAGAACCTATGGTTCAAAATTTGTCTAAAACTGAAAAAGATGCGGTTATTTCTCTACAAAAAAACTTGAACATCATAATAAAAAATTCTGACAAGGGGGGGGCAGTCGTAGTTTTGGACTCAGGACTTTATGAAAGGGAGGTATTGACTATGTTTCAGGATTGCGATACCTACAGGAGAGTCGATCATGACCCCTCTGCAGGCATAAAAACATCTTTGGAGAAAATTTTAGAGGAAGGCTTACATTTGGGTTTAATGGATGAAAAATTGAGAGATTATCTTAATCCCTCTCATTGTTTAATACCACTATTACATGCCTTACCCAAGTCACATAAAAACCAATTTCCCCCAAAAATGAGACCAATTGTTTCAGGTATCGATTCTTACACTGAACATCTGGCAGAGTGGTTGGATAACCACCTCCAATTTCTTCCCAAAATGTCTCCTGGCTATGTATTGGATAGCAAACATGTGTTGAATATTATCTCTCAGATGAAATGGCAGGATAATTACAGTTGGTTAACTTGTGATGTGCAATCACTGTATACATCCATTCCACATTCTCTTGCCATTTTGGCCTTGAGGGATTTGCTCAACAGATATTCTGACTACTCACTTGAATTACAAAATTATTTGGTGGATGTGACTGAATTTTTACTTAAGAACAACTATTTCACCTTTCTAAATAAAGGATATCTTCAGTTACAGGGATGTTCAATGGGCGCACGATTTTCCCCCTCATTAGCGGGCATATTCATGTTTTGGTGGGAAGAACAATATATCTTTAATCAATGTAATCCTTTTTTCTCGGATATAGCATTATATCTGAGATTCATAGATGATGTACTTATTGTATGGCAAAATCCAAACAAAAAAATTGAGGATTTCATATTTTACATCAATAATAACGCCCATAATCTTTTTTTCACTTTTTTTCATGATGTATCAAAAATTAATTTTTTGGATATACAATTTCATGGGAAGGGTGATAATGGAGAAATTAATTGCAGCCTCTATAGAAAACCCATATCAGGCAACTCGCTGTTACATGCGGGGAGCTGCCATCCAAAGCATGTTATAAATAACATCCCTACAGGTGAATATGTCCGTGCCAGGAGGTGTTGCAACACCCAAAATGGTTTTGAGGTGGAATGCAACATTATTGAAAAAAGGTTTTTAGCAAGAGGTTATAAAATGAAAAATCTCCAAAAAGCCAAAACCAAGGCGAATAAAGTGAGTAGGTCACAATATTTGGACATGAATAAAATCAAGGACAGTTCCCAGAAAGAATTGTCAGTTGTTTTTTCAACAACATACAGTAAGAACTATTATGATGTAATTAAAATTATCAAAAAATATTTACCCATTTTATCTACAGATGACACATTATATCAAATCTTAAAAAATGGAGTTAAGTTTGTTTCAAAAAGGAACATTACATTGGGATCCATGTTATCACCTAGTGATCACATGAACAGGTGCGGTTCCACTAATGGAGAAAAAAATACCGGCAATTGGTTACCTAGTATAGGTTCGTTTAAATGTGGCCACAGATCGTGTGGACTATGCGGTTATATGTTAAATGTAAAAGAATTTTCCTCATTCACTGACAAAAAAACTTATAAAATAATGTCACTCATAAACTGCAGTTCAGACCATGTGGTTTATTTAATATCTTGTACTATTTGTCAGTTACAATATATAGGCAGCACTTGTCGTTCCCTCAGAAAAAGGATATCTGAACACATCTATGATGTGAATAATGCCACCACGAGAAAATTATCAGGAGCGTCTCAACATTTTCGTGACGCACATGCAGGTGATTTGAAAGGCATGAAAGTTAATGCCATTGAAAAAATCAAACTACCTAGAAGAGGTGGAAATTTGAAAGATATCCTTTTTCAGAGAGAAATAAAATGGATGTTTTTAATGGGCACAAGATTTCCTAAGGGTCTAAATAAAAGAAATGAATTGATGTTTGCATATTAATCTTGCTTAAATACTATGTATGTATATAAGTGTTATGGCACTATATGGAGTGATCCAACATAATGGGTTAATGTTTTTGTAATTGTCTTGCTTTCTCCTTGCATTTGATCACATGTTTGAGTTCAGCCCTTTTTAAACAGTTCTGTGACTAGATGGTTTAGAGACTGAATAAGAACTGGATGTTCGAAACGCGTCCTCTCTGACATGGGCTAACCATTATAGCATGGACTTTTTAATGATAAGAAAATAAAGCAGTTTTTATTTTAAAGAACAAAATGCCTGGAGTTTTGTGCTGGTGAAATCCCTTAATCACTTTCCATCCAGGACTGTATGCAGTTTTTTGCCCCTCAAAAAAATTATGTGGGCTTCGCCATATTTTTGTATGCTAGCCAGGTACAGCAGGCAGCTACAGGCTGCCCCTAACCCCCATCTGCCTATTTGTACCCGGCTGGGAACCAAAAAAATAGGGAAGCCCCTTCTTTTTTTTTTTTTTTTTTAATTATTTGACGAATTTTATGAAATAATTAAAAAAAAAAAAAAATGACGTGGGCTTCGCACAATTTTTGTGTCCAGCCAGGTACAACTAGGCAGCTGGGGATTGGAATCCGCAGTGCAGGGTGCCCAAGCTTTCTGGGCACCCCTGCTGCGAATTGCAGTCCGCAGCCACCCCAGAAAATGGCGCTATCATAGAAACGCCATCTTTTGGCAGTGTATCCAACTCTTCCAGCTGCCCTGGTGACGGGTGGCTCGCTGGGTAATAATGGGGTTAGGGCTAGCTGTATATTATCAACTGGTCCTAAGCCCGAAATTCATGGTGTCACGCCAATATTAGACATGGCCACCATGAATTTCTAGTACAGATAAAAAAAAACACAACACACAGAAAAATATTTTTATTAGAAATAAAACACAACACAATTAGTGACTCCATCTTTATTGAAATAAAGAACACCCCTCCACAGTAATCCTGGGTCAAGGGTCCCGCGCTGTCCAATCCGGATCCAATATCATCTGATCAGTTTGCTGGAAGGCAGAGCGATCAGATGATGTGTCAGGTTCAAGGGCCTGAATCACATGACAGCAGCTGATTGTATAAATGGCTTTTTTACAATCAGCTGATGCATCTGTGCAAAAAAAACCCCAAAAAACTACACACTTCTGTGCAGACTCCTGTCCGACAGCATCAGCTGATAGTTTAGCCGACCGGGCGGTAAAAAGCCGGCCTCACCGCTCGACTTATTCCGTCACGTGACTGCATCAGCTGATCATCGCCAGGTCTGAGAGGAGAGAGAGAGGAGAGAGAGGAGAGAGAGGAGAGAGAGGAGAGAGAGGAGAGGGAGGGGAGGGAAGAGAGGGAAGAGAGGGAAGAGAGGGAGGAGAGGGAGGAGAGGGAGGAGAGGGAGGAGAGGGAGGAGAGGGAGGAGAGGGAGGAGAGGGAGGAGAGGGAGGAGAGGGAGGAGAGGGAAGAGAGGGAGGAGAGGGAGGAGAGGGAAGAGAGGGAAGAGAGGGAAGAGAGGGAAGAGAGGGAAGAGAGGGAAGAGAGGGAAGAGAGGGAAGAGAGGGAAGAGAGGGTAGAGAGGGAAGAGAGGGAAGAGAGGGAAGAGAGAGAGAGAGAGAGAAGAGAGAAGAGAGAGAAGAGAGAAGAGAGAAGAGAGAAGAGAGAGAGGAGAGAGAGAGAGAAGAGAGAGGAGAGAGCAATGCAGCCTCATTCCGTGAACTGCTCCGATTTTAGAGGTGTGTCCCGCGGGCTCACAGCTAATGTCCGGCTCCTCCCCTCAGTGCATAATTAAATTAAATTATAGTTATAAATAATAATTATAAATTTAAAATTATAAATAATTTAAATTCTTTACCGGGACGGCCGGGACTCGAACTCGTGAACTAATTCTCCTTAGTCAGTAGCTCTACCCATTGAGCCACTGTCTGTAATGAAAAGCATAGGAAGATTTGGTAATCTTGACCTCTGTATTGCAGTAGAGAATCCAGAAGTAGATTATTCAGCTACAAGGATGGATGGAAGGATGGAGGGATGGAAGGATGGAGGGATGGAGGGAGGGAGGGAGGGATGGATGGATGGATGGATGGAAAGATGGATGGAGGGATAGAGGGATAGAGGGATGGAGGGATGAAGGGATGAAGGGATGAAGGGAGGGATGAATGGATGGAGAGATGGAGGGAGGGATGAATGAATGGATGGAGGGATGGGTGGAGGGATGGATGGATGAATGGAGGGATGGGTGGATGGATGAATGGATGGGGGGATGGATGGAGGTATGGATGGATGGATGGATAGAGGGATGGATGGAGGGATAGAGGGAGGGATGAAGGGGGGATGAAAGGATGGAGAGATGGAGGGAGGGATGATGGGAGGGATGGAGGGAGGGATGAATGGATGGATGAAGGGATGGAGGGATGGATGGAGGAATGGAGGGATGGATGGAGGGATAGAGGGAGGGATGAAGGGAGGGAGGAATGGATGGAGAGATGGAGGGAGGGGTGAATGAATGGAGGGAGGGATGGATGGATGGATGGAGGGAGGGATCGATGAATGGATGGATGGATGGATGGATGGATGGAGGGAGGGATGGATGGATGGATAGAGGGATGGATGGAGGAATGGAGGGAGGGATAAATGGATGGAGAGATGGAGGGAGGGATGGAGGGAGGGATAAATGGATGGAGGGATGGATGGATAAATGGAGGGATGGATGGATAAATGGAGGGATGGATGGATAAATGGAGGGATGGATGAATGGATGGAGGGATGGATGGATGGATAGAGGGATGGATGGAGGGATGGATGGAGGGAGGGATGAATGGATGGAGGGAGGGATGAATGGATGGAGAGATGGAGGGAGGGACGGACAGAGGGAGGGATGAATGGATGGAGGGAGGGATGGAGGGATGGAGGGAGGGATGAAGGGAGGGATGAATGGATGGAGAGATGGAGGGAGGGATGGATGGATGGGAGAGAAAACACCGGCACTACCGCACTCATCACTGCACACACGCAGGCACTATCGCCCCAATCATCACCGTACACGCAGGCATTACCTCAGTGACTTCCCCGCTGACAGCGCGGCTCACTTCAGTTCCTATGTGGATCTGACACAGAGCGCTCATGTTCTACTGCCGCTCCTGTCAGCTTCATGTAGCAGAGCTGATAGCGTCGTAGGACCTCTACGGATTACGTCGGACCTGGAGAGGTATTTGGGGATTTTAATAACATGGTGAAAGAGGGTGCTTTTTTGTCTTTTATTCCAAATAAAGGATTTTTCGTTGTGTGTGTTTATTTACTTTTACTTACAGGTTAATCATGGAAGGTATCTCGGGGAGACGCCTGCCATGATTAACCCCTTATTACCCCGATTGCCACCGCACCAGGGCAATTCGGGATGAGCCGGGTAGAGTCCCGGGACTGTCGCATTTAATGGAAGCGGCAATTCCGGGCGGCTGCTAGCTGATATTGTTAGGGTGGTGGGCTCCCCATAACGTGTCGCTCCCCATCCTGACAATACGAGCCTCCAGCCGTGTGGCTTTATCTTGGCTTGTATCAAAATTGGGGGGAACCGCAGTTTTTGCTTTTTTTTTATTTTTTACTATTTATTTATTTTACTGCACGATAAAGACCCGCCCGCCAGCGGCTGTGATTGGTTGCAGTGAGACAGCTGTCACTCAGCGTGGGGGCGTGTCTGACTGCAACCAATCATGGGCACCGGTGGGCGGGGAAAGCAGGGAATACCAGATTGAATAATGAGTGGCAGCCATTTTCAAAAGAGGAAAAGCCGCCGCGGCTTTGTGACAGCCGTGCAGCGCCGAACCCGTGATCAGTGAGTAGGAAAGAGAGGTATTGGGCTGGGGACGCATGCAGATACGCAACGTGCACACATATAGCCTTACTGTGAAAAGCATAGGTTTTGGTGATTGAACAGTTATCGAACGGTAACTCGAACTGCCGAACTTGAAGCAAATCGTTCGAGTTCGTCGAACGACTCGAACACCGCCCAAAATCACTCGAATTTGAAATTGGCGAACGGTTCGAATTGAACATCGCTCATCTCTAGTCCTCACCTCTCCAGCTCTGTCCATCTGTTATTCCCATAGATAAGAATAATGTATGTGACATCATCAGAATCTCTCACCTCTGCAGTAAGCCGGAAGAGGATCTCTAGGGTGAGGTGTAATATCCTCTCCACCATCTTATTGTTCTCCTTGCGCAGAGATGTGTGTCCTTCTAAATACTCCCACTCCTCCATGGAGAAATAGATGGTGACATCCTGACATCTTATAGAAACCTGAGACAATACAATGATACCGTCATCCCCCGATCCCTTTATAGTGTTACTGTATTATATAGCATTCCCAGGAGTGTCACCTCTCCAGTCAGCAGCTCAATCATCTTGTAGGTGAGTTCTAGGATCTTCTGGTCATTGATGTCCTCATGTATCAGGGGGTGAGGTGCAGATCCCGTGATTGGGCTCATGAGTCTTTCCCATCCCTCAGACACAGGGGCCTGACAGCGCTCACTAGAGGTTTTCTTCACTACTGTGTAATCCTGGTTATGGAGAGACACATTAATAAATCTCACTACAAACATTTCCAGAGTCCTCATCTCTCCAGTTCTGTCCATCTGTTATTCCCATAGATAAGAATGATGTAATGTGACGTCATCAGAATCTCTCACCTCTCCAGTAAGCTGGAAGAGGATGTCTAGGGTGAGGTGTAATATCCTCTCCACCATCTTGTCCTTATCCATCCTTCACGAATCAATCAGGAAAATTGTCTTATATAGAAGATCTCCACTAAGATATTGTAGGGATCTGAATGGGGAGAAGATGGAAAATCATAAAGATTCAATGTAATAATACAATTCCTGTAGATAAGAGTAATCGTGTAGATCACGGGTGCACAACATTATTTGGTCCTAGGGCCATATTGCCATACTGAATCAATCCCAAGGGCTGCAAAAAATCCAAGATGGTGATAATTACATGAATACATCACCAGAACCACCATCAGTAAAGGCCCGGTCAAACACGGAGATAAATCTTTGGCAGATCTGTGGTTGCAGTGAAATCATGGACATATTGTTCCATTTGTACACAGCCACAAACCTGGCACTGATTGTCCACAATTTCACTGCAACCACAGATTTGCCGCAGATTTATCTCTGTGTGTAACAGGGCCTTTAATCAACAGAACAAAGTTTTAAGTATTTGAAGATGATTTACAGAGCTTCTGCTAAAAGAAGTCAGAGTGAATACAAGCTAACTTAAAGGTAATATGTGTCACCAGGTTTTTAACACCTAATCTGAGAGCAGCATAACATAGAGGCAGATATCCTGATGCCAGAGGTGTGTCACTTACTGAGCTGCTTAGTGCATTTTTTTTATAAAATCACTGTTTAATCAGCAGTAGATTATCATTAGAGGACTACTTGGCATGCTTCCAGGTAGTCCAGCATATGTATAACTGCTATATCTGTAGCAGAGAAAACATTGATTTTATCACAATGACAGCAAACAGCTCAGTAAGTGACACATTGCTGGAATCTGGGTCTCTGTCTCTACATTATGCTGCTCTCAGATGAGTTAGCAAAAACCTGGAGACAGATTGCCTTTACAGCACCACTACAGTAGTTTTGGGTTCTTTTTACTGCTGTGGTGGGGCTTTAAATGAAAGCCCCATGTTATACTCATCTTCCGGTGTTTTCATACTTTACTGACGCAGCTCCAGTCCCCCAATGCCATCTTGTGCCTGTAGCTTCTAAATGGCAGGAAGTCAGAAGTTACATCACAGGCACTCAGTGCATCTTGATGAGAAACAGAAAAAGAGACGCCCATAAAGATGCATTGAAGAATGACCTCCAGCGCGCTCAATGAAACACCAGACCTTACGGCTAGTCACTTTCTAAACGCCGTTGGAAAAGGATCAAGTTGCTGTAAATAAAGTATAAGACAGTACTTCTCAGTTACTTAGACTTAAAGAACCAGTACAGTGGTACAGTAAATAAAAAAAAAACACTTTGGTGGTGCTTTAATCTGAGTTTTTGAAGCAGAAACTCACCAAATACTCCTCACAAAAATAGTGAAAACTTAGAGGTTTGAGCATAGGTTTTAACAGTGTCATGAAGCATGTTATGGATTGCTACATTTGTAGAAGATCACAACCACCGTCACAACATGAGTGGGGCCAAACCACAATCTGTACAGGAACGCAGCACCAGAACTACTGTCAAGTCATGAATGCAGTGCCAGAGCAATAGTCAGTACATGAGTGCAGTGTCAGAACCATCGTCAGTACAGGACTGCTGCATCAGAACCATCGTCACTATATGAATGCACCACCATCAGTACATTAATACACTGCCAGAACCAATATCACTACATGCATGCAGCACCAGAACCATGAGTCACGGCTGTCAGTGTTCCCTGGAGCATGGCCGGTGGGAGGGGCCCCCCGTCGTGCCTCGTTCCTGGGATCACGGCGCCTTATCAATGGAGCATTTCCGTTCATGTGGCACCAGTTATAATTCTGCTCTGCAGTGTGCCGCTGGACCCTGTAAGTTCTGATCCTGCCTACCGTCCTGACTACTTTCATCCTCCCTGCCTCCCGTCCTTACTGTGTTTGTTCTCTCTGCCTCCCATCCTGACTGTCCGTCCTCCCTGCTTCCCGTTTTCACTACCATTTCTCTCTGACACCCTTCCTCCCTCCTCTGTTGTTCCATCCTCTGTATTCCATGCTATTACCTGCTCACCCGGCTCCCGACTTCAGCTTGTCATTAAACTCTTTTTTCCACGCTCCCCCGGTCTTTGACGTTCTCTCTCGGTTTTCTGACTTGGCTCTCCCTTGACTCTGTCTCCGTCTGATCCCTGGTACCTCATCGATCTCCTGGCTCTGACTCCGGTCCGTACAACCATCCACCCCTTCCACTAGGGAGACTAGTGCCATCTAGTGGAGAGTTTCTGCCTAGCACTCTCCTGGTGTTCCAGCTTCCCTGCTGGTTCATTACAGTATAACTGGCCTCAAACATTTTTTCTTTCCCTTATGAACCCGCTCAGTACTCCATGTGAACAAGTAGCCAATCTCACCCAGTTGGTGCAGGATTTGGCCGCTGAACATCGTACCTTGGTGCCCTCTCATAATCAGGTACAGGAGGTCTCTTCCACTGTCAAGTCCTTTCAGAGAACCCCAGCACAGCAGGCTACGGGACATATTAACCCCACTGACTTTTTAGTTAGTACTCCTGAACCCACGGTCATGCTTCCCGATAAATTTTCTGTGGGAAAAAAAAAACAGTTTCAGACTATTAGGGAAAGTTGTAAGCTCCTTTTTACACTTCATCCCCATTCTTCTGGGAATGAGGCTTAGCGGGTGGGGATCATCATGTCATGCTGAGATGGGGTCCCCAGACATGGGCATTTTCATTACCTCCAACTGCTCCGAAAAGGTTTTTTATGGACTGTTTCTTTGACTCCCTGGGGGAAATATATGATGAACCGGAAGGTGTACAGGTGGCTAAGGACAGAATCATGAATCTTCTTCAGGGTTACCACACTGCTGAGCTGTATTGCTCAGAATTTCGGCAATGGTCCGCTCAGGTGCAGTGGAACAATTCCGCACTTAGGTGTCAGTTCCGGAAGGGACTGTCGGATTCCCTCAAGGACGCTTTGGTCCTTCAACCCCCTCCCAGTTCTTTGGATGAGGCTATGATACAGGCCGTCCGCATGGACCGAAGACCTCGACTTCGGGAAAGACAGGGGAACTCTGCAAGATACTTCATCTTCTGATTCTCCATCTGCTGCTAAGCCCATGGAAGTTGGAGCAGCCAGTCTGGGTGAAAAGGAGAGGAGATGTTGCTGGGATCACAAGCTTTGTTTTCATCGTCGCCATCCTGGACACTGGAAGTAGGACTGCCCGGTTTGTCCGGCTGCTAACAAGCCATCAGGAAACAACTAAGTCTGGGTGATGGTCGAGGATGTCACCAAGACTCCCAGGTATCGTTTTTCTCCTCTAATAAGATCCTTCTTAATGTTGACCTGCAGGTCGCGGCTGTCAGTGTTTCATGAAGCGTGGCCGGTGGGAGGGGCCCTCCGCCGTGCCTCGTTCCCGGGATCACAGCCCCTTATCATTGGGCATTTCCATTCATGCAGCGCCAGTTATAATTCTGCTCTGCAGTGTGCCGCTGGTCCCTGTAAGTTCTTTTTTTCCAATTTAAGATTTTATTAAGTTTCAAAGGAATTACAAAATTAAAACATACATCCATATTGTACCAAATGATACAAATCAGAAATCCCAAGTCACTGCTATACCATGCCTTCGCAGGCTTCGTGATATTCTATGGATAGTAGAAATAATACCTGGGTAAACATTTAAAACCTTAGATGATAATGTAACAAGACGAAGAGATTAAGTTGAGTGATAGTCACAGAATCCAAAGAAGGAGAGGTAAGTCAGAGGAAAGCGGAGAGAGATAGAAAGCAGGGTGGGGCGACCGGGGCTGATACCTCGTCCATTGAGCTAAAATTTGTCGAGAGGATGGTGTGTACAGTCTAAAAGAGAAAAAGCCAGGGTGCCCCCGATCCGGAGATTAAATTAGTTCAGGAAGTTTCTCACTGGACAGGAAAGACTCCCACTGGAACCACTTAGTGGCTGTCTCCACTGTTTGCCCTCGTGATTGGGCCATCACCATCTCCATGCGATGGATCACATTTACCTCTGTTACCCACTCATCAAATGTCGGGGGGGTAGAGTCTTTCCATCGCCGTGGGACCACTGTCTTGGCGGCCTGAAGAAGGTGACCCAAGATAGATTTTTTAAAAACCTTTTCCGGTACGTTAAAGATATACAGTAAAGCTGCCTCCGGGCGGCTGGGTACTACGATCCCTGTAACCTCTTTTATGGCTACCAGTACTTTGTTCCAAAAGATCGACAAGCCCGGGCAGTGCCACCAGATGTGAGACATGGTGCCTCCTGAGGCCCCGCAACGCCAGCACGTGTCCGGTATTTCGGGGCACCACGCATGAAGAGACGCCGGTACCCTGTACCACCTGGAAAGTATTTTATAGCTGGTTTCTTGCATCCTAGTGGCAACTACCGACCTGTGGGTCAGGCGGAAACAACGCTCCCATAGATTTCTGGGAATCGTTTGGTTGAGTTCCAACTCCCAAGCTCTACAAAAGCGAGGAAGCGACCCCTCTGCTGCACTAGTCATAAGCTTATACACCCTTGATATTGCATGACGCGTGTCGGAAGGCCCAGTGCAAAGGTTTTCAAAAGGAGTTTGGGGTAGGGAAAGAGCCCTGGTAGTGTCCTGAGAGGTTAGGAAATGCTTGAGTTGAGCATACTCAAAGTTAAATCGCATTTTGAAATTCCGGCCCTCCACTATCTCCAGGAGTGGGATGAGAGACCCGCCCGGAGCCACCCGATTTAATCTTAAAGGAGTCAGTTTCGTGCTTCCCAGGAAATTATTAGATGACGCTCCCGGTAAAAACCCCGGGTTATCGGTTAGTGGCATAAGGGGCCCTCCCGGCTGAATCATGAGATTGCGTGATGACACAGAGTGGACCGTTTTCAATGTTTGTTTAGTACTATAAGACATCTCAATCTTATGTCTGGTGAGGAGCGGCCAGGTCCAGGGTATGGTCGGTAACGATAAGGGGCACATATCCTGTGCCATGCAGACCCAAAGCTTAGAACCAGTATTATGTAAAAGGTCCAGGATCCTGGCATAAGCGGCTGCTAAGTAATACCGCCTACAGTCAGGTAGTCCTGTCCCTCCCGCATTCTTGGTCCTAGTCAGGACGCTACTCCCTATACGGGCACGCCTTCCGGACCAAGCAAATTGATTGAATATGCGCTGCATCTTGGCCCAATAGGATGCTGGAACATAAACCGGAGCTGTCTGTATCAAGTACAGCAATCTCGGCAGCGCCGTCATCCTGAGTGCGCTGATCCTGCCGAACCATGAAAGAGTGCCTCTGTGCCACCGGGCTAAATCACTCTCGAGTCGTGACAGGAAACTTTGGTAGTTTAATTGAAAGAGCTTGGACAAGTCAGATGGGATCTTGATGCCCAAGTACCCAATACTACCATGGGGTGGCCATCTAAAGGGAAAGTTTGGTTTTATAACATTCACAGTTGTTTGGGGTAGAGAAATATTTAAGGCTTCTGATTTATCAAAATTGATTTTAAAATTGGACCATTTGCTAAAGCGGTTCAGCTCCACCATTAAGGATGGGAGAGAGGTGATGGGGTTACATAGATAAATAAGGAGATCATCAGCAAAAGCAGCACATTTATGCTCCCGGTTGGCGATTTTAATTCCCTTTATGTCCGGATTGGCCCGGATGGCCGACAACAAGTGTTCCATGACTAAAACATACAATAAAGGTGACAAGGGGCATCCCTGTCGAGTCCCGTTACGAATGGAAAAGGGTTTCGATAGAGTGCCATTGATCTTAAGGTGAGCAGTCGGGGCATGGTATAAAGCCATAATTTTGGATGAGAAAACCGGTCCCAAGCCTATGTGGTCCAAGGTCTGTTCAATTGACTGCCAGGAGACTCTATCGAAAGCCTTCTCAGCGTCCAAAGATAGCAGCATCATCGGCAGTTGTTTAGTATGTGCGTGTTGAATTAAATCCAAGGTTTTTATGGTGTTGTCCCTTGCCTCTCTACCCGGGACAAACCCGACCTGGTCCAAATGGATCAAGTCAGGAAGCAAAGGACCAAGTCTATTTGCCAAAAGCTTGGCATAAATTTTTAAATCTACATTAAGAAGTGATATTGGTCTAAAACTACCACACACCGTGGGGTCCTTTCCAGCCTTACTGAGTAATGAGATGTGTGCTGTGGTGGAATGGGGTGGAAAGTGGACAGAGTCCGAAATCGAATTAAAGGAAAGGAGCATTAGGGGTGCTAACTGATCCGAAAAGGATTTATAAAATTTAGCGGGGAATCCGTCGGGGCCAGGGCTCTTGTTTCCAGGTGTGTCGCGAATCACTGCCAGCAAGTCCTCCAGTGTAAATGGGCTTTCCAAGTTGTCAATTATAGAGCTATCGAGACGTCCAAAAGGTGAGGGCACTAGAGGGCCCTCATCACTCGACCTGGGGGGCTCAACCGGTAAATTATATAACTTGGAATAATAGTCGTGAAAAGTATTCGAGATTTCTGGGGTGGCATAGAGTATTTCGTCGCGTGGGTTCTTGATGCAAGGTATGAGGGTATGAGCTCTTTCTTCTCTCAGCGCGTTGGCCAACAATCTGCCGGGTTTATCCCCAAACTCGTAAAACCTCCCCCTTCCCACCTGTATTAGACGCTGGTATGAGGAATCGAGCAGTTTTTTAACCTGGAACCTAGCTTGTAAAAGGGCTTGTAGATTTGTGGCCGATAAGGCTCGCTTGTGGATGAGCTCCAGTTCAGAGACCTTCTGGAGAGCTTTTACTATGCTTTGGGCCTTTTCTTTCTTGATTCGGGACCCGTGTTTAATAAAAATACCTCGTAGGACACATTTCAGTGCTTCCCACTTATATGTGGGGGCTGTGTCATCTACTGAGTGGTCCTCCATGAACCTAGTAATAGAGGTCTGAATGTCAGTGACACAAAGCTCATCCAGTAGCAACGACTCATTCAGCCGCCACGACCCCCTAGGAGCCGAAAGAGAGGGGATCTCTATTGTGCAATACACCGGCGCATGGTCTGACCACAATATAGTATCCATTCCCGTATGTTGGATCCATGGGAGAGCGCTATGTTGAATTAATATGTAGTCAAGACGACTATAAGAGTCCTGAGTGTGTGAATAAAAACTATAGTCTCTGTCCGAGGGATGCTGTATTCTCCAAGCATCAAACAATTGAATGCGCAGTAGAGCTTTTTTGATACGTTTAATGGTGGTGTATGCAATACTAGATTTTCCTTTGGAATTATCTAATGTGGGGTCGAGGGTGACATTTAGGTCGCCACATAAAATCACCGTGCCCTGCAGCAAGGGGATCGCGACGTCAATCATACGGGAAACAAAGCTGTCCTGTTTTTGATTTGGGGCGTAAGCATTAATTATTGTGAAAATGTGGGTTCCCACCCTCAGTGAAAGTATAATATATCTTCCGAGACTATCTGTCGTGCACTTTAAGATTTGATGTGGGAGGGATTTATGGATGGCTATTGCCACGCCTTTAGAACGGGAGTCCGGGTTGTCCGAGGAAACCCATGTCTGGTAATACTTATTTTTAAGAGTAGGGGCATGTCCTTGTTTGAAGTGTGTCTCCTGGAGGCACGCTATTCTCACCTTCCGTTTATGAAGATGATACAGTATCTGTGTCCTTTTCTCCGGAACATTGAGGCCCCTGGCATTGAAAGAAGCAATGGTTAGATCCGCCATCTATAAAAGAGTAGTACATTAGAGATATATAAGAGAGGGTAACGAACCCTATCAGCCCGGCCGCTGAGAATAGAAAGAAGGGAAGACTGGAGGTAGGTAGGATATAGTGGGGAGAAGAGGAAAAGAGCAACGAAAACATGGAGAACAGCAGGCAAAAAAAACCTTGCACAGTAAACTAAATCCGAACAATTGTTCCTAGGGAACATATCCGCCTGATCTAGGCAGGACAGAGGATCCCGGCCTATTTGGGGAAAAAGGATGTCAGACATAACCAAGCCGAGCTCCGTGCATGCAAGAAAAACATTAAAGATAACCACAGGAACCGGCAACAATATCAAATATTCATGTAGTACGGGCGATGAATAAACTTAAAGGCAGCATACATTCCGCCACTGAGCACATCTATATCGGTCACCGAGGACGACCCGTCCCCCGACCCCGCCTTTCTCTCGGGGGCAGCCCCCTGCCGGACACAGGGGGTGTAGACCGTCCAGAAGAGGCCTGCCGTCCCCTAGGTACCCACTGCTGGAGTAGGGTAATCGGCCAGGTTGCAATAGTGATTGTAGGTAAATTCAGGCTCTTAGTAAAGGCCGGGAGGTCTTCTGGGGATCGCAAGACCATCCATCGGGAGTCCTTCCGCACCGACAGGGAGAATGGAAATCCCCATCGAAACGGTAGACCCCTCTCCTTCAAGGCATCAAGGAGGGGCTTAAGGGTCGCACGTTGGGCCAGGGTGTGGCGTGAGAGATCCGGCATTATGCGTATGGTAGAGCCATTAAACGACAAGTTTTGTTTCCCCCTGGCTGCTTGTAGGATGGCCTCTTTGACAGCGAAAAAATGCACTCTGCACACGATATCCCTCGGGCGGGGGTCCTCTGGATCCGGGGGACGTAGGGCTCTATGGGCTCTATCGAGCTCGAGGGGGGGCCCCTGGTGGCCTCTTTAGCAGATTGTTGAAGATAGAACGAAGAGCAGTAGGTATATCAGGAGCGGCAATAGATTCCGGGATACCTCTAATACGTAAATTGTTCCTTCTATTTCTATTCTCTAAGTCGTCTACATGTTGTTGAAGGGCAAATAGTTGCTTGGATTGGTTTTCTACAGTCTCTTGAATAGATTGAATAGACGTCTGAGAATTTGATTGTTTCTCTGTCAGGGAATTGACTCTGTGAGTAAGTGAGGAGAGATCTTGCCGTAGTTGGATAAACTCTTGTTTACATTCCGCCACCACTTGATTAGCCAGTGCTGCAATGTCGTTCTTGGTGGGGATCGCTTGCAACAGTGACCGTAGGTCTGCCAGGGAGGCCGGGCGGTCCTCGCCCATCGAGGTGACAGCGTGAGACGCATTGGGGTATGAATAGAAAGAGTCCTGTATAGCTGGACCGTATATTAGTGTTTGCGTTTGCGTGCTTTGGGGGTTTTTCATATCGTCCCATATTAGTGGCATGGACATATGGCGCATTGGGGGTGTTCCCACTGCTCTTGGCCCTCCATCTCTGGGAATCAAGATGCCCTTTTCTCTGACCGAGACTGTCGGGCTCTCAGCCCAGGAAGAGCCAGTGGACCATCGATCTGGAGAGGGAGGGGTTGCTTCCCTCTGAGGTGTCCCCCAGGATTTGTTGGCTGCTACCCAGGATTCAGATGGCTCCCCTGCATTTCCAGCTTCCCCTGCAGGTCTTTTAACCCCTGGTGCATACGCCTGGCTGGTTACTTCACCTCCCTCTCTGGTTGGAGTCCCGCTCCCCAGGCCTTCCCGCGGCCCCCGTACCTGTGTCCTTTCTCCCAGCAGACCTTCTGGGCAAATCGCTGCTCCCTCCTTTCCTCTGGCTGCCGGGCCATTGTATGCAGACAGGGGCAGTAGTGCCTGCAGCGCGGCTTCCCCGTGCAGCGCCTGCTTCCCCCGTGCCCGGGCCTGCCACGGTGATGCTTCTTCTGGGCCCAGGCACCCGTGCACTCCGTGCACGCACGCCGCATTACTCTCCGCTCCCCTGATGCCGGCCGCCGGTGAGTCATCCGGATTACCCGGCTCCAGCAGAGATGTCGCGGGACGTGAGGCAGGTAGGACGCCTGCTGCGGCCGACCCATCTTCCTTTCCCAGTCTGCTGGATGGCGTCTCCGTGGCGCGGCCGCCATCTTGGAATGGCGCCGCAGATGATGCCGCTTCCTCCACCGCAGGGGGTCCACTGATTCCCGCCGTCCCCGGGTGTTCTTTGGGGGGTCCGTCCTCGTCATGTGAGGACCCTGCCGCCTCACCCCTTCTCTGGGTCTTCGGGCCCATCGCCCCAGCGGACACCGGTGCAGGGGCCCCTTCAGGCTGTAGTTCTCTCCCAGGCTGAGAGGCAGTCCCAGGCTCCCGGGAACGGGTGAGGTACACCCCAATCGTGCCCTGAGATGCAGAAAGTTGCCCTGATGTATTGGGCTTGTTTTTCTTGGTGGATTTGCCCATTATATATATAGTAAACCGGCCCTTTGGAAGGATATTTAGAGGAGCTCTAACAAGCAGCTTCCTCACTCGGCCATGTCCAGCTCCGCCCCCCCGTCCCTGTAAGTTCTTATCCTGCCTCACGTCCTGACTGTGCTTGTTCTCCCTGCCTTCTATCCTGTGTACGTTCTCCCTGACTTGGCTCTCCCTTCACTCTGTCTCCGTCTGATCCCTGGTACCTCGTCGATCTACTGGCTCTGACTCTGGCCCATACGACCATCAACCCCTTCCACTAGGGAGACTAATGCCATCTAGTGGAGAGTTTCTGCCAAGCACTCACCTGATGTTTTAGCTCCCCTGCTGATTCATTACAGTTAGTACATACTGTATATAAAGCAGCAAGTATAGTGCAGCCACCAATTGTGATGTGATGTCAGCCCCACATATGTGTTGCTTGAACCTACAATTGCCAATATGTCATCAACAATGGTAAGGAAATACTGGGAGATGCTGCTATCAGCCATTATAAAAGCAGACCATAGAGGAAAAATAGTACTGATGAGATGTAATCAATATCACACATAAAAATTTCCGTACAGGTACCTTTATAGATGACCTTTCTGATTGAAGTCGTTTCCGTCCCTTTATCTCCATATAATACAGATGCCTTGATGAGATTTCATGCCTAGAGTTCGTCGCTGCAGACTTCTCTCTTCTCCATCTTCAGCAGCTTTTCTCGACATGGTGCCCATAAGCATAAAATTATAATTATAATAATAATAAAAAAAATTTATCACCATACAGCTCAATAAGTAAATATATCTCCCATGTTGCACCCCTGAAAAAATAATTGCCCCGCCCTGTGCTTTCTGCACAAAAAGTTCACCACACAGCCACTCTCCATAATGTTTCTCCCACACAGCCCCTCTCCTTAATATCCCTTTCTCCATACACAGCCCGTCGATAATGTCCCCTTCCCCAACACAGACCATCCACCATAATGTTCCCTACACACAGCCCCTCTTTATAATATCCCCTTCCCCTGCACAGCCCCTCTCCAGAATATACTCTTCCCACGCACAGCCGCTCTCCATAATATCCCCTTACAACGCACAGCCCTTCATCATAATATCCTCTTACCATGTACAGCCCCTTTCCATAATATCCCCCTCCCACGCACAGCTCCTCTCCATAATATCCCCCTCCCACGCACAGCCCCTCTCCATAATATCCCCCTCCCACGCACAGCCTCTCTCCATAATATACCCTTCCCCTACACATGCCTTCTCCATAATATCCCCTGCCCCCACCCAGCCCTTCTAGATGTTCCCACCTCCCACCCAGCCCCTTTCCATAATATCCCCTTCCCCCACACAGCCATTCACCACATTATCTCCTACCACCACACAGACCTTCTAGATAATATTCCACCTCCCACACAGCCCCTCTCCATAATATCCCTGCCTCGCAGAATGCCCCATGCCATAATGTCCCCCCACACCACCTCTCCATAATATCCCACTCCCCTCATACTGCCCCTCTCCATAATATCCCACTCACCCACACTGCCCCTCTCCATAATATCCACTTCCCATTCACAGATTCTCTCCATAATATCCTCTTCCTCCACACAACCCCTCTCCATAATATCCCCTTCCCCTACACAGCCCCTTTCCATAATATCCCCTTCCCCCACAGAAATTCACCATAATACCCACTTCCCCACACAGCCCTTCACCATAATACCCACTTCCCCACACAGCCCTTCACCATAATATCCCCTTCCCCCACACAGCCCTTCACCATAATATCCCCGTCTCCCACACAGCCCCTCTCTATAATATCCCCTTTCCTCACACAGCCCTTGTAGATAATATCCCCCTACCATACAGCCCCTCTCCATAATATCCCCTTCCCCCACAGCCCTTCACCATAATATCCCCTTCTCCCACACAGCCCTTAACCATAACATATCCTTCCCCCACACAGCCAATCACCACATTATCTCCTACCACCACACAGCCCTTCTAGATAATATCCCCACCTCCCACACAGCCCCTCTCCATAAAATCCCTGCCTCACAAAAAGCCCCATGCCATAATGCCCCCCACACTGCCTCTCCATAATATCCCACTGCCCTCATACTGCTACTCTCCATAAAATCCCACTTTCCCACACTGCCCCTCTCCATAATATCCCACTCCCACTACACTGCCCCTCTTCGTAATATTCCACTCCACACTGCTACTCTCCAGAATATTCCACTACCCCCACACTGCTCCCCTCCATAATATCCCACTCCCCCCACACTGCCACTCTCCATAATATCCCTCTCCCCACACTGCCCCTGACCATAATATCCTACTCCCACCACACTGCCCCTCTCCATAATATTCCAGTACCCCCACACTGTCCCTCTCCATAATATCTCACTCCCACCACACTGCCCCTTTCCATAATATCCCATTCCCACCACACTGCCCCTTTCCATAATATCTCACTCCCACCACACTGCCTCTTTCCATAATATCTGTCAGGAACATGACTGCTCTCTAGCGCCCCCTTATTGTCAGGTCAATTTCGGAACTGCCTGACAATATGTAAATGAGGCCGCTGAGCTACGATTATGAAAGCAAAAACCAAGTATAGCGGACCTCATATTGCTAGTAGTATACATGAACCCCATAGATACATATGATAACCAGTGAAGAAAGGGAAGTATTTACCATGTTTGCAAGTAAGACTACTGTACCACAATTGTGAATAAAGTAGTATACAATTTATATTGTTACACAATTATATAAATATTAAAGTCACATGTGATAAACAGTTCATAAATTGACATACATGTTTAAAAACCAACTAGATGAGACAAAAGGAGGAAAAAAGGTCCCAAGGAGGGAGACAGACTACCCCTAAAACAGGATTAGAGAAAAGGAGAAATATCTTTAAGTCCTAAGGGGCCATATAAAAGTACACCATAGCGAATTACCGTAATGGTATGTCACCTGAACAAGTAATATCATGGAGTGTTTATACAAAAACACAGTAGCCACCAGGATAAGGTCTAAATCAGGGCCAATGTAAACAACATGAATAAACCACCAATAATACATAACATGGTTACAACCAGCATATAAAGATCATATAGTGGTGGAAAAAAATGGCACCTGAAAGACCTACCCGTGGTATGTATAGCACTCAAGGAGGAAGTCTGTCAGCCTCACATGTGGACCCGGTCCCGACACGTGTTTCGCGTGTGCTTCAACGGGAGCTACTATTATGCCATATATTGAAAGTCTCACAATAGGGGTAATGTATATATATATCCCCGATTCCCGCTAATGGAATATATATATATTACACCTCAGTAACCGTGCTGGTAGCCCCACAATATTCCTAAACAAAAATAATATCGCTGCCACCACCAAAAAACTTTACAGGTAGTTTGGAGACCCGTTTCAGATAGCATAAGGCGTTTCTGGTTCTTATATAGAGGGACCCGACTAGTTCCATACTACCGGGACCAACAGAGGGGATAACAGCTCTTTCACATCAGCCTGTTAGGCTCTGGGTGCTACTTGCTCCTCCCCTGTAATACCTTAGGAGCAATGCTAATCAAGGGGCAGCTACCACTGGCCATGTCACCATCCACTGTGACACAGCTGCATATAATTACCTTCCTCACGGTCCCCATGCCTGCCTCCATCTCCGTTAGTGCAGACACCTACTACCTTGGGGAAATCCTCAGCAGTGTCACCCCACTGTGGCATGGTTGAGGTTCCCTGCAAACTCCTCCACTTTATTACCATGCACAACATTAGTAATCACATTCTGATCATCAACCCTTGGGTCACACAATTCATCAGACTCGGCAGGATTGTCAGATAAAAATTGCACAACCATCTGCCCCAGATCAGTTCCCAATAAAACACCGGCTGGGAGGTGCTGGGACACCCCCGCATCTTTCCATAGTCTCCCAGTACCCCAGTCCAGGGAAACCCGGATCATTGGGAAAGAGTGGCGAACACCCCCTACCCCAGTGACAGTCAGGAGTTTTCCTGGGACAAAGTTGTCAGGGGGCACCAGTTCAGGGTGGTTCAGGGTTCGGATGGCTGCAGTATCCTTGAGTCCCATAGTGACGGCAACGGAGTGTAGGTTTTCACAGGCTCTCCCCCACCAAAAAAACAGCTGCACCAGAACCTTGGGCCTTGGATGTGGGGTTCTTCTTCTACCTGTCTGGGCAAGTAGAGCTGAGGTTTCTAGGTCAGTTGCAGGAAAAATACCTGCGTGTGTCAGAGGTGGGGCGTGAACTGGTAAATGGGACAGGACTTCCGGGAACACGGCTGACAGGGGTAGGGGTTATAGTTGTCATCTTACCCCCTTTCCAGCTGGCGGTGGATGGCTTCCGCACCTCCGACGCACGATTGGTGTCAGCAATCTGTGCTGCCGTAACAGTCTCCTTTGGTTCCCGGTTCCGATCACGAACTGTCGCACGTCCACAGGACAAAGGTGTAGGAATTGGTACTTTACCATCAGGTCCTGTATTTCATCAGCAGTGGTGGCTGACAGTCCTTGGACCCATTGCTCACAGTTGGTCCGGAGCCCATCCACAACGTCCCTGTAACTGTCTTGTGGTCCACGCTGGAGGATCCGAAATTTTTTGCGGTACATCTCTGGACTCAGCTTATACTTCCGTATTAGGGCCTGCTTTATGGCCTCAGTCTCCACTCTGCTCTTGAGGGAGACTGGCAAACACGTCCAGGGCCTTGCCTCGCAGCTCTGGGGTTAAGTAATGTCTCCGTCGTACTGCAAACAAGTCTTTGCAAATCCACTCAGAAAGGTGTCCAAGTCCCCGTCCTATTCCAACACAAGAACGTGCTCAAGCTGTTGGCATTATTGGACTCACAGTTCAGTGAGGAGGAAGTCTGCTGCTGGAGTTGGAGGACCTCCAGTTCATGGTCTCTCTGGGCTTGGTACTCTCTTAGCCTCTCTCTTTGCTTAGGCGCTCTTGCTTGGCTCTCTCAGCCTCTTGATATTGCTGAATAAGCTTCAGCCATCCACCACAATCATCTGCGTCAAGTTGCTGTAGGGCTATCTGAAGGTAGGAGTCAATGCTGCCCTAGCTTGAAGGTATAGGAGAAACGCTCACAGCAGCATTGTCTAGGCTTTGGCTTGCCTCGCCTTCATCAGATCAGGGGGAACGGACTTTCTTTGCGACCCACTGCAACACTTCTTTAATGATGTCTGGCTTGTTTTTGCCATTGGCATCAATCTGCCTGGTCGTGCAGATGGCAGTAAGAGTCTCCTTCGTCAGCTGGCCATACTAGGCTTCGGTAATCACAGCCATAATTGTCAAATAAAAGATAGGATCGAAAAACAAGGAGAAGGGAGGGGAGTAACTGCTAAAATTACAGTATTGTTCCAGGTATATTAAACACTGAGTTCAATTCTCAAAACTTATGCACAGAATCCTCGCAGGGACCCTGTAGTTTGTAGTGTAAGGAATGATTGCTCAAACCAGTTCACTAAAGCCCGCTTTACACGCTGCAATGTATCTTACGATGTGTCGGCGGGGTCACGTCGTAAGTGACGCACATCGTAAGGTACATTGCAGTGTGTAACCGCTACATGCGATTGCGAATGAACGGTAAAACGTTCATCGCACGCATGTCGTTCATTCCTCATGAATTGAACGTTAGGTTGTTCATCGTACCCGGGGTAGCACACATCGCAATGTGTGACACCCCGGGAACGATGAACAGATCTTATCTGCGTCCTGCGGCTCCCGGCCAGCAATGCGGAAGGAAGGAGGTGGGCGGGATGTTTACGTCCCGCTCAGCTCCACCCCTCCGCATCTATTGGCCGGCTGCCGCGTGTAGTCGCTGTGACACCGAACGTCCCTCCCACTCCAGGACGTGGATGTTCAACACCCACAGCGAGGTCGTATGGACAGGTAAGTATGTGTGACAGGGGGTTACTCGTTTGTGCGGCACATTCAATAAATTGAACGTGCCGCACATACGATGGGGGCGGTTACGATCGCATACGATATCGTATGCAGAATCATAACATGTAAAGCAGGCTTAGTACTCTATATCCCACCGCTGCCACCAATCTGTCAAGAACACGACTGCTTTCCAGCACCCCCTTATCGTCAGGTCAATTTCGGAACTGCTGGACAATAAGTAAATGAGGCCGTTGAGCTACTATTATGTCATATATTGAAGATCTCACAGCAAGGGTAAAGTATATGTATCACTGACTCCCGCTAATGGAATATATATATACTTCGGTACCCGTGCTGGTAGCCCTACAATAATCCTATGCAAAAAATAATATCGCTGTCACCACCTAAAAACTTTACAGGTAGTTTGGAGACCCATTTCAGATAGCATAAGGTGTTTCAAGTTCGAGGTTCGTATATAGAGGAAGAGGAAAGAAGCTATTAAATTTTATATATTAAATCCAAAATAAAAGGTAGTGTTTATAAAATATACAGGAATTTACAGAAGGAAACAATACAAATACAGTGCACAGTTACATAAAATAAAATGGGAAAGCTTAAAGAATCTACTACACCTGTTCGCAGATACGGCTCAGATATTGGGGAGAGGAACCCCAGGAAATTGACAATCCCATACACAGAATGTATTCCTCTAGGCATTGACCCAGAGTGTAATGAGGCATTTGCTTATATTAAGCTCTGCCACATCCACAGCCCCACCTTTGCTGACATCGAATAGGGGAGGTGACTTCACTCTTACAGAAGTATAGAATTCTCAACTTCCCCCATATCTCTGCCTGGGTGCTTCCAATGCGGAAGATATTGACGTCATATTTCATGTTACGATTTTAGCAGAATGTGGATACTAAACAAGGGACGTATGTTCTGGATGGCAGATACTAATTTGTGGCTCTTCCGCATGTCCTACGAATAAGCGAAAATATGTCTGATGTGCGTCATGGAATCATCAGATCAGCGAGATACTCGCAAATTTGGGTGATGTATGTGTCTCGCAATATTAATACTTTCCTTACGGCTCCAAGTCGGCTGCTAAAGTCTATTCATCAGAGGAGCTGTCTTCCTGCAGGAAATTTTGACTCCGCCGCTGTGTATACAAATTGTTGTCAGACAGTCTCTTAGCACGAAGGGCGGTTCCTGACTTCAAAGATTTTTGTATCCTTTTCTTAATTTAAAGGGTCACACATCTGCTAGGTGAACATTTAAAAACATATCTGCTTATTATATTTTCATTTGTGTATAGCACTGGTATTTAAAATTTAACCTTTATTAAATTCTCTATTAAAATTATACTAGGACCAAACAGGTGATACCACAAGGTAAAAAAACACAAAGTACAGATTGGATGTATACAATATATCAACAGGAGTTATATCCAATTCCCTCACGGTCCTCCCAGTTCAGATATATACATCCAAATGATTAAAGTGCCATTGTGAAAAAACCGTAATCCTCCCAAAATTGCACTCTTGCCCTTAGGTTAACATTCTTTTTAAAGTGGCTACGTGCAAATACAAAGATTATCCACAGATCACAGAAAACGCTGGGGTATAATCAGGGAAGAAAATCAATGGTTTTTGTGAAACTGGTGCTCAAAAAGTGCAAAATAGTGCAATCATTGGTGGTAGTGGGACTTATGCTCACCGTCTATCCCACTATTCACCAATGAAACCATATGTTACCTTACAATATGCGGGGGGGGGGGGGGGGCGACTCACTAACGCACCACACAGTACCCCTAAGGTAACAAACTCAACGTCCTCCTTCCCGACGCGTTTTCTCAAAAGCGATTCATCAGGGGATAGGGAGGCTGTATTGTCAGAGGCATGTTGAGCTAAGAAATGAGAAACCAAGTGATAGCTTGGAGGTGTGAGACTTATAAAGTGCCTTGTACCGCCCACAGCATCAATCATGCCACACCTATGAATCAGGTGAGCTTTAGATAACATGACGTCTATGTTAAACCTTAATTGTAGAGGGTGGAGCTGGCTCTATAGTGTTTGCATAATGCTCACATCCACCTAACAAAGGGGTGGGGGCGTTTCACCCGGTCATGTGACCAAAACAAAACAACACGTCCTCAACCCCTTTGTCATAACATATCCATAATCATGTGAGCAAATGGTATTCTGCGGGCGTATCAATAAATAGCGACATCAACGCTAAGTCACCTAGACAAAACATATCCTCATATAGTCGGCAGGAGGGAGTGAAGACCCCGTGATCACATGACCAAAACACGGACGCATGTTATCGCCACACCCCCAACCTGTTACTCATCACAATGCGGCCAATTGCCGATTACTACCGCATGACGTACAAGGAGGGGGGAGGCGTCTCCATCGGTCAAGTGTCAGTGCATCATCGTCATGTGACCCTAAACACCATGATCACATGACCAAAACACGGACGCATGTTATCGCCACACCCCCAACCTGTTACCCATCATAATGCGGCCAATTGCCGATTACTACCGCATGACGTACAGGGAGGGGGGAGGCGTCTCCATCGGTCAGGTGTCAGTGCATCATCGTCACGTGACCCTATACGCCACCCCAAACATGGTGGCGTAGCTTAGTAGGATATAATGTTGAAGGGACATTACATGCCGTTAGGTGACAGATAAACGACAATGCGTCATTATCACATAACTGGTCGTACATTCACCTTATGGAAGACATCCTAATATGAGTGCAGTTAAAAGTGTATTACGTGGCCACGTGATCAAGCAAGGAAGCATATCACCGCCACATCCATCAGCCCATCACTCATCACTATGCGACCAATTGGCAGTCTATTACTGCGTGACGTGCAAAGAGGAGGAAAACGTCCCCACAGGTCAGATGACCGACATGTATTAGCATGTTATCGCCACACTCCCAACCTGTTACTCATCACAATCCGGCCAATTGCCGATTACTCCCGCATGACGTACAGGGGGGCGTCTCCATCGGTCATGTGTCAGTGCATCATCGTCACGTAACCCTATACGCCACACCATACATGGTGGCGTAGCTTAATAGGATATAATGTAGAAGGGACATTACATGCCGTTAGGTGACAGGTAAACGAAAATGCATCATTATCACATAAATGGTCATACATTCGCCTTATGGAAGACGTCCTAATATGAGGGGCAGTTAGGAGTGTATTACCTGGCCACGTGATCAATCAAGGAGGCATATCACCGCCACAACCATCAGCCCGTCACTCATCACAATGCGACTGACTAGCAGTCTTCTACTGCGTGACGTGCAAAGGAGAGGGAAGCGTCCCCACCGGTCAGATGACCGTCATGTATTAGCACATATGGAGACGCAGCCTATTACTCATTCTCCGCCGACCTATCTTGCTCTAGAAAACAGGTTCCTTATATTGATGATAGGTATATGTATATTATTTGTATATGCAGTGTTGTCAATAAGGTGATATTTACTAAGGCACAATGGAACCCAAAAAAGGATCCATAAGGTCTCACATCATGGTCAAAATTAATGTTAGAAGGACGGAATTTTACCGTCTGACCAACTGTTCTTATCAAAAGAAGAGGATATTTTAGTATTTTTTGGTATTTTTAGGCAGGATCTGATACGGGTTGGTGCCAAAAGAAGGTATCCAGAAGTTTGGGAACGTATCTCGTGTAATTTCAAAGGTAAAAATGTAAATGGTCTATCCAATAATGGAACATCGAATATGGGGATCTGATAGTCGATAAAAAGGGGGGGGGCTTCTGAAGTCATCTCTTCCCAGCTATCCCTCCATACGCCCTACCTTGCCCTACCTGACCGCGGAGGTTGGCACCCTACCGTCACGTCATGGCGCCCCCACTCGTCGTTGTCTTCCCCTATGTCACCCTTATCTTACCCTATCACAAGAAACACCCATAAGTGAGTGTTTCATTCAGACCCATAGGGGCCTGAGTTTTTAGAGTAAATATCCAGTAGGCCTCCCTCTGCAAAAGGCGCTTGTCCCAATTCCCGCCGCGGGCGGGAGGTGTGATGGATTCTATGCCAATAAAAGGTCAGACCTTTCGTGTTTCCCCCATGGATGGAATTAACATGTCTTGAAAGGGGGGTATCCTTTTTGTTTACAATGTCTTGTAAATGTTCCCCCACTCTACGTCTCAGTTCGCGTTTAGTTTTCCCCACGTACTCAATAGAGCAAGAGCATGTAGCTTTGTAGATCACTCCGATGGTCTGACAGTTAATGAATGATCTAATAGCGAAGGTCTTCTTCAGGTTGGTGCTTGCAAAATTCTTTCCAGTGAGTATTACGGGGCAGGCCAAACAACCGCTACATCTAAAGGACCCCATGATTTTTGAGGTGAGCCAAGTAGTAGTTTTTGGTGGATCAAAATGGCTGTGTACGAGTCTATCTTCCAAAAAACTTTTCCGACGATAAGTACAGTGGGGAAAATCGCCAACCAGATCACCAATATCAGAGTCCATTTGTAGGATAGACCAATGTTTTTTCAGAATTTTAAATAAGGTGTGGGACCCATTGCTGAAGGTAGTAATGAAGCGAAACTGTGCTTCATCTGTTTTTTGGAGGGAAGGAATCAATAGGCTCGTCCTATCCCTTCTGCTTGCCTCCTGGTAGGCCTTCCTCAGGATACTATCAGGGTACCCCCTCTCTCTGAACCGTCTCCGCAGATCTGCTGATTGTTCCCTAAAGTCTCTATCCGTGGAGCAATTACGTCTTAATCTAAGGTACTGGCCTTTTGGGATACCACGTTTTAGAGGGACGGGATGGTTACTCTCCCACCGTAAGAACGAGTTTGTGGCGGTTGGTTTTCTATAGGTTTTCGTGCTGATGCCGCCAATTTCATCTCTGGAGATAAGAACATCCAGGAACGGGAGTTGATTAATATTACTCTCACTTGTAAAAGACAAACCAATGGCGTTTTCGTTAAGGCATGCGACGAAGTCCTCGAAACTCTGTACATCACCTTTCCATATCACAAAAACGTCGTCGATATATCTCGACCAAAATGTGATATTGTCGCAACCCGGTGGACCATTCTCACCGAACACGCATGTCTCCTCCCACCAGCCCAGGAGCAAGTTAGCATACGTGGGGGCACAGGGGCTCGCCATCGCGGTGCCCCTGAGCTGGTGGTATATGCGTCCGTCAAAGAGAAAGTAGTTGCGGGTGAGACAGAATTCAAGGATCTGCATCACAAACTCGTTATGTTGCCGAAATTGGCATCCACGTGTTCCCAAAAAATAACCAACCGCCTGCAGTCCCATTGAGTGTATGATGGAGGAATACAGGGACTCCACATCTATACTACAGAGAATGGTATCAGAGTCAAGGGTGATCCCTTCTAATTTACGCAATAGGTCTGTAGTATCTCGTGTGTAAGGGGCACTTTGCACACTGCGACATCGCAGGCCGATGCTGCGATGCCGAGTGCGATAGTGCCCGCCCCCGTCGCAGCAGCGATATGTGGTGATAGCTGGCGTAGCGAACGTTATCGCTACGCCAGCTTCACACACACACTCACCTGCCGTGCGACGTCCCTGTGGCCGGCGACCCGCCTCCTTGTTAAGGGGGCGGGTCGTGCGGCGTCACTGCGACGTCACACGGCAGGCGGCCAATCAGAGCGGAGGGGCGGAGATGAGCAGGATGTCAACATCCTGCCCACCTCCTTCCTTCCGCATATCCTACGGAAGCCGCAGTGAGGCCGGTAGGAGACGTTCCTCGCTCCTGCGACTTCACACACAGCGATGTGTGCAGCCGCAGGAGCGAGGAACAACATCGGACCATTGCGTCAGCGTAATCATGGATTACGCCGACGCTGCACCGATGATATGATTACGACGCTTTTGCGCTCGTTAATCGTATCATCCAGCCTTTACACACTGCGATGTCGCATGCGATGCCGGAAGTGCGTCATTTTCAATTTGACCCCACCGACATCGCACCTGCGATGTCGCAGTGTGCAAAGTGCCCCTAAGAGTTGAGGGAGCTCACAAAAGGGCTAAGGACCTTATCGAGATATATACCTACATTCTGGCAAAGACTATCCACCCCTGACACAATTGGCCTCCCTTTAAGGGGGTTAAGCCCCTTATGAATTTTCGGAAGGCAGTAGAAAGTCGCTGTAACTGGATGAGTGGGTAACAAGAAATCATATTCACTCTTACTGATGAGATTATCAGCCAGACCATTTGAAAGCAGGGTTTTCAGTTCGCCCAGAAACAGTCTGCTGGGATTCGAATTCAGTTTGGCATACCCTGTACCATCACTAAGGAGGGCATAACACATGTCTCTATATTGTGTCCAATCCATGATCACGACATTGCCTCCCTTGTGCGAGGGTTTTATGGCAATGTCGTGATCATGTTCCAGCTCAATCAAGGCCTCCATTTCCTCAGGGGAAATATTGAAGTCAGTATGTTGTGACTTAGAGAGGCGTTGTTCTATCTCCTCTGAGACTAACTGTGTAAACACGTCTATAGCTGATACGTCGTTCTGAATGGGTGGCAGTCGTGTACTTTTAGATTTAAGTTCAGTGAACGGACCCTCACCCCTAATGCCTGGATCGTCATCTGCCAATCCCATCAAGAGACGGATATCAGGGAGTAGATCCTCTGATATGCCCAATTCTCGACATTGGAGTCTGTCATTGCGTATGAAGTGTTTTCGCCACTTAAGTTTCCGGGTAAACAAATGTAGATCTTTCACAGTGTCAAAGATGTTTATCCCGGAAGTGGGCACAAAAGACAGACCCCTACTGAGCACACACATCACTGCTGTGCTCAGTACTTTAGAGGACAGATTTATGGTCTGGGTGGTTCTCCCAGATTCGTGTTGTGGACCTGCTGCCTGCTCCGTAGGAAGTGAGGATGGTCCAAAAAATGTGGTGTGTAAGGTCTACCTCCCCGACCTCTATTGAAATTCCTGTTCTTGTTTTTCCCTTTTTTAGGGCGTGTATCGTTTTCTGAAAATTCAGTGTCTGTAGAGGACAGATCTGTCTCGGGTGGTGGGGCAGTAGCTCTATTAGCAGGAAAAAGATAAGCTTTCTTGCTTAACCTTCTCTTCCTCAAGCAGGATCTGCATCAAACGTAACGAGCTTGAGGTAATCTCCTTTTCCCACTTGTCTGACAGTGCTTGATTCCTGTACCGTAGGCCCGGGGTGAGAGTAATGCGTAGATGTCGTGGCACAATGGATGCTTTTATATAACTCTCCAAGCTCTGCACCTCCCACCAAGAACAGATCTGATCCTTGTAGACTTTAGTCAATTCTTTAAAGACTGAACTATAGGCCGGAGTATATCCTGGTTGGATGAACTTACTGTCTGAGAAAACGTCCCTTGCCTCGGATATCCAGCTGTTGACATCCAAGCCCGTTGCCAGAAAACCTGCCATACCAATGAGTCTATATATATAAGGGGGTAATACCAATATAAGAAGTTGTGTATAGCACTGGTATTTAAAATTTAACCTTTATTAAATTCTCTATTAAAATTATACTAGGACCAAACAGGTGATACCACAAGGTAAAAAAACACAAAGTACAGATTGGATGTATACAATATATCAACAGGAGTTATATCCAATTCCCTCACGGTCCTCCCGGTTCAGATATATACATCCAATCTGTACTTTGTGTTTTTTTACCTTGTGGTATCACCTGTTTGGTCCTAGTATAATTTAATAGAGAATTTAATAAAGGTTAAATTTTAAATACCAGTGCTATACACAACTTCTTATATTGGTATTACCCTATTATATTTTCATGACAATATCCCACTCCCACCACACAGTTCCTCTCCATCATATCCCATTCCACCACACAGCCCCTATCCATGATATCCCACTCCTCCCACATGGCCCCTCTCCATAATATCCCACTCCCCCCACACTGCCCCTCTCCATAATATCCCACTCCTCCCAAATTGCCCCTCTCCATAATATCCCCCCAGTGCCCCTCTCCATAATATCCGACTACCCCACATTGCTCCGTTCCATAATATCCCATTCATCCCTTCTCCATAATGTCCACTGCAACACAGCCCCTCTTAATATCCCACTCCCACCACACAGTGCCTCTCCATAATATCCCACTCCCACCACACAGTGCCTCTCCATGATAACCCCCTCCCACCACACAGTGCCTCTCCATGATAACCCCCTCCCACCACACAGTGTATCTCCATGATATCCCACTCCCCCCACACTGCCCTTCTCCATAATATCCCAATTCCGCACATTGCTTCTCTCCATAACATCCCACACAGCCCCTCTCCATAATATCTCACACAGCCCCACTCCATAATATTCCACTCTCCCCCCACAGCTCCTCTCCATAATGTACACCTCCACACTGATCCTGTTCATACTATCAGTCCCTCACACTGCCCCTCTCCATGATATTCCTCTCACACTGCCCCTCACTATACTGCGCCCTCTGTACAATCTACCCTCCCCCTGTTTTGTGGATTATCAGTAAAAGCGATGACAGAATTTTTGCCCTTTTTTATTCCCCAAAAATAGTCGATCAGTTCCATTATATGTATTCAACAATGGCACCAAAATACAACTCGTCCAATAATAACCAAAACCTGATACAGAGATATGGGAGGAAAGAGGAAAGGTCACAGAGCGAGAAATAAGGGAGGCAGAAAGCAAATAGCCTCAGAGCTGAAGGGGTTAATGCCCCTAGTAATGGGGAATCTCCACATACCTCCTCCTGCAGAGCCGCACACTAGATATATGGCTGCTCTGTGCTTCCAGGACCTGTGATGATGTCACATGGAGGGGAGGAGTCAGGGGGTCACATGATCAGCTCCTCAGTGTATGCAGGACTCTGCTGTGCTGGGTGTCATGGTGCTGGATGAGGGGAAGGTTATGTGTGGGGTCAGGAGGGGTTTACAGTGTGGATGGAGCAGAGCCCTGTGTGTACGGAGCGGAGCCGTGTGTGTATGAGGTGTACGGAGCAGAGCCGTGTGTGTATGAGGTGTATGGAGCGGCGCCGTGTGTGTACGAGGTGTACGGAGCAGAGCCGTGTGTGTACGAGGTGTACGGAGCAGAGCCGTGTGTGTACAAGGTGTACGGAGCAGAGCCGTGTGTGTACGAGGTGTACGGAGAAGAGCCGTGTGTGTACGAAGCGTACGGAGCGGAGCCGTGTGTGTACGAGGTGTACGACATATATGTCACGCTTCACGGTCCCCTGGCCCCGTCCTCCGGTTCCCGTGGCCCGCTCCCCGCTCCCCGGAGGCGTTCCCTACTTACCACTCCGGTCCCGGTCTCCTCTTCCCCGCCTGCGGCCTCCATGCGTCCAGCTCCCCGCTCCCGGCGCTCCTCTGTGACATGGGACTCCCAGCCGGGCGCTCCTGCTTCCTCCTCACCGCTTCCTGGACTGGCTTCTGGCACACGGGCCTCGCGCATGCGCATTAGGGCGCGCGCGCGGTCATTGACCCTTTCTTAAAGGGCCAGCACCCAGAAACAGGATATTGCATAGACAGGTACAGGGTATATAAGGGTTCTCTTTCCTGGTGGGTGGGGCCTGTTCTACGTGTTTAGCAAGCTAGTGTTCAGGTCCCCGTATTGCTTTGCCCTGTGCTTTGCTTTGTATTAACCCTGTCCTGTCTCGTAGAGCCTATCCTGCCACGCCAGTCGCTCCGAACCAAGTCCATCCCTGGACCCTGACAGTGACTTCGGCGGATGTCCCACCACCTCTGCAGCTCCGCCAGTCTCCAGTCTCTGGCTCCGTTCGGTGACCCGTTCCATCGCTCAGCAGGTTCCGGATCCCGCCCGACTCTACAACCCAGCCTCGGACCCTGAGCCTCGTCACCCGGACTACCGTCCAGAACTCCGTGGGTTCAGCATCATCCAACTTTCCTGCTTCTCTACAGACTGTCCAGCTACCTATAGTGCTCTGGCTGCCGTGCATCAGGACCCTCTGGCGGGGTGACCAGCTTGGCTGCCTTCTCTGGGGAAATCGGTGTACGGTCCAGTGCTTTCACCACCCGGACGTAACAGCTAGAACAGGCCATGGATCCCGCCGAAGCACTAGCGGCCTTGCAGCAGGAACTCACACGCCAGCGTGAGACCCAGACCCGCATGCTGAACTTCATGTCTTCTGTGGACGCCCGCCTGAACACGCTACAAGCGTCGGCCACATCCTCGGCATCTCGAGCTTCCACTGTACAATCCACGGCCACTGCTTCCGTGGCAGATTCCTCGGATGCTTCCAGACTTCGTTTGGCCTCACCACCCCGGTACGCCGGAGATCCCAAGACCTGCAGGGGATTCATCAATCAATGCTCTCTCCATTTCAAGCTGCTGCCGCACTTGTTTGCCTCCGACCAAGCCAAGGTCGCGTTCATGATGTCCCATCTAGAGGGAGAGGCATTGGCCTGGATGAACCCCTTGTGGGAGAAGGAGGATCCGGTGACCACCAACATCCAGGAATTCCTGCAGGCATTTCGTGGCACCTTTGACGAGCCCGGACGCGCCTCCGCGTCTGCCTCATCTCTCCTCCGGCTACGTCAGGGGACTCTGACGGTGGGCCAATATGCCATCCGTTTTCGCACCTTGGCTTCGGAACTCGGGTGGAACAATGAGGCACTAACCGCCGCCTTCTGGGAAGGACTCTCGGGTCGTATTAAAGATGATCTGGCTGGACGTGATGTGCCTTCCACCCTGGATGCCCTGATTGCCCTAGCGACTCGAGTGGATCTTCGCTTTCAGGAACGATCCAAGGAAGTGTCCCGCGAGAGGCGTCCGATACGGCACTCCTCCCCACCACAGAAGTCCATCGCTTCCCAGTTGGCGTCACCTGGCGTGTCTACCTCCGAGCCCATGCAGATCGACCGCCTGAAGCAGTCGGAACAACGCCGAGCGGAACGACTAGCAAAGGGTCTCTGCTTCTACTGCGGTGGTGGCACACACCTGCTACGCTCTTGTCCAGAGAAGCCGGGAAACTCCAAAGCCTTGGCTTGGTAGGAGAGGCCACCCTAGGTGCTGGGACTCTCTCAGACTCCGTTACCTGGACTATACAAGTCACTACAGAAGAGACCCGATTCATGGCAGAGGCGTATCTCGATTCCGGAGCAGCAGGCAACTTCATCCAGCAGGCCACGGTGGATAAGTACCAGGTGCCTGTCCTCCCACTAGAGAAACCGCTGGTGATCGCCTCTGTTGATGGGAAACCCCTCTCTGACACCGTCTCCCTGGTCACCAAGCCTGTGGAAGTAAGGATCGGTGCTCTGCACACCGAGAAGATCACCTTCTACGTCCTTCCGCGCATGTCTCATCAGATCCTGCTGGGACTTCCATGGTTACGGACACACGAACCATCGGTCAGCTGGAGTACAGGTGAAATCACCTGATGGGGCTCCTCGTGTCACGAGAGATGTCTGAAATCCATCCAGCCCGTCCGACGCCCTCCGGTTCCAGAGTCTCTACCAGGACTGCCTTCTGCCTACTGGTCCTTCACGGACGTGTTTGATAAAAAGGAGTCAGAGGTGTTACCACCTCATCGTCCCTACGACTGTGCTATCGAGTTACTGCCAGGAACTATGCCCCGTCGAGGACGGATATACCCCTTGTCCCCTGCTGAAACACGAGCTATGTCTACCTATATCACCGAGAGCCTAGCTAAGGGGTTCATTCGGAGGTCCTCGTCCCCTGCCGGAGCGGGGTTTTTCTTCGTCAAGAAGAAGGAAGGTGATCTGCGCCCTTGCATTGACTACCGGGGATTAAACCAGATCACCGTAAAGAACAAATACCCTCTGCCGCTTATCCCTGAACTATTCGATCGGATCCGAGGGGCCCGAGTATTCACCAAGTTGGACCTTCGTGGGGCCTATAATCTGGTTCGCATTCGCTCTGGAGACGAATGGAAAACTGCATTCAACACTCGGGATGGGCACTATGAGTATTGTGTCATGCCCTTTGGTCTGTGTAACGCTCCGGCCGTCTTCCAAGAACTGGTGAACGACGTGTTCAGAGACCTCCTCTATGTCTGTGTCGTGGTGTATCTGGACGACATCCTGGTCTTCTCTCCGGATCTACAAACCCATCGAGGGAACGTGCAGGTAGTTCTCCAGAGGCTTAGAGAGAATCGTCTGTACGCCAAGTACGAGAAATGCATCTTCAAAAAGTCGTCTCTTCCCTTCCTGGGTTATGTAATCTCGGACACTGGCCTGCAGATGGACCCAGAGAAAGTGTCTGCCATCATCAACTGGCCTCCTCCTTCCGGACTGAAGGCTATCCAACGCTTTCTCGGCTTTGCGAACTACTACCATCAGTTCATCCCGCATTTCTCTGCCTTGACTGCACCTCTCTCTGCCTTGACTAAAAAAGGAGCTAATCCTAAGGACTGGTCTCCGGCGGCCGATGCCGCGTTCTGCTCCTTGAAACAGGCGTTTGCTTCTTCCTCAGTTCTCCATCGCCCTGAATTGAACCGACAGTTCACCTTAGAGGTGGATGCCTCCTCCTCAGGAGCCGGGGCAGTGTTGATGCAGAACTCCCCCTCCGGAAAGATGGTCTCATGTGGATTCTTCTCCAAGAGCTTCTCGGCACCCGAATGCAACTACACCATTGGGGATCGGGAGCTACTGGCCGTGAAGCTGGCCTTGGAGGAATGGCGCTACCTCCTGGAAGGAGCTGTATACCCTGTAATCATATACACGGACCACAAGAATCTGGAGTACCTGCGGTCTGCCCAAAGACTGAATCCACGACAAGCCCGCTGGTCCTTGTTCTTTGCTCGATTTGATTTCCAACTCCATTTTCGGCCTGCGGATAAGAACGTGCGGGCAGATGCTCTGTCCAGATCCTTCGTGCCCGTGGAGTTGGAGGAGGAGACATACCAGCCCATCATCAACCCCAGTAAAATCATTCTGGTGACTCCTGTCGCTCTAACTCAGATACCCCCTGGGAAAACCTATGTCTCAGATACTGACAGACAGAGAGTCCTGCACTGGGGCCATGCTTCTAAGATCGCCGGCCATGCTGGTCAGAAGAAGACTTGGAGCACGATTATCCGTCACTACTGGTGGCCGTCCCTCCGTAAAGACGTCGCAACCTTCGTCTCGGCCTGTCCATCCTATGCCCGGAACAAGACACCCAAGCACCTACCCTATGGACGTCTTCTGCCTCTGCCCATTCCTTCCGTTCTGTGGCAACATATCGCAATGGACTTTATCACGGACTTACCCTTATCCTCCGGACATACGGTCATATGGGTTGTGGTGGATCGCTTCTCAAAGATGGCCCACTTCGTTCCCATGGCTGGACTGCCCTCTGCCCAGGAGCTAGCTGACTCCTTCATACAGCACATATTCCGATTACATGGCTTCCCCACACACATAGTGTCTGACAGAGGAACTCAGTTTACCTCGCGCTTCTGGAGGGCTCTCTGCAAACATCTAGGAGTGTCCTTGGACTTTTCTTCGGCCTACCATCCTCAGTCGAATGGCCAAGTGGAACGGGTCAATCAGATCCTGACTTCCTTCCTGCGCCACTACGTCAACATCCATCATGACGATTGGTCCACGCTCCTACCTTGGGCTGAATTCTCCCATAACCAGCACATCAGTGAGTCTACCTCCAGCTCTCCCTTTCAGATCGTGTATGGATTGCAGCCTTCTGTCCCGTTGCCAGTATCCTCGGCTTCCGACGTCCCCGCAGCAGATGCTCTGGTTCGGGACTTTTCAGCTATATGGAACTCTGTCAAGTCATCCCTAGAATGTGCTTCATTGCGGATGAAGAGACATGCGGACAAGAGGCGCCTGGATCCCCCGTGTTTCTCCCCAGGTGATCTGGTCTGGCTTGCATCCAGATATGTCCGATTGAAGTTACCCTCGTACAAGTTGGGTCCTCGCTACATCGGGCCGTTTAAGATCATCAGCAAGATCAATGCAGTCTCCTACAAGCTGCAGCTCCCGGCCACGATGCGGATACCCAACTCCTTCCATGTCTCCTTACTCAAGCCTGTTGTCCTTGGTCCCTTCTCCGCTGAGGTCGGTGCTGCTCCCCCTCCTATTGCTGACGATGACATCTATGCGGTAAGGGATATCGTGGCCATGAAGACCGTGCGAGGTCGGCAGTACTTCTTGGTAGACTGGGCGGGTTATGGTCCCGAGAATCGGTCCTGGGAGCCCCGGGAGAATGTTGGCACTCCTCTGATTCGTGCCTTCCTGTCCCGCTTGCGGGAGGGGGGGCGTGGGGTAGGGGGTACTGTCACGCTTCCCGGTCCCCTGGCCCCGTCCTCCGGTTCCCGTGGCCCGCTCCCCGCTCCCCAGCGGCGTTCCCTTCTTACCACTCCGGTCCCGGTCTCCTCTTCCCCGCCTGCGGCCTCCATGCGTCCAGCTCCCCGCTCCCGGCGCTCCTCTGTGACATGGGACTCCCAGCCGGGCGCTCCTGCTTCCTCCTCACCGCTTCCTGGACTGGCTTCTGGCACACGGGCCTCGCGCATGCGCATTAGGGCGCGCGCGCGGTCATTGACCCTTTCTTAAAGGGCCAGCACCCAGAAACAGGATATTGTATAGACAGGTACAGGGTATATAAGGGTTCTCTTTCCTGGTGGGCGGGGCCTGTTCTACGTGTTTAGCAAGCTAGTGTTCAGGTCCCCGTATTGCTTTGCCCTGTGCTTTGCTTTGTATTAACCCTGTCCTGTCTCGCAGAGCCTATCCTGCCACGCCAGTCGCTCCGAACCAAGTCCATCCCTGGACCCTGACGGTGACTTCGGCGGATGTCCCATCACCTCTGCAGCTCCGCCAGTCTCCAGTCTCTGGCTCCGTTCGGTGACCCGTTCCATCGCTCAGCAGGTTCCGGATCCCGCCCGACTCTACAACCCGGCCTCGGACCCTGAGCCTCGTCACCCGGACTACCGTCCAGAACTCCGTGGGTTCAGCATCATCCACCTTTCCTGCTTCTCTACAGACTGTCCAGCTACCTATAGTGCTCCGGCTGCCGTGCATCAGGACCCTCTGGCGGGGTGACCAGCTTGGCTGCCTTCACTGGGGAAATCGGTGTACGGTCCAGTGCTTCCACCACCCGGACATAACAATATATGAAGCAGAGCTGTGTGTGTACGACATATATGAAGCAGAGCCGCGTGTGTACGGAGCGGAGCCATGTGTGTACGAGGTGTACGACATATATGAAGCAGAGCTGTGTGTGTACGACATATATGAAGCAGAGCTGTGTGTGTACGGAGCGGAGCCGTGTGTGTGACATGTGCGGAGCAGAGAACACTATTGTAGCTGCCACCAATTTTATGTTCCCCAAATCTGGTGGATTGTAAAGTGCACAATCTGCTGTATACAGTGGGCATGATGTGCTGTATACAGGGGGTCACGATTTGCTGTATACTGGGCAGGGCCGCCACTAGGAATTACAGGGCCCCATACTGGCAACATTTTTGGGCCCCCTTGGGACTCCACCCAGGCTCCACCCCGACTCTGCCTCCACCCCTCAAACCTCCTACAGTCACACTGCCACTCTTGAAAAACGTGTTTTATATATATTTTTATATATATATATATATATAAAAAGAAGCCATCGTGATTACTCGCTAATCCCGCCCCCCACACATTAGCTCCGCCCACCCCGCCCACATGCAGCTCCACCCACACCCTGCCCCGCTCACACAAGGCTCTGCCCCTCACATTGCCACATGAGGCTCCACCCACACATTACCGCACAAGGCTCGGCCCCCACACATTACCTTAGTTGAAGTGGTTTAATTTAATAGAAAAGAAGTGCCGCGTGTGGTAAACATACATTTAATTGCATCTGCATTCTCCCAAATAAAATGAGCCAAGAAGAGTCGCCAGGTCCATCTCACAAGCCGCAGGGAAATCCGGACAACGATGTAGTAGCTGCTCGACAACAACAACATCGACAAAATCGTAGGATTGCTTATCAACAACGAACACCTGAGCACATTGATAAGGACAGAGAGAGATATCACAAGGTTTATATCAACCGAGTGACAGAAAGAAGGGAAGCTGATATATTTACCCAGCGTCAACCAAGAATGAATTTGACACCTGCGAAAGTTGAAAACAACAGTGACCGTTGACGTAAACTGCCACCATCTTCGAGGTATGCAGCAAGAAATCCAGAGAATATACCCAGTGAACACCACATGGGAAAGCGAGACGTCACGTGTAGTGATTGCATCTCACTTTTGTAAAGGAAAATTACACAGTGCAAAGTTTGCGTCGTGCTGCGGAAGTGGTACCATACACTTACGTACATTAAATGAATATCCTCAACAATTTCAAGCGTGGTTAACTGGAGATACGAACGAGGCAAAACATTTTAGAAAGAACATCAGAAAGTACAACAGTGCTTTTGCCTTTGCAACCTTTGGATTTCAGTTATTATTATTATTATT
Organism: Anomaloglossus baeobatrachus; assembly: GCF_048569485.1. NCBI lineage: Eukaryota > Metazoa > Chordata > Amphibia > Anura > Aromobatidae > Anomaloglossus > Anomaloglossus baeobatrachus. The sequence goes on along the minus strand of NC_134357.1, from coordinate 538,879,795 downwards.
ATTATTTATTATTATAGCGCCATTTATTCCATGGCGCTTTACAAGTGAAAGAGGGTATACGTACAACAATCATTAACAGTACAAGACAGACTGGTATAGGAGGAGAGAGGACCCTGCCCGCGAGGGCTCACAGTCTACAGGGAATGGGTGATGGTACAATAGGTGAGGACAGAGCTGGTTGCGCAGTGGTCTACTGGGCTGAGGGCTATTGTAGGTTGTAGGCTTGTTGGAAGAGGTGGGTCTTGAGGTTCCTCTTGAAGCTTTCCACGGTAGTGGAGAGTCTGATGTGCTGAGTTATTTACATTTTCCGGTGGCCCACCCGTTTTAGTCATTCACAAGTGTACCACCGTATATCAACTTCTCTGAGGTAAAAGACCAAAACACAATTAAATGTACGTTTTTAATTTATTCCTGCTCTTTTTTAATAATTAAACATATATTTGTGCTTTCTGTAGATCTGATACTCCTTCATGTTCACAACTCTACATATTGGATCCTGAGTATGCAAACATTCAACGATTAAATAACGAGCAAAATGAAGGATGCAAGAGGGATATAATGAATACTATTGACTGTTTACTCAGAGACATCAACCCATTTGCTCAGGATTTCAAGATGTTGAAGGATTTGATTGATCAGCGTGGCTACGACCATCATAAAATCGAAATGTGGATAACAAAGTATAGACAACACGACCCTCGCCGATACAACTTGCCGACAGCCAATGAAGTTGCAGCCGTGTTTGTCTCCGATGATGGAGAGCCGCCGATCAAAAGAGAAATTGCCATTCATCCCGTTGGGCAGCGAGGACTACAGAATATTGTGTACCATAGCCCAAACTGTGATCCTCTTTCCATATGGTGAACATGGCTGGCAACCTGTAATACAGAAGCAAGGGAGAACTGCAAAAAGGAAAAGTCATGAAATGGAGGATGGTGACGATGAAGAACAGGAAGATATCAGTCACGATGCAAGGGAACAGGAAAAAAAAAAACAGGAATGTGTCGATGAGGGAATTCCATGCATACCGCCTTCAGGATTGACAATCCTTCAACCCGCTGTCACATTCCTGCAAGCTCGTGGAGAGGACTGTGGAGAAACCAAGCGCAAATAGGGTTTTACCCCAATATGTACGGGGTGGGGAGGGGGGAGTGAGAATACTCACCAAATGTAGTTGTGAAAGTCACAACTACTATAAACGCATGTATTGCGGATCCCAGGCAGCAGCCACCAGCAGACAGCAGATCACAGAGAGTAAAGGAGGAAGGTGTTCACTTGCTGCGCCAAAGAGATCACTCCAGCAGATGTTCAGATTAATGTCACTTTATTAATCATATGGGTCAACGCGTTTCCGGAGCCTCTGCCCCCTTCATCAGGACCATCAAGAACAAGAAACATCAAATCTGTCCCAGTCGGACAGAGACCTACATTATATAGTATATATGACGTCATTAAAGCAAAAAAACAGGCGGGAAGCACAGCCACGCTGTCAAAACGTGACGTACTTCAGCCAGCCTACTCAATTAAAAAAGAAATAACATGTGTCGCCCATCAGAAAGCAGGACCAATGTGATGACACCACCACCATCTGAACCAATTGAAATTGAAAAAAAAATATATATATATATATAGATAGGTGGAAAATCCAACAAAATATAATAGTGAACACACAATTCACTAAGTGTGCAATTTGGGGTATAGTGTACAAAAACCGTATACATCTCAGTTATAATGTCTCCAAACTCGAAAGTGGAGAGGTACACGAACTTAGGAAGCACTCGGTCTGCAAAGGTGGCAAAGGTGGGTGCTGCCCTAGAGCCCATGGCAACGCCACAGCACTGATGATACACCGTATCCTGGAAACTAAAGAAATTATTTTCAGAAATAAATCTCATACTGTCAAGGAGGAATCCCTTTTGTGCAACCGGTAGGCGGTCAAAACCAAAAGTGACCCCAATCGAACAAATACCCCCATTTGTTCCTAACAGGATGGATACCCTAAATAAAAAAGAAACTTATTGGATATATAAGTTGAATACATTAAAGCCCCAGGGTCTGAATGAGGTTACTGACTTATTTCATTAATTTTTACTTGAGTGATCAGTAATCTATTTTAGTCATTTTTATGGTCATATTTATACATTTTTTAATACTATTAAATATATTGATTTTTTAATCTTTTAGGGATATTAGATGATGTCACTTCTTTGTTGATTTTAATATCATATTTATGCGGTTTTTTTTATTATGAGATCATACCATCACATGGACCTGGTTTTATCATGGATATTTTATATGTTTTTATTTGTATTGAAGGTAATATATTATTCGATGTGTATATGTATATTTTTCTATATGTGGTTTTGAATTTAACATATCACCCTGATTGTCGAGATATTCTGTTATATTTGTGAGGATGTTCCAAAGATTCATGGGCTCCCTTATATCCTTATATATGTATATATATTTATATATATATTTTATTTTTTATTTTTATTTTCACTTCTAAAATGATTTTCCTTTATTGGTGATTGTTGGTTTACTCTAATCCTTGATTTCATTATTTAACATTACTGTGCAGGAGTTATGTTTCCTCCGGGGATCCACACCTTTTTCTTTTTCACTTTATTGGCTCAGACTGAGATATATACTATCTTTCTAAGGCTCCTCGGATACCCTTTTGCACTCGGTTAATGGGTTGCTTAGTTTTTCCTTTGATGGGTTAAAAGGTTCTCTTCACTTTCACTCCCACGCATGCGCGTTGAGGTTTTTCCCACGCTCTTGCCCTCCATTGAACCCTAGTTCTGGCTCCATATCACTGACGCATGCGTCCTCTTATTTTTTCCCACGCTTCTGAACTTCCTTGAACCCTGCTTGGTTTGCTGATCTGTAGCGGGTTTCGTGCTCCTGCAGATCCATTCACAGATACACTTCACTTTCTACGGGAGTTACACTTTTTTCAATGGGAGGATTACACACGCTCGGGTGGCGGCATGAGCTCAGTCGTGTATCCCTGTTCTAATGGGATCTGCAGACCGAGTGCTTCCTAAGTTCGTGTACCTCTCCACTTTCGAGTTTGGAGACATTATAACTGAGATGTATACGGTTTTTGTACACTATACCCCAAATTGCACACTTAGTGAATGGTGTGTTCACTATTATATTTTGTTGGATTTTCCACCTATCTATATATATATATATATATTTTTTTTTCAATTTCAATTGGTTCAGATGGTGGTGGTGTCATCACATTGGTCCTGCTTTCTGATGGGCGACACATGTTATTTCTTTTTTAATTGAGTAGGCTGGCTGAAGTACGTCACGTTTTGACAGCGTGGCTGTGCTTCCCGCCTGTTTTTTTGCTTTAATGACGTCATATATACTATATAATGTAGGTCTCTGTCCGACTGGGACAGATTTGATGTTTCTTGTTCTTGATGGTCCTGATGAAGGGGGCAGAGGCTCCGGAAACGCGTTGACCCATATGATTAATAAAGTGACATTAATCTGAACATCTGCTGGAGTGATCTCTTTGGCGCAGCAAGTGAACACCTTCCTCCTTTACTCTCTGTGATTCCTGCAAGCTGACACAACAATACATAATTGATGCCTACCTAAAGGTTGAAGCGCAGCGACTTGACTGGAACAGACAACACCAAAAGAAACTCAGAGCAGAATTATATGTTGGTTTTATGGATTATATCAACAGTAGGGCTAAACAACAAGATCTGAGACCAGGTCGCATCGTCATACTTCCCTCTTCTTTTACCAGTGGAAAACGTGCCATGATACAAAATTACCAAGATGCGATGACTTTGGTAGCAAAATTTGGAAAACCAGATTTATTTATTATGTTCACTTGCAACCCAAAGTGGGAAGAAATTCAGTCCGGCCTTTTACAACATGAAGCAGCAATAGCCCACCCAGATTTGGTATCTCCAATTTTTAACTTACAGCTACAAGAGTTACTAAACGACTTGATTGCAAAAAAGGAGGAGTGATGGGAAAAGTAAAGGTATACACCTACGTCATTGAATTTCCAAAAAGAGGTATTACGTAGATTCATCTGAATGTTCGTAACCGTAATGTTAAGAATAGAATGATTAATAATGCAGATTTAATGCATCCATTTATTGTTTCAGGTCTTCCTCATTGCCATATGCACTTAATTCTGGACGACGAAGACAAGTTTTGAGAAGCTATCGATTGTGACAATGCTGTTTGTGCTTCTCGAAACTTGTCTTCGTCGTCCAGTCGAATCACGGAACACGGAGGGACATGTGCGGTTTTTACACGTCAGTGAAGAACGTCTGTGTTTTTCATGACATTAAGGCCCGTTTCACACGTCAGTGAAAAACACAGACGTTCTTCACTAACGTGTAAAACACGCACATGTCCCTCCGTGTTCCGTGATTCACGGCACACGTGGCTTGTCCATCTGCAATCCGTGATCCATGATTGCATATGGACATTGCTCACCTGCCTTCGCTCCTGCTGTCCATGGTGCTGAAGTCTCCAGCTCTGCAGCGTCCGCCCATCACTCTCAGCACCTACTTCATGTCCGGGTTTTCCTGCTCTCATGAATATTCATGAGCCAGGCAGAAGCTGCGAGAGCGGAGGCTCCAGAGCGAATTGCAGGCAAGGTAAGTTGAAAATATTTAATATTTAATATGTCCGTGATTTTCTGGTACGTGTTTCACTGATCACACATGGATCACACCATAGTGTGGTCCGTGGGTCATCAGTGATGCCAGAAAAAAACTGACTTGTCTCCGTGTAGAATCACGGCCACGCGTGCACGCCGCACGGAGACACGTTCAGTGAAAAATCACTGATGTGTGAGCAGACCCATTGATTATAATGGGTCTGCTGCGTATGTCAGTGATTCTGGTATGTTTTAAAAAAAGCACAAACGTATCAGAATCACTGACGTGTGAAACAGGCCTAATAAGGAGCATTACGTTGTTGTCACCAGCTGCATAATTCATGGGCCCTGTGGAGAACACAATAGAAATTCACTGTATATGGAAGATGTAAAAGAAATCTGGACATGCTCCAAAAGGTTTCCCAAAGACTACAGGGAAGAAAAAATTATTAATGTGGATGGTTATCCAGTATACCGCAGATGAAAAGATGGGATTAAGCTCAAGATTAGGGACGTGGAAGTTGACAGCCGCTGGGTTGTACCATACAACCCCTACCTCTCAGAAATACAACGCACACACAAATGTGGAAATCTGCTCTTCCATCCAGACCATCAAATATATTTTCAAGTATGTGTACAAAGGGCATGATGCAGACATCGTTCAATTGAACGAAGCCAGCAACACCGGCACCTACCACTGAGACGAGATTAAAGCCTGCTTTACACATTGCAATTTCGCATACGATATCGTATGCGATTTGCAACGCCCCCATTGTATGTGCGGCACGTTCAATTTGTTGAACTTGCCGCACAAACGTTTAACCCCCGTCACACGTACTTACCCGTCCATACGACCTCGCTGTGGGCGGCGAACGTCCACTTCCTGGAGTGGGAGGGACGTTCGGTGTCACATCGACGTCACGCGGTAGCCAGCCAATAGAAGCGGAGGGGCGGAGATGAGCGGGATGTAAACATCCCCCCCCACCTCCTTCCTTCCGCATTGTCAGCCGGGAGCTGCAGGACGCAGATAAGCTGCAGTTCATCGTTCCCGGGGTGTCACACACTGCGATGTGTGCTACCTCGGGAACATTGAACAACCTGCCGTTCAATTTTAGAGAAAGGTACGATGTGTATGCGATGAACGGATTTTCGTTCAATCGCAATCGCACGTACCTTTCGCACACGGCAATGTACCTTACAATGCCGGATGTGCGTCACTTACGACGTGACCCCTCCAACACATTGTAAGATATATTGCAGCGTGTAAAGCGGGCTTAAGACTTACATCGACACATAATATTTGGCATCGTCTGAAGCAATGTGGTGGCTGAGACAATGTGAGATGTCTGCATGTTCCCATGCTGTAGAAAGACTTCCGGTACACCTACCTTTCCAACAATCAGTTTACTTTGAGGATGGAGTGGAGCAGTGTTCTCTGGAAAAAGCTCAGAGTGATGGCATAAAACTTACCAAATGGTTCGTTCTAAACCAAAATGATCCGTCAGCACGTCAGTATTTATATTGTGAAATACCCTACCATTATGTCTGGACAAATAAGTTTTGGAAGACAAGTAAAAGAGGTGCTGACAAGATCCTTCCAAGAATGTACTCTGTCTCTCCACAAGATATTGAAAGATTTTCTCTGCGCCTACTCCTGATGCATATCAAGGGTAAGTAATATTCATCTAATTGTCCATTATTAGATCATCCTGACTTTTTTATAAGTTTTAATTATTTTCTTTATGTTGTTTACAGGTGCTGCATCATTGGAAGATCTGAGAACAGTGGAAGGACACACATATGAAACATATTCTGGCAGCAAGGGCCATGGGATTATTGCATGATGACTCAGAGTGGGACATGGAAGAAGCATCTTTATTTAGAATGCTCGGTGAGCTTCAACAGCTATTTGCTGCAATCCTGAACCACGCCAACATCACAAGAGGACTTGATTTATACAACAAATATAAAAATAACACAATGGAAGACTGACTCACAGCAAATACATGGCCGAGCAGCAAACACTTGCTGATATCGAAGACCACTTATGACAGTTTGCTAAAGATTGCAAAAGTTGTGAACAACCTCAGGGGTGGGATTCAGCCGGTTCTGTCCGGTTCTGGAGAACCGGTTGTTAAAATAGCAGCCGGTTCCCAGAACCGGCAAGAAACAGCTGTGGCGATCCGGTTCCCTGTATTCATTTGTGTTAGTGTCTCTTTAAGACACTAGCACAAATGAATCCCGTACCTCTGCGCCACACTTCCTGGTTCAGTAAAGCCTGTCGGCTCCCTGATCCAGCGTGCAGCGACGCGATGACGCTGCAGACAGGAGCTCCTCCTCCTGCCGTCTGTCAGAGTGCAGAGTGCCGCGGAGGAGGACGGGAGACACAGGAGAGGCCGGTGCTGCTTGGATCAGGTAAGCCGTTCAGTGAGCCGAAGGTGCAGGGAGAGGGGCCGCATAAGATGGGAACGGTTACTATATGTGGCTATATGGGCAGAGGAGGCCATAATGGGATGGTATCTGCAGGTGAAAGGGGCCATAATAGGATGGTATCTGCAGGGGGAAAGGGGCCATAATAGGATGGTATCTGCAGGGGGAAAGGGGCCACAACAGGATGGTATCTGCAGGGGGAAAGGGGCCACAATGGGATTGTATCTGCAGGGGGAAAGGGGCCATAATAGGATGGTATCTGCAGGGGGAAATGGGCCACAATAGGATGGTATCTGCAGGGGGAAAGGGGCCATAATAGGATGGTATCTGCAGGGGGAAAGGGGCCATAATAGGATGGTATCTGCAGGGGGAAAGGGGCCATAATGGGATGGTATCTGCAGGGGGAAAGGGGCCATAATGGGATGGGATCTGCAGGGGGAAAGGGGCCATAATAGGATGGTATCTACAGGGGGAAAGGGGCCATAATAGGATGGTACTTGCAGGGGTTAAGAGTCCACAATAGGATGCTACTTGTAGGGGGAAAGAGGTCACAATAGGATGGTATCTGCAGGGGGAAAGATGCCACAATAGGATGGTACTTGCAGGGGGAAAGGGGCCATAATGGAATGGGATCTGCAGGGGAAAGAGGCCATAATGGGATGGGATCTGCAAGGGGGGAGAGACCACATGGGATGGGATCTGTAGGGGAAAGCAGCCACATGGGGTGGGATCTGTATGGGGAAGGTCGTCCGTTCCAATTTTAGCAGGGCTCCTTTAGTAATAATTTTTAAAAACTGTAGAAAAACCATTTAATACAATAAGAGTGACAATGATGGGAACAACTGATACTGGACAGGAGAGTGAAGGTAGAGGAGTGGCAGAAGAGGAAAGAGATTATACTTTAAATTACTTGTATTTTTGGTTGAGGAAAGTGCATGAAAATGGGTGTGGCTAACAAAATGGGTGTGGTTACAGAATGGGTGTGGTTTTTAAATGGGCGGGGTTTACAGAGAACCTGTTGTTAAAAATTTGAATCCCACCCCTGGACAACCTTCCCCATCAGATGCATATCAAATGTGTGACATTGTTGATGTGGAAAGGGAGAAACATGAATCTGAACGACTGCAGTTTCTGATGAACCTAGAACAATGAGGCGCCTTTGAAGCAATCATGAATGCAGTTAATAATCCAACCACGTCACCGCCGAGCCGCTCGGATCTGTGCTCGTACTGCGGGTGGTGGCTCGAGCCTCTCACGTCGCCCTGCAAGGGAGTTGGCGCTACACGTGGGGACTTGGGTGAGGAGTTCCACGGCCGGGGCCGTGGCGTTTTGGTTTGGATTGTAAGTTCGTGACGCGACCCGCGGGTTGTGGTGATTGTAGGCACCACCGCTGCGGTGAAGGTATGGGGTCTCCCGGGAGCGGTGTAATGGCGCAGCTAGGTGTTGACCCCTCCGTGGGTAGGGGATGTTGGTCCCGGGGCCCGGTTGGCGAGGGCCGGGGTGCAGGGTGAAGTGTTGCGGTGCAGTGCCTGATGGCACTGGTGTACTCACTCTGACACAACACACTGGAGTCTCTGGTAAACCAAACGGACTGATGAACAGGGCCCGCAGCTGCTGCAGCTTCTCCCGGAATAGGTTGGTGGTTTCCGCACCTCTGTGTGTAAATGTTTGACTCCTATGCCTAGACACCGGTAGTCCGCTCCCCGACTTGTATATGCCGTAGGAGCCCGTTTGCCCACAGACGCTGGCCCTTTGGGTCTCTATGCCTTGGCGGTGGCTTTACCCTGTATGGTTGGGCTGTTGTCTTTTACTGGGACTTGTGTGGGATAGGTCCTAAAGTCCAGTCCGCAATCAGTTGATTTGACTCGGCCCTGTCGGTTCAGGGCTTTGTACTGGGTCTGACTACCCCTCCTGGTGCTCCGGTTTCCAATCGGTTCCCCGGTTCGGTACCGACGGGCCACCGCCCGACCCCGGTCCCTACGGTTCCACCGGCTGTAATCCCAGCTCCTGCAGGCGGCCACCACCGTCTGCCTCTTTGCCAATGGTGACTGGGCTCCGACCCAGCCACCCAGTAGTCTCTTGGCAGGCCTGGACACAGGACTGCCTGTGAACTTGACTGCTCTCCAGCTCCTTCAGACTACTCTCCACTAGAACCTGAACTGTTCTGTGTGTTTTCCCGCCCCCAGGCCTGTGAACTCCTCGGTGGGCGGAGCCCACCGCCTGGCTCCACCCCCTGGTGTGGACATCAAACCTGGATGGTGGGGATAAGGCTTTTAGTTTGACTGGTGTTACCTAATCGGGAGGGGGTGTGGTATTGTGTGTGACTACCTGGGAGAACCTGACTAGTCCAGGGCATCACATATAAGGCTTTGACATCTACTATACTTGGGAATGGTGGCATTGTAAAAACAGTTGCTCCTACCGGTTTGGCAGCTACATTACTAAAAGGTAATTTTAATTACGATTACAGAATACTGAAAAGCATAGATTTAAGATGTCTGTATTGAGGATTTTTTTTGTTTTACGCAGGCGGTAAAACAGTCCACTCCGGATTTGGAATTTCAATTCATTTGAATGAGAGAACTTTATCAAGTATTAAAGAAGGAACCTCAGTCTGCCGAGAGCTTCGGGATACTAAGCTTATTATATGGGATGAAATTTAAATGTCTCACATTCATCTTTTCAATGCCGTTGATAGAAGCTTACATGTTCTCCTTCACAATGAAGAACCTTTTGGTGGGATCCCGATTGTTATTGGAGGAGATGTTTGTCAGGAAGCTCCAGTTGTACTTCACGGAAATTGCATTAGTATTGTAGAGGTATGTGTCAAGAGCAGTCCAGTCTGGAAATCCATCAAGGAACTGAAATTAATTAGGAACGTGCGAGTCAATCCTGATGAGGTAGAGTTTTGTGAGTGGCTGCTAACTGTTGGATCAGGAGTTGAAGATGGGAATCCAGTGGATTTTGTGAAGCTGAACAAAGACATGCTGACTTATGACGTTGTGACGAGCATATTTGGGAATGACCTGGACTCTCTCACTCCTGCTGATCTTGCTTCCAGAGCAGTATTATGCCCTAAAAACTGTGACAAGCTGACTGTCAATCAACATGTCTTGAACATGCTTGGAGGTCAGACTAAATCATACTTCAGTGTCGACAAGATTTCATCCTGTGGACAGAAGAAGAAAGAGCTCAGTACCCCATCGAATTTGTACATTACCTGACTTCTATGGCCCTCCCTCCTCATATGCTGAACCTTAAAGGGGTTATCCGGCTTAATTTGACTTTTTTTTTATTATTACCCTATTGGGCTACATTGGGGCAGGTAAGTAGATAGTGACCACTTACCTGCCCTGCTGTCAGCACCTCTCCCCCGGCTCAGAGCGGTCATGTGACTGCTCCTGCCGTGATTTTGCTGCTTCCGGTCATTTCATGTCAACATGGGCAGGACCATGTTGACATGCAAATCTGGGCACAGCTTGTTGCTGCCCTGCTGGCCGGCTACAGTGCGTGGAGTCCCCGCCCCCTTCCCTGCACCCTCCCACACATTCCACCGCACTCTGTACTCTCCCCGCCCACGGTGTCACCGCCAGCACCTCAGGAGAGCAGGAGTGCCCGTGCAGTCTGTGTCCCGCTCCAGCCCTGCGGCTGCTCGCACTGCAGGCTCAACAGCTTCTCACCCTGCAGCGCAGACAAACGCGGGGGGTGACGATCACTGCCATCAGGATGTTAGATGAGATCATTACCTGCTGTGACGATCTTTGCTTCACTCCTGTCAGCGCTGTTACTGCCTTCTATGCCTGCTGCGTTCTCACGTTACTAGTGGTGACGTCACGGGTGATACTGCTGAGAACGCGGCGGGCATAGAAGGCAGTGACAGCGCTGACAGGAGTGAAGCGAAGATCGTCACAGCAGGTAATGATCTCATCTAACTTCCTGGCAGCAGCGCTCGTCATCCCCTGCAGTGACCTGGGCTATTGATGTTAGCTCAGGTCACTGCATTACTCTCCCAGCCAATGGCGAACATTCTGTTCTTCATTGACTGGGACAGTGACTATGGTATGGATTGACGTGGGACCCCCTTATTGGATTAGGCTGGACCCGGATTTGTTTTTCTTTTCAATAAATTGGTGAAAGAGGGATTGTTTTGGGGAGTGTTTTTTCAAATAAAACTTTTTTTTTGTTGTCAATTTTTTTATTACTGACTGGGTTTGTGATGTCAGGTATCTGATAAACACGTGACATCACTAACCCCAGGGCTTGATGCCAGGTGACATTACACATCTGGCATCTACCCCATATATTACCCCACTTGCCACCGCACCAGGGCAACGGGATGAGTTGGGGCGAAGCACCAGGATTGGCACATCTAATGGATGCGCCACTTCTGGGGCGGCTATGACCTGCTATTTTTAGCCTGGGGAGTGTCCAATAACAGTGGACCTCCCTAGTCTGAGAATTCCAGACCACAGCTGTCCGCTTTACCTTGGCTGGTGATCCAATTTGGGGGGGACCCCATATTTTTTGTTTTAAATTATTTATTTAATTTAAAATAACAGTGTGGGGTGCCCTCTGTTTTGGATTACCAACCAAGGTGAAGCTGCCAGCTGTGGTCTGCAGGCTGCAGCCGTTTGCTTTACCCTAGCTGGCTACAAAAGTATGGGGGACCCCACGTCGTTTTTTTTTTTAATTATTTATTTATTTTTTGGATAAATACAAGCACCATTTAATGCCAAATGAAAGTCACTAAAGGGTGCCAGCTTAGAATATGCAGGGGGGTAGGACATTATATGTCTTTCTCATCTATCTATCTACCTACCTATCTATCAATGATTCTATCTATCTATCTATCTATCTATCCCTCTATTCATTAATTCATCCCTCTATCTCTCTGTCTCTATATCTATCTATTCATCTCTATATCTACTCATCTATTTATCTTTCTTGCTGCTTCCGTTTTTTGCGGTCCGCAAAAAAACGGAAGGCACACGGATGACACACGGATGCATCCGTGAAAAAATGGACCGTTTTTTGCGGACCGCAAAAACGGAATGGTCATGTGAATGTAGCGTGTGTTCTGTGTGTGTGTGTTGTGTGTGTGTGGCGCAGAGCCCGATGTGTGCGTGTATTGTATGTGCGTATGTTGTGTGTGTGGCGCAGAGCCAGATGTGTGCGCGCGTGCGTTTGTTGTGTGTGTGTGTGTGTGGCGCAGAGCCTGATGTGGGGCTGTTATTTCCATTGCTAGAGTGATAACAGGTCAGGTGCTGGGGCAGAATACTGACAGGGAATGTGTGTGCAGAGGGCGGGGCTGGCAGGGGGCGGGGCTTGACACTGAGGCCGGGCGGTGCCAGCTCTGACTGTGAGGTTTTGCATAGGAAGTGGTCAGTTTGCTGGAGCAAAATGTAAACAAAGAGCTGCAGAGAATAAAGGGATAATTCAAGAGGAACAAAAGTTAGAAAACAAAAAATAACAATGTAGGGGTGTTTTATATGACAATACAGCACAGATAAACTCAAAATTTTTTGGTTAGCTAATGTCGGAAAACCCCTTTAAGAAAGGCTGCTGTGTCATGCTACTCATAGTTACATAGTTACTAAGGTTGAAAAAAGACCTAGGTCCATCTAGTTCAACCTTCCTCCACCAGTTCTACATTTGGTCACAAAGTCATTTATAACCAACAATGTTGTGTGTACTGAGGAAATCATCCAGCCCTTTTTTGAAAGCTGTTATAGTATCTGCCATTACTACCTCTTGTGGTAGGGCATTCCACAGTCTGACTGCTCTAACTGTAAAGAACCCTTTCCTATTTAGCTGTCGGAATCGCTTTTCTTCCACTCGCAGTGAGTGCTCCCTGGTCCTTAGTATTGTCTTTGGAAGAAATAAGTCATGTGCCAGTCCTTTATATTGACCACACATGTATTTATACATATAAATGAGATCTCCTCTGAGACGTCTTTTTTCTAAGCTAAACATATCTAACTTTTTTAACCTGTCATCATATGGGAGGCCTTCCATTCCTTGTAGTAGTCTAGTTGCCTGCCTTTGAACTGACTAACTTTTGAATGTCCTTTTTAAAATGTGGAGCCCAAAACTGAATCCCATATTCCAGATGTGGCCTTACAAGTGATTTATAGAGGGGTAACAATACGTTGGGATCACGGGATCTAATCTCTCTTTTTATACACCCTAGAATCTTGTTTGCTTTTGCAGCTGCTGCTTGACATTGAGTGCTGCTGCTCAGCTTATTTGTAATGAGAATACCCAAGTCCTTCTCCTGTTCTGTAGTCCCGAGTTTACTTCCATTTAATGTATACGTAGTTATAGGATTACTCCATCCTAGGTGCATTACTTTACATTTATCAACATTTAAATCTCATTACTCCGCAATCTAAATCCTAACAAAGGACTGTGCAATGGTACTCGATTAATCGTAGAAACTCTTGGCACAAATCTCATATTTTTTCTGGGGAGCGTCGTGATCAAAAGGTTCTTATTCCAAGAATACCATTGGACACTAGCAAAAATTGCGATATCCCAGTTAAGCTAACAAAAAAAACATTCCCACTTCATCTGGCTTATTCCATGACAATTACAAAATCGCAAGGACGATTCAATAATATTGGAGTTCTCCTACCTGATCCTGTATTCACACATGGTCAATTATACACAGCATTCTCTAGAGTAACAAGTAGTAAAGGTCTTACAGTTCAAATTGTACCTGGTAGAAGTCAAGGAAAGATCTTTGAAATTGAGGAAAATGACTATACATTTAATTTTGTTTACAGAGAAATTTTAACTTATGTTTCGTTATGAAATTTGTTTAGATGCTGGAATGAATAAAAAAATGCACATCTTATTGAATACAGCTTGTTTTCGATTTTACACTGTAAATAAAATGTATCATTAGTATTATTCACATTTTTGATGATTATTATTGTTATTAACTTCATTTTAATTTAAATATCACCTGCGTAAGTGCTACTGAATGTTGTCATTATTAACTTTAGTTTAATCACCAGCAGCGTTAATTAGATAGCAATGAGCGTGCTGAGTGTTAGCTGGCTGGAAACAGCTAGTATATACATATACACAGTCATGGCCAAAAGAGTTAGCACTCTTGAAGTTGTTCCAGAAAATGAGGTATTTCCCTTAAAAAATAATAATACACCCCACACATCGACCCTCTCCGTAATATCTCTCCCACACTGCCTCTATGTATAATATCCACACACACACTGGACTATTGTATAATACCCCCCTCCCCCTCACACACACACTGCTACTTGCATCACTTTGTTAAGAAAGAAGTAGTGGGCTTCACAATGTAATAAATATAAATAAAGGGAGGGGTGCTAAGAAAAAAAAAATATGGAAAAAAAATTAATTATAACATGAGAGGAAAAAAGCTGCAAAGTAAAAATGTTCACATCCAGCTCTTTATATATAATCATGGCTTTTATTGATACAAAACATAAGGCTGACAAAAACAAAGGCTAAAAACACAATTATCAAGAGAAAAAGAATGGAAGAAATAGGGGGATGGATATAATAATCCTGTACTTATCCCCAAGGAAGTATCAGGGCACTGATAATAGAACGCACAATAAGTATATAAACAATACCTGACTGTAGAGCCTCATGTTAAAGGTAATGTGGCAGTAAGTCAATAGAGGATTGTTTTGTCAGCCTTACATCTTTTATATCAATAAAAGTCATACGTATATACTGTATATATACATTTGGTGGCAGACTGCACGGCTACTATGGGGCCAGTGAGTCAGGGGGCCCGGTGCCAGTGCCAGCCCCTCCTTGCCCGCAGGTCCTCACCCATCATCACACAAAGCAATGATGAGAGAGGGAGCGTGGCGCTCCGCTCCATCCTTCATCATTCTTCCCCTGTGCCTGCATTTGATGTCTCCGCAGCACAGTGAGGGGAGACCCAATTAGAAAGTCTGCAATGTGGCCGCATGATTTTTATGTACGCCCTTGGCTGCCACGTACAACCAACAGTTCTTTTCAGGGCTATTTCAAATATATTATATTCTCTAATAACACTGCTCATAACTGCAATTAGTGCAGGGAGAGCAGCTGGAATAGGAATAGTGTATTAGAGGATTCTAGTCAGGGGTAATTGCCTTACAGTCCTTGGTATTGCCACATGCAATCAAAAGTCCTATCAGGGCCAATTTAAATAGATTCTATTCTCTAATAATACTGCTCTTACCTGCGTACATAAGTTAAAATGTGCAAGTGTGCGGTAACAGATAGAGAAGTGGACGTCCCGCTGGTGGTAGTGCACGCAGAGGGCATTGGCCAGGGTAAACTGGACCTGCTGTGGTAACACAGCAAACACATGCATCATCTAGACCAGGTGTCTGTAAGACATGGGCTGCATACCATCCCTGAGGCTGCCTCCTGCGGCCTGCTAACACGTGGACCCCGACGATCATGGCCGGTGCAGGGGCCAGGGTCATCAGTGGTTTTTTTTTCAGATTAATGATTTGCCAAGCTCACTACACAACTATTCCAAGCTTAAGCTTAAGATACCTTCACTGACGTTGGGATCCCGGTTTATTGGTCAGAACAAAAATCACAGCAGTCATTATCTGGTTGCTTTCTGCCTGCCGTTACCGACATCTTACAAGATTCATAATGTTTTCCATAGACCTCTGTTAAAGAAATCTGAAATTCATTAGAATTTCAGGTGATCAAAATTGGTGATTCTTGTTTTGTTCGCCGATCTTTACAGTATCTGGTTCATTGGCGAGATTACAGTCCTAAGGAGAGGACTTTGGTATCAGCTTCACATATCCATGATGAGCGGCTAGTTAGGATATTCCATAGTCTCCATCCTGAGACAGCATAGGGCCTCCTAGTTTGAGGGACAGCTTCGGAGCCCTGCATTTCTGCTATACCATAGTCAGCTTGACACTTACATTATACTTGTTACATGAGACGAGAACCCGAGCAGTCCGATTTGCTCGATACAAGTACCGAGTACCTGATCATTTTAGTATTATTATTTTGCTCATCACTATTAATAAGAAATTCTGAAGATAGCACATGATATATTTGTTTTTATGTAAAAAAAAAAGTCTATTGTTAGGGAGAAATTTTCTGTTTTTGGATGCTCTGGAGTTTTTATGGTCAGAGTCGTCACTCTCTAAACACCAGTGATACGTTTGTGGGTACAGACCCTTTGTACCATAACACAGGCTCAACCTGGAGGGGTATAACTAAGTGATTACCTCATCTTCACTAGAGCCTCTGATGGTGAGGATAGGCTTCTGCTGGATGGTAGTCGCCAGGTGCTACTCCAGGGAATCAAGGCACTGTGGCAGCTGACCCCAGGTCAGACAGGAACAGTCTCTGGTGCAGGCAGGATGATGGGTACAGCGGGCACAGCTAGTATGGCAGGTACAGCAGGTGCTGCTGGTATTGCAGTTGCGGCAGGTACAGCGGGTAAAGCAGGTACGTCAAAACATGTCTTCCGCAGCTCAGGATCACAGGCTTGAGGAGAAACACATGGAAGAAATTGGGGATTTAGAAGCTTCGTTTTGTATGACACGGCACTGCTGGAGCACCTTGAAGGGAACAATAAAGCAAGGACCCAACTTCTAGAAAGGCATCTTGAGACTAAGGTATCTGGAAGAGAGTCATACCATGTCTCCAGACCGGAATGAGGACGGATCCAGCCATCTCTTATCCACATGCTGTTTCAATCAAATAGAGGAGCGCTCAAGAGAGGCCTTTTTCTCTGCCCAGATTTCAGAGAAGCTCTTGATGAGAACGTTGGCCGCAGGGTTACTGGAGGTGGTAACCACAGGGAAAGGAATTTTGAGCTGTTGTTCATGTACTATGAAGAATGAAGAGTTAGAGGAGGATTAACTCATGTGATTTTTATAGGAGAACTCTGCCCATGGAAGATGTTTGACCTAATCACTGTGATGATCGTTGACAAAGTGCCACAGCAAATTCATCAAAATTTGGTTGACTCGCTCTACTTGACCATTGGACTGCAGTTGGTAGGCCAATGAAAAGTCCAAGTTGACATCCAGCAGCTAACAGGTGTCCCTCCAGAATCGTAATGTGAAATAGACACCTCTATCAGACACAACGTGGAGAGGTAGACCGGGAAGGTGGTAGACAAGTTGGATAAAGTACTCAGCGAGCATGGCCACAGAACTGAACTGGGCCATTTTAGACAATCTTTTCACTAATACCCAGCTGATGGCGCAACCAGTGGACACCGGTAGGTTAGTGATAAAGTCTATCTGGATGTGCTGCCAGGCAGTGAGAAACACAGGTAGATAGTAGTTGCCCAACACACTATATAGAGAAAAAGACATGGATCGCACATCCCAAAAATACAATGATCTAAAGCCGCTAGGCAAAAAATTAAATAATAAAACATGAGGTTCTTTGTTACCATTCTGATCAGATTCTATTAAGCCCACTGCCACGTCAAGCGAACCTCTTAGTGGGTCCCTATTCTAAACCTTGTGGTGCGGCACTGTGCACTAACCGTTTCTGCATGCTGCAAAGCGAAACCCCCATGGCTCCAGGCCCTACCACCCCAGTGACACGAAACCACCACAACAGCAGCCACCACACAGTACTAGCACACTGTGAGAGGCGCTGTGCACTCACCTCCCAATGGCTCCCATATGTGAACTGGGAGCAAAAAAGGCTGACCCCTCCTGCAGTCTCCTGCTGATTAAAATCGCCTATGCCAAATTGGGGGAGTGCAGATCCAAACAAAAAGCAGAGGGGGGATAGAATGTTGTTTAACACACTTTATAGAGAAAAAGACGTGGATCGCACATCCCAAAAATACAATGATCTAAAGCCGCTAGACAAAAAATTAAGTAATAAAACATGAGATTCTTTGTTACCATTCTGATTAGATTGTACTAAACCCACTGCCACATCACGACGAACTTCTTAGTGGGTCACTATTCTCAACCTTGTGGTGCGGCACTGTGCACTAACTGTGGAGAGGTAGACCGTGAAGGCAGTAGACATTTTGGATAAAGTGCTCAGCGAGCATGGCCACAGAAAGAAGATTGGACAAAGTGGCGTGAAGTGGGCCACTTTAGACAATCTTTTCACTAATACCCAGCTGATGGAGCAACCAGTGGACACCGGTAGGTTAGTGATAAAGTCTATCTGGATGTGCTGCTAGGCAGTGGAAAGCACAGGTAGATAGTAGTTGCCCAGCACCAAGCTACTTAGGGGTCTTATTACGGACACATGAAGGATAGGCCAAAACAATGTCCACAATGTCCTTGTGTAGGGATGGCCACCAGTAATGCCACAAGATAAGAAAAGTCGTTTTCTTGTGGCTGGCGTGATCAGCCAACTTAGAGGAGTGACCCAACTACAGCACCTGCTTCCCATCGGCTTCAGCAATGAAAGTCTTTCAAGGTTTGATTTGTTTCAGGTTCACCGACTTTCCCGGTGTTTGCCAAACAGTTTGTAGAACATATCATAGCCCCAATTAAATCAATGGGAGGAAAAACCAAAAGGTATAGACAATACCTTCAGGGGGCCAAAAAGCTGCCAAAACAGCTGGAAGCACAGCCATTAGCTTCCTAGCTACTAACCCAAGAAATATTGAGGTGGATGTGTGACTGGTGTAGGTCTGCTGTGTTGGGAGCCCACTTACCTCAACAGCTCAAACTGCTTTTCTGCTCAGCTGTACTCAGGTGGCAACACTATTGGCATCAATTGCCCCAGACTACCAATAGAGTTGTGGCGCAGCAGTCAGGCATGGGCGATGCATGAGACAAGGTCTGGGCCAACATTTACAGCTTTCAAATTGGGTAGGTGACTGACTGGTGCAGGCCTGCTGTGCTCTGAGTCCCCTGCCATTACCGGCAACACACAACATAGCGACCCAACTTGAAGTCTCCACATTTAACCCCTTCAGCCCCAGAGCGTTTTCCGTTTTTCCGGGTTTTTTTGCTCCCCTTCTTCCAAGAGCCGTAACTTTTTTCTTTTTCCGTCAATCTTGACATATAAGGGCTTGTTTTTTGCGGGCCAAGTTGTACTTTTAAATGAAACCATAAGTTTTACCATATAGTGTACTGGAAAACAGCACACAAATTACAAGTGTGGAAAAACTGCAAAAAAAAGTGTGATTGCAAAATAGTTTTTGGGATATTTTATTCACCATGTTTTCTATATGGTAAAACGGATGTGTCGGTGTGATGTCTGAGGTCGGTGCGAGTTTGCAGACAGCAAACATGTATAGGTTTATGTCGCGGGCGGAGGAGGGGACGCCGCGCTCTCCCACTGCTCGGGTCCGGCTGCCGCTGCGGCTGCTGCGGCCTGCTGCTGCTGCTGCTCGGTGGCTCGAGCGATGGGCCGGATCCCGGGGACTCGAGCAGCGCTCCTCGCCCGTGAGGGAAAGGGGATTGGGTTTTGGGATAGTTTATTGTCCGTGACGCCACCCACGGCTGTGGTGATTAAGTGGACACCACCGCTGCTCTGTCTGGGGAGCCCGGGAGTGATGGTACGGAGCAGCCAGTTGTTTTTTGTTTTTTTTAAATTCTTTATTTATACAACAGACCCTTACAAACCATAAAGTAATCAGTTGGCAAAATAAACAAAAACAATTGAACAGAGTTTGGGAGAATACATCTCAATACAAAGTCACCAACATCTGAGCCAACCCAACAAGTTATCGAACGGGTCCGTTCTTTTACAATTTTTATCAAAGGCAAGAAGGAGAAGTACCAAAGGGAGGCAAGAGTGCCTGAAGATCATTCAGACATCTCTCAACAAAGAGTTGAGCAGCCAGTTGTTGATTTGCCCCTCCGTGGGTAGGGGTTTTGGTGATCCCGGGGCCCAGTGATGGGGTTG
The DNA here is from genome assembly GCF_048569485.1 of Anomaloglossus baeobatrachus. NCBI lineage: Eukaryota > Metazoa > Chordata > Amphibia > Anura > Aromobatidae > Anomaloglossus > Anomaloglossus baeobatrachus. The sequence continues at coordinate 538,859,853 of NC_134357.1, read as the reverse complement.
GTATGGTGGACAGGCGGGTATGGGGCCTGTGGAGGTGCAGGGGCGCAGGGGCAGCGCTGTGCCGCACGGCACGGAGGTACTCACTCAGCCAGTAAACACGACACAGTTCTCGGTAAACAAACGGCTGGTTGGACGGGTCCCTCGGACGGTTACGGTGCTGCGGTTCCCTGCAGTTAGCAGTGACGGTCTCTTCCTTACCCCTATGTAAAGTCTCTTGGTAGCGATGGGTCCCCACCGGTTACCCACTCCTCGGCTTCAATCTGGGCCGAAAGAGCCCTACTTTGCCCGCAGGTGCTGGCCCTGGGAAACTGGTGCCCTGGCGGTGGCGGTGTCTCCCCTTCACGGTCGGACTGTTGCCTTCAATCGGGACTTGGTTGATAGGAGACAGAGGTCCCCTTCACTGACGGATTTGGCAAATTATGGCGACTCCTAGCCTTGCCGGGATCCGAAAGGCCCCTGCCCTGGTGCTGACAGTCCTTCGTATACTGCTCCGGTACCGCCGGGTCACCACCCGTCCGCGGTCCTTCCAGCAACCTCCAAGCAGTCCCCCTGCAGACTATCACCGCCGTCTGCTGACCTTGCTGTCTCTCAGTCCGGGGCACACACCCGGACCAACTTCAGGCTTTCTTAACTGTTCCTTTTTACTTCTTCACTCAAGCTCCTCTCCTTTGCTCCTCTACCACTTCACCTCCTTCTACTTTCACTTCCTAAACTGTACTCCTTACTGCTTCACTTCCCTAGCTTAACTGCCTGGTTTTCCCGCCTCCAGGGCTGTGAACTCCTCGGTGGGCGGAGCCAACCACCTGGCCCACCCCCTGGTGTGGACATCAGCCCCTGGAGGAAGGCAACAAGGATTTTAGGTTAGCTTAGATGTATCTGCCGGGAATGTGGGGTGCATGTGATGTTGTGACCTGTGACCCCTGGCTTGCCCAGGGCGTCACATTCCCCCTTAGCAAAACGCAGACCGTCCTCGGGCTGCCCGTCCAACACCGGTTTTATTTTACTTTTGTTTTTCTGTAAAGATAAAACGGTAACATATATACAATTTATGGCATCATCCCACATCGGGAGGTTCGGTTCTGAAACGTTGCAAACATTAAAACGGTTAACGGTTACGGTCTCCGCGCTCTCCCACCCAAGTAACCTGGCCCTGATGCTGCCCCTAAAACCCAGGCAGCACCCCTTGACCCCAGTCCTGAACCAGTTACCCGAGCGGGATCTGTCCTTCCCCTCCAGAGGGTAGCCACCGGTTCCTGTGGTGGCTGGGCCCCAGCCTGCTCTGTTGTGGGCCCTCCCTCCAACCTGCCTCTCCGGAGGCGGCAATTGCGGAAACGGTAATGGTAACACAACTTATTTACAAGCCACTAGCATCTGTGGTTGCCCTGCAAGTTCACGGGCTTGTCCATAGGAGTTCCTATGCATATTTTTCAAACGGTCCCCACGGGGACAACGGTGGCGGCAACGGCCGGTTTCAATCACAGTAGAATCAGATGACTTTTCGGTTCCATTTCACTTATCATCATTTTCAACTTTTAAATAAACACACTGGTGGTCCCAACGGGGACGGTGCAACGGTGCTCCGCTGCCATCACTCGGAGTCTTTGGCTTCACCTGAGGGAGGGGGTGCAGCACTCACACGGGCCTCTTGGCTGCCCCTCAACTTCGCATCTAGGGCAAACCACCCCATCTCTCCATAGTGCCGGGTGTACTGCACTATGTCGCCCGGTATCAGGTTACGACCGGGGTGCTCCTCGGGCAGGTGGGCATTCACATCCCACCGGGCTACAAACACTTCGGCCTCCAGGCCTGGTTAATAAATAAATCCATAGCCCCGGCGGACATCAAACCGCCTCACCTGTCCCTCATACAGCGGGCCCCGGACACGGAAAGTCGCTTGTCTCAGACTCTCTTTTTCTCTGATTGCACGGGCCACCAGCTCCGCTTTCTTCCTTTCCCTCTCACCGATCTCCAGGCCCAGCGGTACCGGCTCCCTGTCCCAATACGGCGCTGCTGCGAGCTCCGGCGCACGGGTCGGGCCCCGCGGGACATTCTGGACGCTGCCCACTGTCAGGGATCTGGGCGGCAGGTCCCGCGGCGTCTTGGCCTTGGGCGCCGCCTTGCAGCGGCAACCCGGCGCAACCTCAGCTGAGGTGTGGGGGATGGGCACAGGGGCTTTCTGCGGCTGGGCCTTCGGCACGGAACAGGTTATCAGCTCCGGCTCGGGGGACTTCTCAGGGGATGCCTCCGGTTCAGACTTCGGGGTCTTCCAGGGCAGCACCTCCGGTTTGCTACGGGCTCCGGCTACAGGTCGGCCCGCTGGGGCGGGCAGGCTGGGTATCGCTACCGGTTGCGGTGGCAGCGGGCCTAGTGGCGGGGTCACGGCTTCTGAGACGGGTGGCGAGGGAGGCAGCAGAGGGAGAGGGTTTGGACCGGGTCCCGCAGCCGCGATGACCGGCCCTTCAAGGGCATCGGGGCGTGGGTCACTCACCCTCCCTTCCTCCGCTTCCTCCTCGCGTCTCCGCACAGTCGCTATGACATCCGCCATGTCGGTCTCCCACTCCTCCATGAGGAGCTGCATCTTGACCTGCAGCCTCTGGTAGAGCTGCGCGGTCCGGATCTCCACCCACGCCGCGGTTCCAGGCGCGGGGGCTACGGTGCTGCGGGACGGCATCCACATGTTGCTGGCGGCTTCTCCCAGGAACAAGATGTCTGCAGAGTCCAGGCGTCCCTGCTTTTATAGCCGTGGCTACATGCGACCAGTCGCCATTTCGTCCCCCTTAGCCTCTTTCCGGCCCCTCCTCTATCGGGGCGGGGTTTTGGCCTTCGCGCCTCTGCTACTCGAGAAGGCGCTCGAGCGGGAACTTTTCGCGCTAAAGATGGCGACTTCTGAAATTTTCCGGCCGGATACCTCCGGCGGTCACAAGGCGCACCTCTACCCAACGGCAGAGCGGTAAGATCCTGTTTGTGACGCCAAGTTGTCACGGGCAGAGGAGGGGACACCGCGCTCTCCCACTGCTCGGGTCCGGCTGCCGCTGCGGCTGCTGCGGCCTGCTGCTGCTCGGTGGCTCGAGCGATGGGCCGGATCCCGGGGACTCGAGCAGCGCTCCTCGCCCGTGAGTGAAAGGGGATTGGGTTTGGGATAGTTTATTGTCCGTGACGCCACCCACGGTTGTGGTGATTAAGTGGACACCACCGCTGCTCTGTCTGGGGAGCCCAGGAGTGATGGTACGGAGCAGCCAGTTGTTGATTTGCCCCTGCGTGGGTAGGGGTTTTGGTGATCCCGGGGCCCAGTGATGGGGTTGGTATGGTGGACAGGCGGGTATGGGGCCTGTGGAGGTGCAGGGGCGCAGGGGCAGCGCTGTGCCGCACGGCACGGAGGTACTCACTCAGCCAGTAAACACGACACAGTTCTCGGTAAACAAACGGCTGGTTGGACGGGTCCCTCGGACGGTTACGGTGCTGCGGTTCCCTGCAGTTAGCGGTGACGGTCTCTTCCTTGCACCTATGTAAAGTCTCTTGGTAGCGATGGGTCCCCACCGGTTACCCACTCCTCGGCTTCAATCTGGGCCGAAAGAGCCCTACTTTGCCCGCAGGCGCTGGCCCTGGGAAACTGGTGCCCTGGCGGTGGCGGTGTCTCCCCTTCACGGTCGGACTGTTGCCTTCAATCGGGACTTGGTTGTTAGGAGACAGAGGTCCCCTTCACTGACGGATTTGGCAAATTATGGCGACTCCTAGCCTTGCCGGGATCCGAAAGGCCCCTGCCCTGGTGCTGACAGTCCTTCGTATACTGCTCCGGTACCGCCGGGTCACCACCCGTCCGCGGTCCTTCCAGCAACCTCCAAGCAGTCCCCCTGCAGACTATCACCGCCGTCTGCTGACCTTGCTGTCTCTCAGTCCAGGGCACACACCCGGACCAACTTCAGGCTTTCTTAACTGTTCCTTTTTACTTCTTCACTCAAGCTCCTCTCCTTTGCTCCTCTACCACTTCACCTCCTTCTACCTTCACTTCCTAAACTGTACTCCTTACTCCTTCACTTCCCTAGCTTAACTGCCTGGTTTTCCCGCCTCCAGGGCTGTGAACTCCTCGGTGGGCGGAGCCAACCGCCTGGCCCACCCCCTGGTGTGGACATCAGCCCCTGGAGGAAGGCAACAAGGATTTTAGGTTAGCTTAGATGTACCTGCCGGGAATGTGGGGTGCATGTGATGTTGTGACCTGTGACCCCTGGCTTGCCCAGGGCGTCACATTTACTAGTATCTAAGGGGTTAGAAAAAATTCACAAGCTTGTACAATAAAAGTGGCGTATGTTTTGTGCCATTTTCCGAAACCCGTAGCGTTCTCATTTTTTGGCATCTATGGCTCAGTGATGGCTTATTGTTTGCGCCTTGAGCTGACATTTTTAATGGCATCATTTTTGCGCAGATGCTACGTTTTGATCGCCTGTTATTGCATTTTGCATAAAATTTGTGGCGACCAAAAAACGTAATTTTGGCGTTTGGAATTTTTTTGCCACTACGCTATTTAGCAATCAGATTAATTGATTTCATATTTTGATAGATCGGGAATTTCTGAACGCGGCGATACCAAATATGTGTATGTTTTTATTTTTTTTTAACCCCTTAATTTTCAATGGGGTGAAAGGGGGGTGATTTGAACTTTTAGGTTTTTTTTATTTTTTAAAACTTTTTTTACTTTTTTTTTATTTTACTAGTCCCCCTAGGGGGCTATATGGATCAACAATACGATCGCTCTGCACTATCTGCTGATCACCGCTATAAACAGCAGATATGCTCACTTTCTGCTTCACTTGGCTCCGGGCCAAGAGAAACCAAAAGTGACTCATGTTAGCAACAGGCGTCATCACATGACCCTTTGCTACCATGGCAACCACCGAAAGTCACGTGATCACGCACGTGACTTCCGGTGGGGGCGGTGGTAAGTGAAAATAATGGCCGTGCGCATATACATCTCGCTGCCAGACTTTGGCAGCAAGATGTAAGGGGTTAAATGTTGCGGGTGGAATGCGATTCCACTCGTAACATGCAGGCACACATGTCAGCTGTTGAAAATAGCTGATATGTGCGCGGATCACGGCGACCTGCCCTCGGCAGGGGGAGGGGATTAACCTCACACGATCCGATGAAGGGGTTAAAAAAAATTGGGGGCAGACACCATTAAAGTGGTGTCAATTGCCCCAGAGTACAGGTAGTATAATGGCGCAGTATGGATGCATGGAACAGAGCCTGGAACAAGACCTGGCCCAGCATTTCTAGCTTAAACATTGATCAGTAAGAGGTGCATGAGTGACAGTTGTATGTCTGGTGCTCTGAGACCCCTGCCACTACAGGAAACACACAAGGAGACCTAAATAAGAGTTTCTATTTACAAAAATATTAGCTTGTCATGCCTTAGGAGGAAGCAAAAGGAGGAGGATCATTAGGTGCTTCATACATACAAAAAAGCCAAATTTTAAAATGAACAGTTGACACACCTTTTGATTGTTGCGTCACCAAGGCAGTTGTTAGTGTGACGTCCTGACAAAATCAGGTTGTCACAGGAGACTGCATCCATCTACCAAATGAAGGACTCTCTCCTCCTAGCCTACCAATATCACCCACACACACAGGTACCAACACCAGACACAAAGCCTAGTCACCCCCAAGGACAATAGGGACACACCAGTGGACGGGGCCAGGCAGCTGGTGACGCCCACCTAGGGGCTCTGAAGTGTCAGGAGAGGGAACAAGTCAGTTGAAGAGAGAAGATTAGTCTGGACAGAGGAAGAGAGAGGACAGTAGAAGTCTGTAGTCGGGGGTTGTAGCTCCCGGACTACCGGACTACCTGAGCTGACTAATTGGCAGATGGCAGAGCAGGGCCACAGGCGACGGAGATCCGGTCGCGGGAGACCTTAAGTGGACCGGGGCAGGGTTGTAGCCCGCCGGTGCCGGCAGCTGGAATCCAGTCCGGAGGCCGTGCACACTCGGGGTACCTGGACCCCAGGGCGAGGACAGCTTCAAGCACCTTTCTGATTAACCAGCAGGAGACAAGATTCCAGGTCTTGACCCACAAGTAGCCCAGATAGAGCGAGACGGAAGCCCAATGCGAGAGATAGGGCGTCTGCAAGTGCCTGCAAAAATCCCAAGGGTCAGATCTTGTGGGCCACAGCTCCCACAGCAAAGACACCGGGAGTGGACTTTTCCCGTTCCATGCGGACTAGTCAACACACGAGACACCAAACTAGAGTGCAGGAGGAAGGGCCCCTGTTCTGTTTACCGGTGTGCGGGACCCGAGCACACCCCTCCGGCGGCTAACGGTATACGGCACTTGGTTTACTACAAGGACTCTGTGTGATTTATTCGAAAACTGTGAGTACACCGGCATCATCCGGTCCAGCCTGCAGACTGCGCCCCAGCATTCCATTCCACCTACACCTGGGCCCCGGGACAACACCTTTCCTACCCGTGGAGGGGATACCATCCTGCTGCCCCGCTCCATCAGCCCTGGGTGCCCCATACCAAGGCAGCGGCGGTGCCACCAACCATCACCGCAACCCACGGGTGGCGCCACTGACAAACTCTCCCCTGTAAATAACCCCTTTTATACAGTTGTAGGTGGCGGGCTGCTGCATGAGCCCCGGATCCGGCTGCCACTCGAGCCACAGCCACGATGCCGAATCAGAGCACCTAGGGTAGCCTCCCCTCCTGTGGTCCGTGTCCCCACCTGACACATTAGTATCATCATCAGCAGTAGCAACAGCAGCCACAACAAAGGTGTCACAGACTGCAATAACACGAGATCAATGGAGCACACTGAAAACTACCCCACTGCCTAGTCTGCGATTGGGATGAAAAAGTTATTGAAGATCCATAACTTGTTCATCTTGATGAAAGCTATGCAGTCTACACTTTCAAGGAAGAACTGTATGAGCATATCTGTCAGGACACCAACCAGCTGCGTTGAAGACATGTTCTGAGAGAAGGTTGGCTGCCATGCATGACAAAACTTCCAAGGTGTGACTGGCAAGCTCAGGCCACTCTTCCATTTTTCAAGACCAAAATCCAAAAGGGTCCAAACCTCCACCCTAAAGGCATCAATGTTGAGCTCTAGATACTTCTGCACCATCGTCTCCAGTTGTTTACTATGTGTCAGACTTATACTCTGCGTTGCTAATGCACAGGATGGACTAAAAATGTGTGCCACAGCTCATAGAGATTGCTTCTGCCACTTGAACTTCTACTGCTAATGTTCCTGTGATGACTCAACATTACTGGAATTGGAAGTTTAAAACTGTGATGCACGCTGTGTGTCTGACTTCTGTCTTGGGAAAAAACATTTTTAAGATTGTGTACAGGCTTATTTCGAAACTCCAGCATGCGTGTGTATCATTCCAGCAACTTGCAAAATTTACTCTTGTGCCTTGGATCTAACAGAGTGGCATCCCAGTTGTCAGCACTATTTCTAATCATAACAATTTAGGTATTATGTTGCAGATACTGTATGAACGCTTCCATGAGGTCTAAATCCATTGTTTGTTGGTGACAGGCTAACACTCAAGCTTGCTTCCTCCGTTGCCTCTCAACCACAAACAACAAACGGGATCAATATCTTCTTCATCTCCTGACTGTTGTGTGCCCATCACTTCTTCCTTGTCCTCCTCCATTTGTTCCTCCACTCCTGCACCTTCACTAACAGTTTGTCTCTTACCATGAGCCCCCCTCGATCGCTGTATTTCACCCATGCCACCCGCCTGTGCGACGACAGTCCGGACCTTAGAGATATTGGTATCCCTTCCGAATCCTCCTCTTCCTCTGGGAACCACCACCTCCTCCCGCTGACTATTGAAAGTGTTCTACAGCATGTAGATGACCAGAATAGTTGATGATGACATCGTCAGCACTAACCACCTTAGTAGCCATTTTGAAACTGGGCAGAAGGGTGCAGAGGTCCTCCCTCTGTGCTCACTTCGCAAGTGTGTTTTGCCCCACGATCGGACTGCGTTGGCCTGGCTATGTGTCATGATATACTGCACCAGGGCTCATCGCTGCTGCAACATGTAAAGAGTGTAATTTCAACGTGTCGGCACATGACATATCAACCGGTAGGCCGATGTAGCGATGCAAGTTGATCAGCCATGGGTTGTGAATGGCAGAAGTGAGCACACAGCGACCATGCATTCTGCAGCAGTGCATCCAGGCTGGGATATTGGCCTACAAATTGCTGTGCAACCAGTTTGAGGATGGGAGCCATGCAAGGTACGTGTTCCTCTGGCATAGAGCTACCACCAGGTTCACATCGTTATCGCACACTAACTTCCCTGGCTCTAGGTTCAGTGAAGACAGCCATTGCTGAAACACTGCCTGGATAGCGGTCCACAACTTTGCTGGTCTGTGTGACTGTGTTCTCCGATGCATTTTAATTTCGAAACTGCCTCAATAGGGTGAGCCCTGGCTGCACAGCACAGATGTGAGTGGGATTCTCTCTGCACTGTTGAAATACGTGTCACATTAACGGAGAGTTTGAGGGCACAGGTGAAGGCCCTAGAGGAGCTGGAGGAGGCAGAAGCAGTGGAGGACGTGATAGATACAGAGGTTTGGCCCGCAAGCCTTGGGGATTTCAAGACTTTTGGAGCAGCAATTTCCCTCCACCTGCTCCCGCAGCCACCAGAGTCACCCAGTACCCAGTCAGAGAAAGCCCCTCACCATGTCTGCTTGTCCAAGTGTCAGTGGTGAAATGCACCCTGTCAAGAGTTTTACAAGGAACGAGTGATGTTGTCTGCGATATGCTTGTGTAGCACAGGCACAGCTTTATTAGAGAAGTAATGGCGACTGGGCCACTTGTACTTGGGGACTGTGACAGCAATCAGCTTTCAGAAGTAGTCTGTATTTCTGTGGCCAATAGATTGGATATGATATAGTTCAAGCTCTTAGATTTGGCATGTGGAGGAGAAAATAATGTTTTACGTGACTACAACTGCAGGACCGAGGGATGGCTGCTGTGCTGAGAGAAGGTGGCGTAGGGTGTGCACAACAAACTGATGGACTGTGTGGGAGATGCAGGCAGAGATGTTTTGGTGGATTGAGAAAGATGCTCGGTGTCTGAGATCAATGAAAAATAGTGGGTATGCCCATTTCCTTAACAGCTGACGGGTTCTCACTCACCTCGAATGTAGTGCGAAAACAAGTGGAGCTTCTGCAACAGGAGACCTGTGTAAGAACATTTGCCACGGTTACGGAGGAGGAAGAAGCAACAGGTGCGGTTGATGGGGTGGCCGGTGGTTGGTGAGGCCAGCTAGGCTATGTTTTTTTTTTTAAATCAGGTTCATTTTTATTTAACAGCAAAATTATACAACACATAAAATAAATTCCCCCCATAGAAATATCACAGAAAGGGGAAAAACCTTTAGTCAATAAGAAAACCCACACAAATAACATAATAAACAATGCACCCGCAGTCCACGTCTCATTTCAATATGGGTCTCAAAGTGCATATTATTTCCCAATATATTCTCCATAGTATAGCTTACCCAGCATCATTATGACATTATATATATATACACATATACATACATACACGCACGCACGCACGCACGCACACACATATACATGCACACACATATACATACACACACATTCCAGCAGTACGCATATCACCCTATTTGAGGAAATTTGTTAACCGGTCAGAAGGAGAAGGACCTGGTCGCTCACACTGTCCTGCAGTAACGCCGAGGAGGGAAGGCCTGGGGTATCCAACCATGCCCCCCAGATCTTATAGAACTTTTTCAATGCATTTCTTTTAAGGTATACTCCTCTCTCCAGTCGAAGTATAGCGTTTACTCTTTCCCTAAATCCCCGATGACCGGAGGCGCTGGGTCCAACCAGTGGTAGGCCAACAGTTTCCTAGCCTGGTACAAGAGACGTGTAATACCGACCATTACCGGCGAACTCAAGTCCACCCCCCCTTCCAGTAGACCCAGGATACATATAATAGGTCTTGGCTGTAGACGGACATTGAAAACTTGTCTAACCAATTCTAGTACTGCCCTCCAGTAATCTTCAATGTTCCCACAGGACCACATCATATGCATCGGATTAGCACCCTCCTGCCCACACCTAGGACACAGATCATCCATCCTAACTCCCATCTTATGCAATAGACTAGGTGTCCTATATACTCTATGTAACAGGAATAGCTGTGACAGTCGTTGGCCTTCAGATACAGCAAGGCTTGGAGTCTGAGACAGGACCTCACCCCACTGTTCCTCTGTCATAGGGCCTAGGTCCCTCTCCCACTTCTCTCTAGCCTGCAAAGGGAATTTGTCGAGGTGTCTAGATAACATCACTGTATATAACCTAGAAATAATACCATAGGAGCAGTCAGATGTCAACAAATCAGTAAGAGTGTGATTCCGCTCTATCCTAATGTCCATACAACGTGTCTGTGTCTCATAGGCATGACGGAGCTGCAGGTATTGGTTTAAGGAACTGTGCGGTATCCCAAACTCAGCTTGAAGCTGGTCAAATCTTTTAAGTATATTATTCTGAAGAATCTGAGACACCTGATGCACCCCCCTGCTCACCCACATTCTCCAACCCGGGAGTCTCTGCAGCTCCGCCAGTCCACGATTATGCCATAAGGGACAGTACTCAGTCATTCCTGATATTCCCAGCAACTCCTTCCCTCTATCCCACACCTTGTACATCAATGATAATGTTGGATATAATGGTCCTCCTCTGGGTGAGTATCCTGCGTCCAAAAAAGCCACTGGGTATCCCCATTCTGCAAGGCCCCTCACCAATTTGCCCCCAGCGTCATATGCCTCATCCTTTCCCCACCCCCTGAAGTGCTGCATCTGTGCCGCAACATAATAAACCCACGGGTTGGGGACTGCCAGACCCCCATCCTCCTTCCCTCTCTGTAGGGTCTCAAGGCGGATTCTAGCCTGCTGCTTTTTCCACAAGAGTTCCCGAAACAAAGTGCTGATTTTACGGAAAAATTTCCAGTGGATCCATATTGGGGCGTTGTGGAGAAGATACAGAAGTTTGGGCATCAGTACCATTTTTAGTAGATTAGCACGGCCAATAAGGGACAGTGGGAGTCGACACCAGGCATCTATCTTGTTCCTAAACTGAGCCAGCACTGGTTCCAGATTTTGAGAGTAGTAATCACGCGGTCGGGCACTAACCACAGCTAGGCTATGTTTTAAGGCAGTAAGATTCCCAAAATAATGCATGGCTCATTCGTATGTAACGTAAATTGGATCTTCCTTTGCGTTCTCAAAAAAAAAAGGCCCAGGCTCGAACTGCAGACCCGCAACAGTTGCTAGGCATAGCCAGAGTTGTGGTTGAGGAGGCAGTGCTAATCATGGTTGCATAACTCCATGTCTTGCAGGAAGCCACAATGTAAACTCATTTTCCTCCTCCTCTGCTGAGCTACTCAGCTGTGTGCCTCTGGGTTCACACCATGTGGGATCTAGAACCTCATCATCACCCTCTCTGTTATCCCACTCACCGCTCTGAGAGTCAACCTCCTCCACTTTCTGCCCCGACAGCACAGCACAGTACGCATGCGCCTCAGGTATCTCAGTCTCATCCTGATTTCATCCACCTCGGGGGTTAAGATCTGGTGACAAGGGTCTGGACCCGGATCCAACTAAGATTTTGGGCATCGGTGCAGATGCTTTTCTCGAGTCTGTGAAACTTTGAAGCAGACCTCTAATGCCCATGGTATAGAATGTGTGAACAGCTCTGCAGAATCACCCATCTATGGTTCCCCACAGTCAGTTGGGTGGTTGAAGAGCTGTGACATGGGGGGAAACAAGGGTAATTGGGTGTCACCTATGGGGACTACGGTGTGTGTGATGTTCAGGCGGAGAAAAAGGAGGAGAGGCCACTTGATGCAGCGCTTGCCATCCATGCTCTTTCTGGTCCACATCAACAAGTTGTACCGCTGTGTGTCTGCCAAAGAAAGGGAGTTGAGTAGCCCATTCAGTAACAGAAGTTGTCAGTTGTCTTTGGATAGGATGAGCCAGTGTTTGTTCAGTAGAGCTTTCAGTAACATTATCACCTACCCCACGTACACCTCAAACACCACGCCTATTCCCCCTTCCGCTATGACCTCGGGATTTCCCACTCATGTTTGATGTACCCTTCCCCTCTTTTAACGAGCTGTTTCACAACCCTAGGCTCACATTGTCACTAAATTAACAATCAGTATTTCTTTGTTGAGATAGTGTGGTAGCCTGAAATGTCTATTTGTGAAAGGCCACAGACTTAGCTATCAGAATGTAGATGCGATAATTTCAATGGCTGGCAGGACCACAGAATTTTCAATCAGTATTTAGATGCTGAAATGTCTATTTGTGCCAGGAGCAAAGAGTTATGAATTTGTATTTATCTGCAGTGATATATATATATATATATATATATATATATATCTGTAGCAGTCTCAAAATTGTGTCCACTTCTTATATGCAGAGGGACATGTGACTTAACCAGCCAATTACACAACCCTTGTGTATGAATGTTGTGGATGGTTTATGCGCCTTGATTGGCTGCTGGAACATCCCCGCATTAAGAAGAAAGAAAAATAAAAACAGTCCGCCATTCTTCTGACCTCTCCCCACCCTCTTCCTTCATCAACCCCCCCACCCCACCACCACTCCTCATACAGCAGCACTATCCTAGCCAAATTGATAATAAGGGAATAAAAAAGCATTAGTGCAAACAGAAACAGTTACCCATCAAAGGCCAAATTTTACCAATTTTGAGAAAAGTGCTTGGGAATCTGAAGGGCGAAGGCTGGTGCAAAATTTGAGATTTCCAAACCTTTTTCAAATATGTTTGTTCATCTCTACTAAATTAAACTAAGCTAAAGAATTAACTCTGTGTGAAAGACTTTTGACCCCGGGCTGTGTGAGATTTACAGCTTGGGAGTATATATTTCCTCCACATGTGCATCTCAGTTTGTCCTACGTGCAGAGGTTACTATATGTACGAAAGCTGAAATTATTTTTTTGTGCTTTTGGATAGTGGGGCGGGGGCCAATATGGTGGATTTGTGGTTTACCAAGATGTATGGTTTCTCTTGCAGTATTTTGGCGAAACCTATCCCCATATTTGGTATCAACTCTAGGACGGGGTGTTTGACGCAAGTTGTGCATAACTGGAACATTCGCATTAGGGTCCCTAACAATAAACTTATTTTCTGTCATGATCTTGAAGGCCTTCCTGCCCCTATAGTACTTGGCCTCCCCTGGTTAGTTAGACATCTATCTGATGTCTGATGAGCGGTCTTAGGTAGAGTCATTTCTGTAGGGAGAACTGTCTGAACACTCTATTCTCTACCGACTCTACTGTGTGCTTGGATCTTGAGGGTGAAGTATTAAAGGCTCAGTGGGACGCCCCTGCTGCTTGTCCTTCAGGGAAATTATTTGTGCCTTTACATTTACGCCTCAAAATTTTAAAGGACCATCATAAATTGGTTCTTGCGCATCACCCAGGTAGTAAAGTGACCTTGGATTTCCTTTCTCATCGTTTTTAGTGACCAAGGTTGGATCTAGACGTGCTTAATTTTTGTGTCTTCTTGTAATATTTGTGCATAATCTAAGATCCCACATATGCATCTACCCGGGTATCTGCTACGGTTGGCAATGACTGACAGACCATGGACATATTTATCCATGGATTTTTTTCTACTGACCTCCCTTCATCCACTAGAAAAACTGTAATTTTACTAGTGGTTGATAGGGAGAGAGGTTACGGCAATGAAGTGCACTTACACCTATGTGGTGTAAGATTGGGGGACCCAGATTGTATCTAAATTTTGGAGAGCATTTTGTTCTTGTCTGGGTGTACATTTTTCTTTTTCTTCAAAAAAAGAAACAAAACGCCAGCTTACCGCTAATAATAATGTATCCGCTCCTTCAAGGTATCTGGCAATCTTGCTCCGGACCAGGACGGGAGTTCACATATAAAGACATTTCAAAAGAAAAAAGGAAGTCCAGTAAGCAGGCAAAAAATATTAAAAATTAGGAACATGGCAGTAGCGGAATAATAATCTGACAATGTCAAAAATTATTAAACGACTACGCGTTTCGGCTGAGGAGTCTTCTTCTGAGGTCATACAAACTTTGTGTTACTGATGGGGTTACTTGTTGCTGCTGTTGGCTCATGTTTAACATCTTTGGCATTTAGTGATTTCATGTGTTTTTAATTCATGTGTGTTTCATATCAATAAAATGTAACAATTAATTGTGATTGTTGGTGGTATGCTCCTTCTATGCTTTGTCTTTTCTCAATCTAACTAGATGATAGTAGAGGAAAATTGCATGGCAAGGGGTAACATTTTAAACACCTGGACCAATGAGACTGAATTAAAAACCTGAATTTATTGATTTAGAAGTGTCAAAATACTTTTGTGCATATAGTGTAGATAGAAGTAACATTTTATTATTCTATAGTGCCAAGACATTTGGCAGCACTTTACAATTAATTGGTGATATATACAGACAGTAAAGTCAATACTAATTAAGAGAGTTCAACAGTTATATGAGTGGGGGTCCTGCTCACAAGCTACAATATATAAAGAAATAGAAGAGGCTTACCATTATAATGAATAGGGGTTTTCATACAAAGCTGCATGATTCTGTCATCAGCCACTATCTACCTACGAGCAGTTACCATGTGCTATTGGGTGTATGGAGAATGTAAAGACAGATGAAAAGGAGGGGGCAGGTTGTGAGGAAAATTTAGAAAGAGGGAACATTAAAGAGTTATATTAGTGAAATGAGGTTGTAGATGTCTTGTTAAAGCACACTTAAAAATGCTGGGGCTAGATATTAGTCGGATCATCTAGGATAGTGCATTACAGAACACTGGCGCAGCATGAGAGAAGTCTTGGAGATGGAGGAGCGAGGTTCAGACTATTGAAGATGTTAGTCTTAGATCAGTTGCAGAATGGAGAGCACAGGTAAGTGATAGGATGGTGGAGAAAGGTGGAGAATTTTGTGGTGAGAGAGATAAGTTACATAGTTACTTGGGTTAAAAAAAGGACCTAGGTCCATCTAGTTCAACCTTCCTCCACCAGTTCTACATTTGGTCACTAAGTCATTTATAACCAACAATGTTTGTATTGTATTCTGGAGCAAATAGGTAACCAGTGTAATGACTGGCTGTAATACTATTGTATGTTCTGAGGATTTCGATAGCGTTAGGGCAATGACCACCAGAGACGAGTTCTTGGTACAAGATGTTTATAACATGTAACCACGGTAGATACACAACGGAACAAATACAGTAGAACACACACACGAAATACCTTCCCGAAACGGAGCGAAGGGGATTCCCGGGACCACGCACCGGACTCCCCCAGGGAGACCACCAGAGCGAACCCCTATACAGGGACTGTCCGGCAATCACCCCGGAAGGCCTAAATGCGCAGCAGCCGGGACACAAGGGGCAAGTGGTAAAAGTCCAGGAGTGTCCGTACGGGATGATAGTCCAGAGTGGTTACGAACCAGAAGGAACCGGGCAGAAGTGCTGACAAAAGGCGGCAGACGGAGTCCGGGCACAGCTTGAAGCAACCGGGTATGGTCCAGAGTCGGTCGGTAGTCTTTTCAGAAGGATCCAAAAAGCAATCAGGAAGTAGAAGCAGCAAAGCAGGAGCACACAGCAAGCAGTATACTCAGGCACTGGACTAGGCTTAGAGGCGGCCTTTTAAGCAGCTGGACAGGAAGTAGGGCAACAGAACATTAAACTCCATGTTAACTGAGGGCAAGCTCTTTCAAAAGAGAACTGGAAAACCCGGAAACCTGACATTACTCCCCCCCCCAGAAACGGCCTCAGGACGGATCAGGGCCTGGTTTGTCCGGGTACCGTCGATGAAACTGAGCAATCTTCCGGGGTGCCCGAACGTTACCCACCGGTTCCCAGGAATCGTCCTCGGGGGCGTACCCCTGCCAACGTACCAGGTACTGAAGCCGACGACGATGGAGCCGGGAGTCAAGAATGTCCTCAACCACGAACTGCTCCTCGCCGTCGACCATCACAGGCGGAGGAGGAGGCACGACACGACCATGAAACGTGTTAGGAGAAACAGGTTTGAGGAGAGAAACATGAAAGACCGGGTGTACCTTCAGATGGTGCGGTAACCGCAGCCGACAGGCCACAGGGCTCACGATCCCGGTGATCTTAAATGGACCGATGAATTTTTGTCCCAGCTTCTGCGAAGGGACACCCAATCTCAGGTTTTTGGTGGATAACCATACAGAGTCTCCTACCTTATACATGGGGGCCGGTTTCCGGTGAGTGTCTGCCGACCTCTTGTAACGCTCCTGAGCCGTAGCCACAGTGTCCTTTAGAACCTCCAGATTGTGTCGTAGCTCTGTCAATCTGTCCTCCACCGCAGGCACCGAAACCGCAACCGGTGACCTAGGCAAAATAGTCGGATGGTAACCCAAGTTCGCAAAAAAGGGCGTTACCTTAGTGGAGCTGCTCTGAGTGTTGTTATACGAGAACTCCGCCAACGGAAGCATCTTCAACCAATCGTCCTGCAGATGGCTGACATAACATCGAAGATATTGTTCCAGGGTTTGATTAGTCCGTTCGGTTTGCCCATTCGTCTGAGGGTGGTATGCAGAAGACAAACAGACATCAATCTGGAGTGCCGTACAAAACCCCTTCCAGAATCTAGACGTGAACTGCACGCCCCGGTCAGAGATGATCTCGTCTGGTACCCCACGCAATCGGAATACGTTCTGGATAACCAAATCCACTGTCTCTGCGGCTGAGGGAAGACCGGTACACGGAATAAAGTGAGCAGCTTTAGTCAACCGATCCACCACCACCAAAATGGTACTGTGACCGCCTGAGACTGGCAACTCCACAATAAAATCCATGGAGATAGACCCCCAAGGGCGAGATGGCACGGGTAACGGTTGGAGGAGTCCCGTAGGAGCCACACGAGGGACCTTGCACCGGGCACAAACCACACATGAGTGGACATAGTCCTTTACATCCTTTAAACAGGTAGGCCACCAGAAAAAACGGCTCAGAAATTCCTGCGTCTTCTGTACCCCCTATGACCAGCCAGCACGGAGTCATGGACCAACTTGAGAACCCGAAGTCTTACGGCCTCCGGGACATAAATGCGTCGTTCTCTAAACCACACACCATTCCGAAGAACAAGAGTTACATCATTCGGGGGGGCAGCAAGAAATACGTCACCATCATAGGCCAGCTTGATGTCCTTCCACAAGTCCTGGTAATGGATTACTCCAACGAAATTGGCATCTGATAACACGGTCTGAGACGGGGTTCCAGGCACGGAGTCCACGGCATGGATTCGGGACAAGGCATCGGCTTTCCCATTACGTGAACCTGGACGGTATGTAACGATAAAATTGAACTGGTTAAGGAACAAACTCCAACGGGCTTGCCGTGGAGATAGGCACCTGGCAGACTTAAGAAATTCCAGATTACGATGATCTGTGAGTACTATCACTTGCTGCGCGGCTCCCTGTAAGTGGTGTCTCCATTCCTTGAAAGCTGAAATAATCGCTAACAATTCCTTGTCCGCAATGTCATAGTTCCTTTCTGCAGGGGACAACCGGCGGGAAAAGAAAGCACACGGATGCAAGAGACTCTTGTCCCCAGTCCTTTGAGAAAGGATGGCCCCTAATGCGTAGTCGGAAGCGTCGACTTCCACGATAAAGGGAAGTGCGGGATTCGGATGTACCAATATTGGCGCTGAGGTAAAACAAACCTTGAGACGATGGAATGCTTCCTGGGCCTGGGCGGACCACACAAACTTCTGTCCTTTCTTGGTTAACAGAGTGATGGGACGAACGATCTCTGAAAAATTACGGATAAAGCGTCGGTAAAAGTTGGCAAAACCGACAAAGCGTTGTACCTCTTTGATGTTTCCCGGTTCCGGCCAGTCTAGAATTGCTTGTATCTTGCCAGACTCCATGTTCAGTCCCTGAGGAGAGATGACATAACCTAAGAATTGTATTTGTGAGGAATGGAATTCGCATTTCTCCAGTTTAATGTACAGGTGGTTTTCCCTCAGCCGGGTAAGTACGGTCTTGACGTACTCCTGGTGTTCCTGTAGGGAATCAGAAAAGATTAGGATATCGTCCAGATAAATCACCATGAATTGGTCCATGATATCCCTAAAAATATCATTAACTAGATGTTGGAAAGCCGCGGGAGCGTTACAAAGTCCAAAAGGCATCACTAGGTACTCAAAATGTCCATACCGACATCGGAACGCGGTCTTCCACTCGTCTCCGGGACGTATGCGAAGTAGATTATATGCCCCACGGAGATCCAATTTGGTGAATATTTTTGCCTGTTGGACCCTCTCCAATAGCTCAGGAATCAACGGTAACGGATACCGGTTCCGGATGGTTATTTTATTCAGTTCCCGGTAGTCAATACAGGGTCTCAGAGTCCCCTCTTTCTTTTTCACGAAAAAGATGGGTGCCCCTGCTGGTGAGGTAGACGGGCGAATAAATCCCTTGGCTAGACTTTCCTCAATGTACTCCTTTAATGCTTCTAGCTCAGGTGCTGCCAACGGGTAGACATGACCAAACGGGATCTCCGCCCCTGGGAGTAAGTCTATGGGGCAATCATACGGTCTATGCGGGGGAAGCCGATCGGCTTTTCTTTTGTCGCATATATCAACAAAGTCATTATAAACCGGGGGTAGAACAGGTACCTGTACAGTGCCCTCCGCAGACGGTGTTACTGGAACCGGAACAGTTGGACTAATGGTCGGACCACTCTGCGGTGGGAAGGATATTTCCTTAGTCTCCCAATCGATGACTGGATTTGTAGACCGTAGCCACGGAATACCTAAAATAATCGGAAAATGAGGAGAAGAAATTATCATGAACACAAGGGTCTCCTGCTGACCTGGCTTCATCACGCATTCTAGCGGTACTGTTTCCCGATCAACTGGTCCAGAGATTAATGGAGATCCGTCTACCGTCTCCATGGTAACCGGTGAGGATCTTTGCTGAGTCCGGATACCGTGTTTCCTGGCAAAAGAGGAGTCCATGAAATTTCCCCCTGCCCCAGAATCTATCATTGCAGAGGTAGGTATTAGCTGTCCCTCCCACCGGATCTGAATGGGGAGCGAGCAATGGGTATATTTCCCTTCTGAGTCCTTCGGTGAGGTGGACATTACAGTCAAGGGAAATACCGCATCCAGGTGTCCACTTGCCTCAGAGATATCGGACTCTGCGTCCGTGTTGTCACACTCTGCCATGGCTGCCAATACCTTATTTGGGCGATTCGGACGTTTCGGGCAGTCGATCAAGAAATGGTCTGATTGACCGCAATAGAAACACAAACGCTCACGGAGCCGGTGTTCACGACGTTCGTTGGTCTCTCGCTTTTGCAGAGAGTCCACTTGCATAGGAACGTCCTCGGCCTCCCGTGGCGTCCTGAGAGCGGGTTCTCTGGAAGGAAACGCAAAGTTGTTTACACGGTTTACAGCTGCCCATTTTTCCTGTCTACGTTCCGTCAAGCGGGTATCAATACGCACACAGTGCTGGAGAAACATTTCAAAATCCCCTGGAGACTCGGAACGAGCTAACTCGTCCTTGATGGTACCGGACAAACCTTTTCTGAAAACAGACAATAATGCATTGTTTCCCCAGTCGGTGTCTACCACTAACCTCTTGAACTCAGTGGCGTATTCAACGACAGAACGCTTTCCCTGACGTAAGGAAAGGAGAGCCGATTCAGCGGTAGCACGGCGATTCGGATCATCAAACATTTGCGCCATTGCGGTCAGAAAGTCATCCAGGTGGTTTAAACGGATGTCCCGATTCTCTATCATAGGATTAGCCCAAGCCAGTGCTCGTGAGGTTAATAACATGATTATACATAACACTTTGGACCGGTCAGAACGGTAATAATCAGCATGTACATCAAAAAATAGTATACATTGGTTCACAAATCCACGAAACTGACTACGATCACCATTGAAACGGAATGGGGGTAACCTAGGCATACCGGCAGCTGATACGGACGTAGTGGGGACGGCTTCCTGAGCCTCCACTCTGACTTGCAAATCCTGAATAGCCGGACCCAGTACCTGGTGATCATGGCCCAGCTGTGCCTCCACATCTCTAAGTTTAGTTTGTACAGCCTCCATCTCCTGCTGTAAGGAGTTAATCATGGAAAAGAGCTGATCTACTCGTGTCTCAGTCATTGCCCCAGCGAAATCCTCTTATGGCCCGAGTATAATGTAATACTATTGTATGTTCTGAGGATTTCGATAGCGTTAGGGCAATGACCACCAGAGACGAGTTCTTGGTACAAGATGTTTATAACATGTAACCACGGTAGATACACAACGGAACAAATACAGTAGAACACACACACGAAATACCTTCCCGAAACGGAGCGAAGGGGATTCCCGGGACCACGCACCGGACTCCCCCAGGGAGACCACCAGAGCGAACCCCTATACAAGGACTGTCCGGCAATCACCCCGGAAGGCCTAAATGCGCAGCAGCCGGGACACAAGGGGCAAGTGGTAAAAGTCCAGGAGTGTCCGTACGGGATGATAGTCCAGAGTGGTTACGAACCAGAAGGAACCGGGCAGAAGTGCTGACAAAAGGCGGCAGACGGAGTCCGGGCACAGCTTGAAGCAACCGGGTATGGTCCAGAGTCGGTCGGTAGTCTTTTCAGAAGGATCCAAAAAGCAATCAGGAAGTAGAAGCAGCAAAGCAGGAGCACACAGCAAGCAGTATACTCAGGCACTGGACTAGGCTTAGAGGCGGCCTTTTAAGCAGCTGGACAGGAAGTAGGGCAACAGAACATTAAACTCCATGTTAACTGAGGGCAAGCTCTTTCAAAAGAGAACTGGAAAACCCGGAAACCTGACACTGGCACATTGTGGAGGCATCATTGAAGCAGCTGGACTGAAATACAACTATGGCTGCCAAATTCAGGATGAATTAGGGAGGATAAAGTTTGGTTAGATGGAGATTGATCAATAGAGAGTTGCAGTAGTCGAGATGAGAATGTATAAGAGGGACAGTGAGAAGTTATGCAGTTTCAAAGGTGAGAAAAGTTCGTATTCTGGAGATGTCTTAAAGACGCAGGTAACATGAGCGAATGAGCAATTGGATATAGGGAATAATGGAAAGTTCTGTGTGAAATATGAGCCCAAGACAGCGAGCGAGCTTCTTGTAAGTTATGGTTGAACCACTCAAGGCAATTGCAATATCAGGTACAGGTACGTTAGTAGAGGGAGAAAATAACTTCAGATTTAGAAAGATTCAATTTCAGATACTGAAGGAAATGATGTTAGAGACATTGGACAGACAATAATTGGTATTATGTATTGGTGATGTCAGGAGAAGAGGTTTATAATTAGTTGTCAGATAAAAAGGTGGGGTGATCAACCTCCAATTTATGTTGCAAAGAAGAAATCGGGTGCTTATTCCTATTATTACTGTGACCACCCTATTCCTCTACAGTCCCTGACAGAAGTTCTGTCGCTTATCTATGTTATGTAAATAAAAGCTTATAACCTGACTTTAAATTCATCCATTGGTTTTATAAATTACTCTTTTGAAAACTGAAACCCTCGCAAATTTGGTTTAGGTTATGAAAATAAAGTTGCTGCAAAGCTGAAATATTGACCATTTAATGAACACAGAAAGGTCAGATTTTGGCAAGACAAAAGTTTTGTCGCCTTGTCATATAATGCGCCCAATCCTAGTTTACATCCTCACCTGTACTCACTAAATGATCGGTTAATTAGTGGGTGTGTATAAAAAGAAAATCAGCACCCCAGACCTTCAGTTGAACTGCAACTTGACCTCTGACTACATGCCAAAAATCCACCCTGCGACCAAAGCCTTGATTATCAAGAGGCTGAAGACCAGATCCACTGCAGAGGTGGCTGGCACTTTTAATATGTCTCAGCATCAAGTACAAAAAATTAAAAAAAGATTTCAAGAGACTGGAGATGTTTTTGACAAACCCAGGTCCAGAAGACGCCGCAAAACAACTGCTCAGTAGGAACGTTTGTTGGTTAGAAAATCCAAAGCCAGCCCCTCTTCCACTGGAGCAGAGCTCCAAAAGGTCTGGTCACCTCAAGTCCCTGTGTCAACTAGAACAGTTTGTAGGATTCTGTCTCAAAATGGCCTCCATGGTCGAATCAGTGCCCAGAAGCCAGCACTAAACAAAAGGCAATAAAAAAAAAGTGTGGCATTTGCCAAGCCCCACAGCCTGCTAAACAGATGGAGACCTACTGGAGCCTGTACAGATCTGGAAAACAGTTAGGTTTGGTGCTGGAAAGATCATGGTCTGGGGTTACATTCAGTATGAGGGTGTGCAACACATTTGCAAGGTGGAAGGCAATATCAATAGCCTAAAATATCAAGACGTATTAGCTATCTCTTACATTCCCAATCATAAAAGGGGTCAAATTCTGCAGCAGGATGGTGCTCCATCTCATACATCCATCTCTACAACAGAGTTCCTCCTGGCAAAGAAAATCAAGGTGCTCAAGGACTGGCCAGCCCAGTCACCAGACATGAACATCATTGAGCATGTTTGGGGTAGGTTGAAAGAGGAAGCTTGGAAGACACAACCAAAGAATCTAGATGAACTCTGGGAGGCATGTAAAGCTGCATTCTTTGCTATCCTGATGCCTTCATCAATAAATTGTATGAATCATTGTTGAACTGCATGGATGCAGTCCTTCAAGCTCATGGAAGTCACACAAATATTAAATATGGCTCTAATAGCAACACAACTTCATTCACCAATGTTATGCAACATATCTAGTATTAGAAGTTAATTATTTGTTTGAATTTCACATTACTTTCTGTGGGTGACAAAACTTTTGTCTTGCCAAAATCTGACCTTTCTGTGTTCATTAAATGGTCAATATTTCAGCTTTGCAGCAACTTAATTTTCATTACCTAAACCAAATTTGGGAGGGTTTCAGCTTTCAAAAGAATAATTTATAAAACCAAAGGATGAATTTAAAGTCTGGTTATAAACTTTTATTTACATAACATGGATAAGCAACAGAACTTCTGCCAGGGACTGTATATCCACTGCATGTTGTAGCACTGGGTTATTTCTCCTATGGGGAACAGTCATTTCTACACTCTCTTTGATCTTTAGACAGCTCAGTGATTCCCTCCCTTTGTATACTGGCACAAGGGTATTTTTTCACCAAATAAGATAAGGAGAGTATATTTTTTATTCTAGCATCACTGAAAATGTACACTTAATAAAATATCACTTTTATTATTTATGAAACAACAGTGTTAAAGTGTATATATATATATATATATATATATATATATATATATATATATATTTGTATAAATCAGCAAAAAATACAAAAACCGCAATTGCAAAACACTGCCTAGGGCAAATGTGAAAAATGTGTTGACTCCTCTGTCCAATGTCCGTACAAAAAAGGGGGGGGGGCTATTAAGGGCTTTTCTCAACCTATATCTCTCTTCCTTAGTGTGGAGGTTGACATCCTATTAGTCGCAAATGGCGCCCGCACTCTACAAGGACTGGCCCTAATAGGCGTACAAAAAAAACACCATTACTAACATACTATAATGCCACCATTAATTGTTAGGCTACATTGACTAATCTGGAGGCCATTAGTTAACAGTGTGTCCTGGTATACATACAAATACAGATATAGGTGACCTTGTTATACACTGTACTCACCCTAATCTTTCCCTACCTACTGTGGACGTTCGCACCCTAATATGGAATATCAAAAATAGAGTTTAATTATGAATAAGCAATAATGGACATGTCATATCAAGGTGGATAACAACATCTAGTCCACTAATCAAACATAGGGGCACAAGATCACAGGTAGATATGCAATTACTGTTGATGCACATATGACCTAAGCTACCGCCATATTATAGATGGATAGATAGATAGATGGATAGATATCTAATGTGCGAAAGCAATAAGGTCTAAAAGTCGTGGTTGAATCATAAACTCTTTTACTGCTCCTATGACGTGTAAGTCCTCCTACATATTATACTCATAAGTAATTTACTTCACTCAACGCGTTTCCCCCTAAATCGGGTTTATCAGGATTGTTATATTATCATCGTATCTGACCGATGATGCCCTGAGAAACGATCACTCGGCGTTAATGGGTTGCCATGACAGAGCGGGGTCAGATGATGACCCCTGTCGCTATCGCGACTCACTTTCTGTGAAAGCCAGCAGAGCGCCGGCACTCACAGGAACACAGCATTTCTCCTGATCATAGCGATGCTGACGCAGGAGAAGCGATCAGATAGTGCAGTCATAAACTTCCCTAAGAGAACTAGTAAAATCAATAATGAAAAAAAGTGCAAAACAAAAAGTTTAAAAAAATCTAAAAAACAACAACAAAACCTTTTGCCCCATTAAGAATAAAAAAAAATATATATAACACATGACCCATATTTGGTATTGCCGTCTCCAGAAATGTCCAATCACAATAAAAAAATCAATTAATCTGATCAGTAAAGATTGTAGCAATAAAAAAAATTCTAAACGCCAATATTACGTTTTTTTTGGTCACTGCAACATTGCATTAAAATGCAATAACAGGCACTCAAAATATCACATATACGCAAAAATGGTATACTGTATTTTTCATTTTATAAGATGCACCCCAAATTTAGAGAGAAAATAAGGTAAAAAAAAATATATATCTGATCCGATTCATAATCTGGTGGTGTCATACTGGGGGGCAGCAGCCTTGGTGGAGCGGGGATCATAAGAGGCATCGGCAGAGCTGAAATATGGCCATGCTGTGGCGGTGCAAAGGGGGACTCAGATGTTTCCTGGGACAGCTGGCGCTGCTGTGTACCTAGGCACCTAGGTAGCGGGTGCTGCTCTGTTGTGCGGCGGGCATTGAGGTCTGTGCGGCGGGCAGCGGCTCTGCCATGCGGTGGGCAGTGAGGTCTATGCAGCAGGCAGTGAGGTATAAGCCATTCTGAAAATGCTGGCGGTGCAGGCTTCAAAGAAATGGCAGTCGGAGTCGGTGTGTGCGCACATGAGAACTTGAGCTGAGAGCGCCATCTGCGCACGTGCAGACTCTGGTTGCCATTATTTGAAGCCCTCACTGCCAACATCTTTAGAATAGCTCATACCTCACTGCCCACCGCACAGACCTCAGTGCCCGCCACATAGTGCCACACAGACCTCACTGCCTGCCCGCCATGCAGACCTCACTTTCCACCGCACAGACCTTACTGGCTGCCGCACAAACCTCACTGCCTGATGCACAGATCTCACTACCCGACGCACAACAGAGCCACTGCCCGCCGCACAGACCTCACTGCCTGCCGCACAACAGACCCACTGCCTGCCAGAACATTCCCCCGGCCTCCTGTGACCCCTCTCCACCACCCCCCCGGTAAGCTACATTCGGATTTTAAAACGCACCCCTAATTTTCACCCAAATTTTGGGAAAGAAAAGTACGTTTTATAATCTGAAAAATACGGTAACTAAAAACGCCAGCTGAAAAAACATTGTAAAATGGCAACAAGAGAGCAGTTTTTTTTTATTTTTTTTACAGACTTCTGAAATATTTAGATAAAAGTAAACCTATACATGTTTGGAATCTATGAACTTGTACTGGCCTTGGGAATAATAATGCCAGGTCAGTTTTACCATATGCAATTGCACTTTATTTGCAATTTCACTGCACTTGGAATTTTTCTCCGTTTTTGCAGTTCAATATGGGGCAGAATAAATGGTGTTGTTCAAAAGTACAAATTGTTCTGCAAAACTGAAGCCCTCATATGGTTATATTGACGGAAAAAAAAAAAAAAAGTTACGGCTCTAGTAAGAAGTTGAGGAAAAAAATGAAAACTCGTCAGGGGGTGAAGGGTGTTAAGCTCCAAATTGTTTTTTCCTTTTTTTTTTGCTTATTTCACTATAGGTTGACAGTCTCGGTTACATGTCTTCTTGTACAAATTGCACCTTTCCACGTGTTTTTTTTTTGAGCAACACACTATGTTGTTCAAGTACATTTCTGACCTTCTAGGTATGGTAAAGACTTGTTCCCTATATGAGTTCTATTATGTGTAACAAGATCTGATATATTTGGAAAACCAGTTCCACATTCTAAACATAACTATGATTTCACCTGTGTGTGAGTTATTTGATGTCTAACAAGGTCGGATTTTCTTGTAAAACATTTCTCACATTCTGAACATGCATGTGGCTTCACCCCTGTGTGAATTATTTTATGTTCAACAAGACTTGATTTCTTTGTAAAACATTTCCCACATTCCGAACATGCATGTGGCTTCTCCCCTGTATGAATTAGTTTATGTCCAACAAGAATTGATTTCTTTGTAAAACATTTCCCACATTCTGAACATGAATATAACTTCACCCCTGCTGTATGACTCATTTGATGTCTAACAAGGTCTGATTTTTTTGTAAAACATTTCTCACACTCTGAACATGCATGTGGCTTCCCCCTTGTGTGAATTATTTTATGACCAACAAGAGTTGATTTCTTTGTAAAACATTTCCCACATTCTGTACATGCATGTGGCTTCTCCCTTGTGTGAATTATTTTATGTGCAGCAAGAGTTGATTTCTGTTTAAAACATTTCCCACATTCTGTACATAAATATGGCGTCTCCCCTGTGTGTGTTCTATGATGATTCACAAGACTTTCTTTTATGTGAAAACATTTCCCACATTCTGAACATGAATATGGCTTCTCCCCTGTGTGACGTCTCTGATGTCTATCAAGATGTTGTTTCATTCTATAACATTTTCCACATTCAGAACATGAAAATGGCTTCTCCCCTGTGTGAGTTCTCTTATGGATCACACAAGCTGATCTGCGTTGAAAATATTTTCCACATTCAGAACAGGAATATGGCTTCTCCCCTGTGTGAATTTTCTTATGTATATAACAATTTGATCTGTGTTTAAAACGTTTCCCACATTCTGAACATGAATATGGCTTTTCGGCTTTGTGCATTCCCTCATGTTGTACAAGCTTCGATTTCTGAGTAAACTTTTTCCCACACTTTGAACATGAACATTTTTTTCCCTTTGTTTCAATTTTTTCATGCTTTGAAGAAAAGCTTTTTCCATATTCTGAACATGAAAGTGGCTTATTTTCTAATAGATCATTTTGGTTTTGAACTCTCCTTTTGTGGTGCTTCATTTTCTTACTAGTCTGTGATGAATGAGAAGATTGGTCTTGTTTAGCAGGATCAGATGACAGATCTTTGCTGTGAAGGGACGATGATATATCTGGAATAATGGAATATACTTCTATTGTATCTTGAGTGATATCAAGGTCATTGGATTTAAAAATTGAAGATATCAGATGTTCCTGTGATCTCATGTCACCATCATCTGCCAAGAGTAAAACCAATTATTATTTTCATATAAAGTAACCTTAAAATACATTATTTTACAACATTTCTATATGAAAGCTTCTAATTTCTATGAATCTATTTCCAAAATTTCAATTTTTCAATCTGACAATAGACCTGAGATCAAGAACCACTAGATCCTGATGTTAGGCCACTAGCAGTTCACTAGCAATTTTCCAATTTTGTATTGAAGCCAGCATCTTTTGAAGTTAAAGTTTAAGTGTGTTTGTCATCAGTAATTTGTAGTGAAATGCTCATTAGAGAATTATAAGGGGACCCGTCAGTGTCATTATGTGGTGTCTGTCTGATATAATCAAGACAGTTGCAAGTCCATTTGTGAACAAGAAAGGAGCATGCCAAAAGAAGTCATCATTTTTGAGAAAGTGTAAGACTGGGTTAACAATTTTTTTCTTAACCCCTCCCCATAGAAGTAAGTGTTCATCTTTATTGACCAGACCAAATTTTCGAAATTCAACTTAATGTGTGTCACGCACACACTGGCTGGCAAGTGATGTGGGGTGTGCCTGCCAGGGTTAATTTATCACTCAATCTCTGTTGTAGGCTATCAAGTGACTTGATAGCCAAGTGAATCACACCTTGGCTACACCACACACTGCCACCACTCATGAAACACACGGGGTGATGAGACCCAAAATACACCCTGTCTGAAAATTAACAGGATCACACACACTTATATACTGTGACTGTCACACTGCCCCTAATAAACTACACACTGCCCTCCCTTATAAATTATACCCACCACACCTTCCTCAATTATGAAATATGATCTGCACATTGACCTCACATCATGCTGCCCCCTCCTCACAATGTCCCATGCATGCTGCCCCCTCCTCACAATGTCCCATGCATGCTGCCCCCTCCTCACAATGTCTTATGCATGCTGCCCCCTCCTCACAATGTCCCATGCATGCTGCCCCCTCCTCCCAATGTCCCATGCATGCTGCCCCCTCCTCCCAATGTCCCATGCATGCTGCCCCCTCCTCCCAATGTCCCATGTCTGCTGCCCCCTCCTCCCAGTGTCCCATGCATGCTGCCCCCTCCTCACAGTGTCCCATGCATGCTGCCTCCTCCTCACAATGTCCCATGCATGCTGCCCCCTCCTCACAATGTCCCATGCATGCTGCCCCTCTCCATGAGCTCCTAATGCTGCCTTCCTCTTTTCCATAATGACACCTCCATGCTGCCCCATTCATCATACTAAGACCACTACACTAACGCTTATGCTGAGACCCCCCCCCCCCCACACACACACACACACACACACACACACACACACACACACACACACACACTACCCCACTCTTGATATTGACTCCCCTACATTGCTCCCCTCCATACTGAGCCCACACATGCTGCCCCTTCTCCATAATGAGCTCCCAATGCTGCCCCCCTTTCATTCTGAGTCCTTACACTGCCCCCCATCGATTTTGTCATTGCACTATCCCTCAACCCTTGTCCTCTGTCTCTAGCATTGGCCCCTCTCTCCCATTCCCCCAGCAGCAGCCTCTCTCCCTCGTCTCCAGCAGCAGCCTCTCCCCCAGCATCAACCTCTCTCCCCCCAGCATCCCCCAGCATCAGCCTCTCTCCCCCCAGCCTCCCCCAGCTTCAGCCTCTCTCCCCCAGCATCAGCCTCTCTTCCCCAGCATCAGCCTCTCTCCCCCAGCTTCCACCAGCATCAGCCTCTCTGAACCAAGCATCAGGCTCTCTGCCCCCAGCATCAGCCTCTCTTCTCCCAGCCTCCCCCAGCATCAGCCTCTGTCCTCC